>NC_135802.1:126537254-126857456 GCF_964213995.1 Mustelus asterias
GTTACATCTCACTGCTCATTCACTGAGCAAGAAAGAATCTGGAATCAGTTTTCCCATAAGCATAGATTTATTCACAAAACATGAGAGAATACAGGGGGAACATCGGACGGTAACTTCAAATGCCTTCCATATAGTCCCCAACCATTTGCAAGGATTTTTTAGCATGTACCACCCATGCCAGCGCTGTTTACAACATGCAAGATGCAGGTCAGCAACATCTCGATAATTACAATAATTCCTCTCACATGAATGATTGCTGAAAGGGCTCCCAGCCACATTCATAACTACGATATTCAAATTCTCACACATATCCCAAAATTCATCATTTACAAATTCACTTTCATTATCCGTCAAAAATTTTGTTGCTATTCTTAGTCTGGTATCAACCCAATTTTTCCATGACCTTCTGTACAATGATATATGCTATTTCTCACCATAGATAAGCTAAATCTCACCATATCTTACCCTAATCTCACCCTAAGGCGTTCTATGAATATGTGAAGAGTAAAAGGATGAGATGTGAAGGAATAGGACCTATAAAAGGTGAAGGTGAGAAAGTCTGTACAGAACCGGAAGAAATAGCAGAGGTGCTTAATGAATATTTTACCTCGGTATTCACAGTGGAAAAAGACCTGGGTGGTTGTACTACAGGATTGAGGCAGACTGAAAAGATTGAGTATGTGGACATTAAGAAAGAGGATGTGTTGGAAATTTTGAATACCATCAAGATAGATAAGTCGCCAGGACCGGATGGGATGTACCCCAGGTTACTGTGGGAGGCGAGGGAAGAGTTTACAGAGCCTCTGGCGATGATCTTTACGTCGTCAAAGGAGACGGGAGAGGTTCCGGAGGATTGGAGGATTGTGGATGTGGTTCCTATATTCAAGAAAGGGAATAGGGATAGCCCAGGAAATTACCAACTGGTGAGTCTAACCTCAGTGGTTGGTAAGTTGATGGAGAAGATCCTGAGGGACAGGATGTATGAATATTTAGAGAAGTTTAGTATCCTCAAAAGTAGTCAGCATGGCTTTGTCAAAGGCAAATCATGCCTTACGAGCCTGGTGGAGTTCTTTGAAAATGTGACTAAACACATTGACGAAGGAAAAGCGGTAGATGTGGTTTACATGGACTTCAGCAAGGCATTCAATAAGGTCCCCCATGCAAGACTTCTCGAGAAAGTGAGAGGGCATGGAATCCGAGGGGCTGTTGCCTTGTGGATCCAGAACTGGCTTGTCTGCAGAAGGCAGAGAGTGGTTGTAGATGGGTCTTTTTCTGAATGGAGGTCGGTCACCAGTGGAATGCCCCAGGGATCTGTTCTGGGACCCTTGCTGTTTGTCATTTTCATAAATGACCTGGATGAGGAAGTGGAGGGATGGGTTGGTAAGTTTGCCGATGACACGAAGGTTGGTGGTGTTGTGGATAGGTTGGAGGGATGTCAGAAGCTGCAGCGTGACATAGATAGGATGCAAGACTGAGCGGAGAAGCGGACTTCAACCTGGATAAATGTGTAGTGGTCCATTTTGGCAGGTCAAATGGGATGAAGGAGTACAATATCAAGGGTAAGACTCTTAGCAGTGTAGAGGATCAGAACGACCTTGGGGTCCGGGTCCATAGGACTCTTAAATCGGCCTCGCAGGTAGAGGAGGTGGTTAAGAAGGCGTATGGTGTGCTGGCCTTCATCAATCGAGGGATTGAGTTTAGGAGTCGGGAGATAATGATGCAGCTTTATAAGACCCTCGTCAGACCCCACTTGGAGTACTGTGCTCAGTTCTGGTCGCCTCATTACAGGAGGGATGTGGAAATGATTGAAAGGGTGCAGAGAAGATTTACAAAGATGTTGCCTGGATTGGTTGGCATGCCTTATGAGGATAGGTTGAGGGAGCTCAGTCTTTTCTCCTTGGAGAGACGAAGGATGAGAGGTGATCTGATAGAGGTGTACAAGATGTTGAGAGGTATAGATCGGGTGGATTCTCAGAGGCTTTTTCCCAGGGCTGAAATGGCTGCTACAAGAGGACACAGGTTTAAGATGCTGGGGAGTAGGTACAGAGGAGATGTCAGGGGTAAGCTTTTCACTCAGAGGGTGGTGGGTGAGTGGAATCGGCTGCCGTCAGTGGTGGTGGAGGAAAACTCGACAGGGTCTTTTAAGAGACTTCTGGATGAGTACATGGGACTTAATAGGATGGAGGGTTATAGGTAAGCCTATATATAAGCCTAGGTAGGTAGGGACATGACCGGCGCAACTTGTGGGCCGAAGGGCCTGTTTGTGCTGTATTTTTTCTATGTTCTATGTTCTGTATCCACAAAGTGTAACAAAAATGTCTCAATCCTTGTCCTATACCTTTAGCTCCATTACCACGACATCAATAAATTCTCTGGCTAGTGGTGTACATTGGAGGGAGGGGGTGATCCCTTATTTGAGTGGTGTGGGGAGAATGCCCCTCTTTGCTGAGCAGTTAGTGGTGCTCTCTTGATCCCTCAAGATCCAGCACGCCAGGTCCACATTGGTGATGATCAACACCAAAGCCCTGCTAGAAAGGCGGGTGAATAGCGGGGGCTGGTGAATGGGCTGTCAGGTTTGCATAGTAATCGGATTGCCACCTCCTCTGGGCTGGAACTTGATCAGGGCCAGTGGGGGGCAGGTCGAGAAATCCCGATACCCTCATGCCCAGTGGGAATACCAATTTTAGCCCCGATGCCCAATTCAGCGGGCAATCAGAATTTCCGCCATTGCCAAATGAGGCTGGTGAATCCCCCTTTACATCTCTGTGAAATTGCTTTAAATCACAATATAGGTGAGCATCAATCATAACTTGGAAAATGCTCATGAATTTACCCACATCAGAATGCAACAAATTAGTTGCAAAAAAGGTGACCATTCAGAGCCAAAGACAGAAGCAATTCCATTTTGACCAGATCCTGAGATCAGCTGCGGCACTTTGACCCAGTTTCGTAATTCTATCCCTGAGAGACTTAACATCTTCCAATGTCTAGGCCCCACAGGCATTCCACCTTGTGTATTTGGTCTAGCGCTGAGTGAACTGTCCTTGTATGTCCTCACCCTTTGTTTCTTTGGCTATCATGCAAAAAGATAATCATAACAGAAAACAAAAGCCACATTGCCTAGTTTGGCAAGAAAAATATTCTTTTTATTAACAACAATTCCAAATGATCAGAAACTGTCATTTCTCCTTGTGTTAATCAAGCACCTCCTGCACTTAATGAGGTTTATTGATGTTTTCATGGCTGGTTGACAAATGGTTTCTGAACAGTAAACTTTGGTGGGAAACTGGAGCCTCCAGCTACAAAGACTAAGAACAATTTACCTGTCGATAGCACAGCTCGCGTGCACAAAGACTTCTTGAAATGCTTAACAGATCAGAAAGAAAATATATGCAAATAGACCACACAGAAGGGATATTAAACAATTGGAGCAATGGAAGCTTGATTTAAAATGTTTTCCCCACTTTGAGCCCAGTCAGGAAATTTGTCCTTTTTTATTACCTGTTTTCAGGCCTTCTGTATTTTTGTCCCATTGATTCGAATAATTAATGTCCCTATAAGAGAGAGAGGGAGAGAAAGGCAGAGGTTGTAACAGACACAGAGGAAAAACAGACTGTGTTATTTCTCATTCTAATTTGATTCTTTATAGAGTTGTTGAATGTTGAAAGCAAGAGCAAATTTCCCTGAGGAAAATGTCTAGCAAGAGAGCAAGGGAGGAAGCTAGTAAGGAAAAGAATGAATGTGAGAAGGCCACTGGCATCTTGCTCACTGCTCTGTACAAAATGGATAAAAGGTTCAGTGAAAACAGAGCCAAGCAAGATCGCAGGAAAGTATGTTGAGCAGATAGTTAAAAAGGGAAACAAGTCAGGATGTGGGTATTGATGGAACCAAGAGGGTAGTGGGAACAGAGTGAGGGAGTGTGAAGATGAAGGGTATGAGATGATATGGGAGTGAAGGAGTAAGAAAGTCACAAGTGATTGGGAAAGGGACTCATTAAAGGCTATATTTTTCCCACAGTCACACACCGAGTGAACCTCAGGTTTGTCACCTCTTGATTCTATGATTCTCTTTCTCTGCCACAAACTCTCAGGCCATTCATAAACCCATATTTGAGGGGAAGGAACAAAAAAGAGTGAGAAGGAAAAAAGAGTCAGGGAGAAGGCAACAGAAAAGCAAAAGCTAATAAAATAGCAGTCTGAGAATAGAAAATTAATTGTCCAATTTATCATGTCCAATAATGAGTAACATACTGGTATGGATAGGTGATTAGTTAGCTAACAGGAAACAGAGAATAGGGATAAATGGGTAATTTCTGGGTAGACAAGATTTGGCAAATGGAGTACCACAGAGATCAGTGCTGCGGCTTCAACTATTTACAATCTATATAAATGACTTGGATGAAGGGACCAAATGTATGGTTGCTAAATTTGCTGATGACACAAAGATAGGTAGGAAAGTAAGCTGTGAGGAGGACATTAGAAGACTGCAAAGAGATAAAGATAGGTTAAATGAGTGGGCAAAATATTGGCAGATGGTGCATAATGTAGGAAAATGTGGACTTGTCCTCTTTGACAGGACGAAAAGAAAAGCTGCATATTATTCAAGTGGAGAGAAACTGCAGGACTCTGAAACATAAAGAGATCTGTGTGGCCTGGTACATTGATCATAAAATATTAGTATACAGGTACAGCAAGTGGTTAGCAAGGTAAATGGAATGTTCTGTTTTATTGCAAGGGTAATGGAACAGAAAAGGAGGGATGTTTTGCTACAGTCAGGGATAGTAATCATCCAAAGGACAGAAAGGAGGAAGAGTTTCTGAAGTGTATTCAGGATAAACACTCTGGCTGGAATTTTACCGGCATGCCCGCCCCAATTCCGGGGCGGGTGAGGCTCGCAGAACGGCATTCTCTGTTGGCCTCAGGCGGAATCTTACGAGTCTCAGGCAGGCAAGGCGATAAAGTTCCAGTATCTGCCATTCATTTTGATCATGACTGATCGTCTAATTCAATATTCTGATCCCGCCTTCTCTTCATATCCTTTAATTCCTTTAGCCCCAAGAGCTATATCTAATTCCTTCTTGAAATCACTGAAACTGTGGTCAAAGGAGGAGCAGAGCAGATTAGGGACTCCAAAGAGGGGATTTTTCAGGTCAAGACCTTCTTAAAGTTCTAATGAAAGGTCTTTGACCTAAAACATTAACTTTTTCTCTCCACTGAAGCTGCCAGAGCTACAGAATTTTTCTAGCATTTGGTTTTTTATTTCACAATTCAACATCCACAAAACTTTGCTTCAGTTTAACCTCGGTGGTTGGTAAGTTTTTAGAAATGATAATCCAAGACAAAATAAACAATCACTTGGACAAATATACAGTAAATAGGGAAATAAAATATTGTTGAGGAAAAATTTTGTAGTTGAGGGTTGATGAGGGCAATATGGTGTGCATGGACTTCCAAAAAGGTGTTTGATAAAATGCCACATCTAAGTTGAAACCATGAATATAGTGGACAAAGGTAGTATGGATGCAAACGGGTTGTGTGACTGGAATGGAGAGTTGTGGTGAAGATTTGCTTTTTGGATTGGAGGATGCTGTATAGTGGGGTTCTCTAGGAGTTGTATTTAGGGCCATTGCTTTGCTTGATCTACATTAATGACCAAGATTAGGGTGTGCAGGACACAATCTCAGTGTTTGAAGATGATACAAAACTTGGAATTATTGACAACTGTGAGGATATAAAAATAGACTTTAAGAGGAGATAGCTAGTCTCATGGAATGGGCTGACAGATAGCAGATGAAATATAATGCACAGAAATGTGAAGTAATGTATTTTTGTAGGAAATGTCATAGAGGGTTACAACATGGAAACAGGCCTTTCAGCCCAACTTGCCTATGTCGCCCCATTTTTACCACTAAGCTAGTGGTAATTGCCCGCATTTAGCCCATATCCCTCTATACCCATCTTACCCATAGTTGATAAGTCCCCTGGGCCTGATGAAATATATCCTAGGAGTCTTTGGGAGGCAAGGGATGAGATAGCAGAGCCTTTGGCATTGATCTTTGCGTCCTCACTGTCCACGGGGGTGGTGCCAGAGGACTGGAGAGTGGCGAATGTGGTTCCTCTGTTTAAGAAAGGGAATAGAAATGACCCTGGTAATTATAGGCCGGTTAGTCTTACTTCGTTGGTCGGTAAGTTGATGGAAAAGGTCCTCAGGGATAGGATTTACGACCATTTAGAAAGATGCAGCTTAATCCGGGATAGTCAGCACGGATTTGTGAAGGGCAAGTCTTGGCTCACAAATTTGATAGAATTTTTTGAGGAGGTAACTAAGTATGTAGATGAAGGTAGTACAGTTGATGTCATATACATGGATTTTAGTAAGGCGTTTGATAAAGTCCCCCATGGTCGGCTTATGAAGAAAGTAAGGATGTGTGGGATAGAGGGAAGTTTGGCCGATTGGATAGGTAACTGGCTATCTAACAGAAGACAGAGGGTGGTGGTGGATGGAAAATTTTCGGACTGGAAACCGGTTACCAGCGGAGTGCCACAGGGATCAGTGCTTGGTCCTCTGCTATTTGTCATTTTTATAAATGACTTGGAGGAGGGGGCTGAAGGGTGGATCAGTAAATTTGCTGATGACACCAAGATTGGTGGAGTAGTGGATGAGGTGGAGGGCTGTTGTAGGCTGCAAAGAGATATAGATAGGATGCAGAGCTGGGCTGAAAAATGGCAAATGGAGTTTAACCCTGACAAATGCGAGGTGATTCATTTTGGTAGGACAAATTTAAATGTGGATTACAGGGTCAAAGGTAGGGTTCTGAAGAATGTGGAGGAACAGAGAGATCTTGGGGTTCATATCCATAGATCTCTGAAGGTTGCCACTCAAGTGGATAGAGCCGTGAAGAAGGCCTATAGTGTGTTGGCGTTCATTATTAGGGGGTTTGAGTTTAAGAGCCGTGGGGTTATGCTGCAACTGTACAGGACCTTGGTGAGACCACATTTGGAATATTATGTGCAGTTCTGGTCACCTCACTATAAGAAGGATGTGGAGACACTGGAAAGAGTGCAAAGGAGATTTACCAGGATGCTATCTGGTTTGGAGGGTAGGGCTTATGAGGAAAGGTTGAGGGAACTTGGGCTTTTCTCTTTGGAGCGGAGGAGGTTGAGAGGAGACTTGATTGAGGTTTATAAGATGATGAGGGGGATAGATAGAGTGAACGTTCAAAGACTATTTCCTCGGGTGAATGGAGTGGTAACTAGGGGGCATAACTATAGGGTTCATGGTGGGAGATATAGGAAGGATGTCCAAGGTAGGTTTTTTACTCAGAGAGTGGTTGGGGTGTGGAATGGACTGCCTGCAGGGATAGTGGAGTCAGAAACTTTAGGAACATTTAAGAAGCTATTGGATAGGCACATGGAGTACTTCGGGATGATAGGGAGGAAATAGCTTGATTTGGGTTTCAGACAAAGCTCGGCACAACATCGTGGGCCGAAGGGTCTGTTCTGTGCTGTACTGTTCTATGTTCTATGTTCTATAACTGTCTAAATGCTTTTTAAAAGACAAAATTGTACCTGCGTCTATTACTGCCTCTAGTAGCTCGTTCCAGACACTCACCACCCTCTGAGAAAAAAAATTGCCCCGCTGGACCCTTTTGTATCTGTCCCCTCTCACCTTAAACCTATGCCCTCTAGAATCATAGAATCCTACAGTGCACATACCATTCGACCCATCATGTCTGCACGACCACAATCCCACCCAGGCCCTATCCCCATAATCCCATGTATTTACCTTAGCTAGTCCCCCTGACACTAAGGGACAATTTAGCATCACCAATCCACCTAACCTGCACATCTTTGGACTAGTTTTAGCCTCTCCTATCTTTGGGAAAAGATGTTGACTATCTATCTTATTTATGCCTGTCATTATTTTTATAGACCTCTTTAAGATCACCCCTAAACCTCCTACACTCCAGTGGAAAAAGTCTCAGTCTATCCAGATTCTCCTTGTAACTTAAACCATCAAGTCCTGGTAGCATCCTAGTAATTCTTTTCTTCATTCTTTCTAATTTAATATCCTTTCTATAATAGGGTGACCAGAACTGTACACAGTATTCCAAGTATGGCCTTACCAATGTCTTGTACAAATTCAACAAGACGTCCCTACTCCTGTATTCAATGTTCTGACCAATGAAACTGTGGTGGACTTCAGTTGTGCCTTTGTCCTATATGGACCACCGTTGTGTGTGTTTGTCATACCTGGACACATCCCCTTCCAGTTTGGTTCCTCCCCTCGGCACCTAGTATGAAGGTGGCTGTCTCCTCCCCCTTGTTCAGTCCAGGTCGGTTATTTGTTGGGATCTGCTCCTGATTCTGTTGTGAATAAAAGCTTACACTTGTATTGGCACATCGGTAGTCTTTCGCCTTATTGATAGCCCATCAATTTTATTCACAACAGTTGACCAGCATGAAGCAGTTTCTAAAACCCGACAAGTTAGCATTAGACCCTCAAGAGATTGGAGCCTCTGATAAATTCGATCATTGACTGGACTGCTTCGAAGCATTCGTCGACACCGCTACGACCATCGACACCGACGATGCTAAACTCCATGTGCTCCGCGCACGGGCAAACGAAGCTGTCTATGGAATCTTCCGAGACTCTGCTACATACGCAGACGCTATTGAACTCCTAAAAGGGCAGTTCCGAAAGAGCCCTAACGTGGTTTACACCAGACATCTCCTAACTACCCGCAAGCAGCAGCCAGGAGAATCGTGCGCCCAATTTCTGCACGCTCTGCGGGTCCTAGCTCGAGCTTGTGACGGTCAGGCTGTTACAGCAGCTCAGAACACGGAGGACCTGATCTGCGACGCCTACGTGGCGGGCATTGAGTCTACATACATCCGGCAGCGCCTGCTGGAACAAGATGACCTAGATCTCCGAAGAACAGCCACGATGGCTGAAACGTTAGAAGCGGCCTCTCACAATCTCGGGTCTTACCCTGCATCCCGTTCTATCGACGGCTCCACCGCGACGGCTGTTCTGGCGGGGCCCAAATGTTACTTTTGCGGCCTACCCAAGCACCCTCAGCGTCGCTGCCCGGCGAAGGACACGATTTGCTCCGGATGCGGTAAGCTAGGCCACTTTGCTAAAGTCTGCCGGGCAAAGCCTCTTCCGAAGCTTCGTGGCGCCACGTGTGTTCCGCGGGCGCAGCCATCTTTAAGGCAGGCGGCGGCTGCGCGCGAATCGCCATCTTTAATGCGGTCGCCGGAAGTGCGGGAATCGCCATCTTTGATGCGGTCACCGGAAGCGCGAGAATCGCCATCTTTGAGACTGGCATCAAGACGCACTGAGCAGGAAGCTTTATCCGTGACGTCATCAGACGGGGACGAAGACGGATTCTTCTTGGATTCGACAGTGGCATCGATTTGCCTGGACCAGTCGCAGCCTCATCAACTCTCCAAGTGAATAATGGAGATCAAGGTAAATGGTCATGCAGAAAACTGCCTGTTCGACTGTGGGAGCACAGAAAGTTTTATACACCCTCGCACAGTGCGTCAATATGCCCTTCCCGTGCGACCCTGGAGCCAGACCATCTCCATGGCCTCGAATTCTCACTCAGTGGAGGTCCTCGGGTGCTGCTTGGTGACGCTGACGGTACAGGGCACAGTCTACGAGCGTTTCCGGCTCCTCGTGCTGCTGCGACTCTGCACAGCTGTACTGCTGGGGTTAGATTTCCTCAGCCATCATAGGAGTGTCACCCTGCAGTACGATGGCCCTTATCCCCCGCTCTCCGTCTGCAAGGCGCCGTCACTGCAGCGCCCCTCGCGCACCACCTGCAGTCTCTCGACCCTCAAGATCACCCCCCCCCCCTCATTTGATAACCTCACCCCGGATTGTAGGCCTATAGCCACCAAGAGTAGGTGCTATAGTGCGGATGACCGGGCCTTCATTCGGTCCGAGGTACAACGTTTGCTCCGGGAAGGGATTATCCAGGCCAGCACCAGCCCCTGGAGGGCACAAGTGGTCGTAGTTAAATCGGAGGAGAAACACCGCATGGTGATTGACTACAGCCAGACCATAAACAGGTACACCCAACTAGATGCGTATCCTCTTCCCCGTATTGCGGACATAGTCAACCGCATCGCGCACTATAGGGTTTTCTCAACGATCGATTTGAAATCGGCTTACCACCAGCTCCCTATCCGCTCGGAGGATCGCCCATATACTGCCTTTGAGGTGGATGGCCGCCTCTACCAGTTCCTCCGAGTCCCCTTTGGTGTCACCAATGGGGTCTCAGTCTTCCAGCGGGCCATGGATCAAATGGTAGACCAGCACGGGCTACGGGCCGCTTTCCCGTATCTGGATAACGTCACCATCTGCGGCCATGACCTGCAGGATCATGATGCCAACCTACAAAAATTCCTCCGTACGGTCACTCTCCTGAACCTGACATATAATGAGGCGAAGTGTGTCTTTCGGACACGCCGCCTCGCCATCCTTGGGTACGTGATAGAAAATGGGGTCCTTGGCCCCGACCCAGCCCGTATGCGTCCCCTTATGCAGCTTCCCCTTCCTACTACCCTCAAAGCATTGAGGAGACGCCTGGGCTTCTTCTCCTACTGTGCCCCGTGGGTTCCCCGTTACGCGGATAAAGCCCGTCCGCTCCTAAAATTGACCTCTTTTCCCCTGGCGGAGGGGACCCATCGGGCCTTCGACGACATCAAAGCGGACATCGCGAAGGCCGCGATGCATGCTGTGGACGAACCCATCCCATTCCAAGTGGAAAGTGATGCGTCTGACTTTGCCCTAGCCGCCACCCTTAACCAGAGGGGCCGTCCGGTGGCCTTCTTTTCCCGGACCATACAAGGCCCTGAGATTCGACACTCCTCGGTCGAGAAGGAGGCCCAGGCCATCATGGAAGCCATCCGGCACTGGCGCCATTATCTTGCAGGCCAACGATTCACCTTAATTACGGACCAGCGGTCAGTTGCCTTCCTGTTTAACACCAGGCAAAAGGGCAAGATTAAGAATGACAAGATCTTGCGGTGGAGGATTGAGCTCTCCACCTACAGATATGACATCATGTACCGGCCCGGGAAGCTCAATGAGCCCCCAGACGCCCTGTCCCGTGGATCATGTGCCAGCGCCCAACTAGACCAGCTACAGTCCCTCCATAACGACCTCTGTCATCTGGGTGTCACCAGATTTTTCGACTTTGTCAAGTCCCGTAACCTGCCCTATTCCCTCGAGGAAGTTCGGACGATTACCAGGCAATGCAGGGTCTGCGCTGAGTGCAAACCGCAGTTCTACCGGCCAGGTAGGGCGCACTTTGTAAAGGCCACTCGCGCGTTTGAGCGCCTTAGCATTGACTTTAAAGGCCCCCTCCCTTCCTCTAACCGCAATGTTTATTTCCTGAATATCATTGATGAATACTCACGTTTCCCTTTTGCCTTCCCCTGCTCGGACATGACCACGGCTACAGTGATTCGGACCCTGACCTCGCTCTTCACCCTGTTCGGCTTCCCAGCCTATGTCCATAGCGACCGTGGGTCCTCTTTCATGAGTGACGAGCTGAGGCAGTACCTACTCACCAAAGGCGTTGCCTCCAGCCGCACCACGAGCTATAACCCCAGGGGAAATGGTCAAGTAGAGCGGGAGAACGCAACCGTCTGGAAGGCCGTTCTATTAGCGTTACGGTCTAGGGGCCTTCCAGTCAGCCATTGGCAAGACATCCTTCCGGACGCATTACATTCGATTAGGTCACTCTTGTGCACAGCGACCAATACGACCCCTCACGAGCGGATGTTTTCGTTTCCCAGGAAGTCCTCCTTGGGTACTTCGCTCCCGGATTGGCTGATGTCCCCGGGGCCCATCCTGCTTCGGAAGCATGTCCGGACCCATAAGGCAGATCCCTTGGTCGAGGAGGTCCAATTGCTCCACGCTAATCCTCAAAACACTTATGTAGCGTACCCTGATGGGCGGGCGGACACGATTTCTGTCCGTGACTTGGCACCCGCGGGTGGCCCTGAGGTCACCACGTCCTTCCGACCCACGGTCCCTGGTGTTGTCCACTCGGAGACTGCTGCGCCTCTTCCTCCCTCAGTCCCTGTCCCCAATGTAGTGCGCCCAGAGCCTGTTGCGGCCCCCCACCCCCCAGCTCCGGTTTCCACTGTTCCCCATATGCCACCAGGGCCACTGCTCACTCCTCTCGCCCCTGTGTACAGCTCGCTTGAGTCGAAGGAGCCGTCGCCACACAGTACCCGACGACTGGACGGGACGACGGATTGGTCCGCTTCACACCATCTGGCACCTTCTCTCGACGCTCACTGTACGGAGCCTGGGCCGACATCGCTCCCTGCTCGGACGACTCTGCGACCTGCACTACGACGATCGCGACGGCGGATCAAGCCACCGGTTCGTCTGGACTTGTAATATTGTTTCCGCTTCACCCCCGTGTTGTTTTTTTAAAGGAAGGGGTGAATGTGGTGGACCTCAGTTGTGCCTTTGTCCTATATGGACCACCGTTGTGTGTGTTTGTCATACCTGGACACATCCCCTTCCAGTTTGGTTCCTCCCCTCGGCACCTAGTATAAAGGTGGCTGTCTCCTTTATACTAGGTTCAGTCCAGGTCGGTTAATTGTTGGGATCTGCTCCTGATTCTGTTGTGAATAAAAGCCTACACTTATATTGACATATCGGTAGTCTTTCGCCTTATTGATAGCGCATCAGAAACCAAGCATGCCGAATACCTTCTTCACTATCCTGTCCCTCTGTGACTCCACTTTCACGGAGTTATGAACTTGTACTCCTAGGTCTCTTTATTCTATAACTCTCCCCAACGCCCTACCATTAACTGAGTAGGTCCTGCCCCAGTTCGATCTCCCAAAATGCATTACCTCACATTTATCTAAATTAAGCTCCATCTGCCATTCATCAATCCACTGGCCCAATTGATCAAGATCCTGTTGCAATCCTAGATAACCTTCTTCACTATCCACTATGCCACCAATCTTGGTGTCATCTGCAAACTTTCTGACCATGCCTCCTAAATTCTCATCCAAATCATTAATATAAATAACAAATAACAGTGGATCCAACACCGATCCCTGAGACACACCGCTGGTCACAGGCCTCCAGTTTGAAAAACAACCCTCTACAATCACCCTCTGTCTTCTGTCAAGTCATTTTTGCATCCAATTGGCTACCTCACCCTGGATCCTATGAGGTTTAACCTTGTGCAACAACCTACCATGTGGTACCTTCTCAAAGGCCTTGCTGAAGTCCATGTAGACAATACCGACTGCACTGCCCTCATCTACCTTCTTGATTACGCCTTCAAAAAACTCAATCAAATTCGTGAGACATGATTTTCCATTCACAAAATCATGCTGACTGTCCCTAATCAGAAGCGAGGAAAGACAAAAGGACGGCAGGGCAAGGCTTACAATTGGGGGAGAGGTAATTATGATGCGATTAGGCAAGAATTAGGGGGCATAAGATGGGAACAGAAACTGTCAGGGAAAGGCACTGATGAAAAGTGGAACTTTTTCAAGGAACAAATACTGGGTGTCCTTGATAGGTATGTCCCTGTCAGGCAGGGAGGAAATGGCCGAGTGAGGGAACCGTGGTTCACAAAAGAGGTGGAATGTCTTGTGAAAAGGAAGAGGGAAGCTTATGTAGGGATGAGGAAACAAGGTTCAGATGGCTCGATTGAGGGTTACAAGTTAGCAAGGAATGAGCTGAAAAAGGGGCTGAGGAGAGCTAGGAGGGGACATGAGAAGTCCTTGGCGGGTCGGATCAAGGAAAACCCCAAGGCTTTTTACTCTTATGTGAGGAATAAAAGAATGACCAGGGTGAGGTTAGGGCCGGTCAAGGACAGTGGTGGGAACTTGTGTATGGAATCAGTAGAGATAGGCGAGGTGATGAATGAATACTTTTCTTCAGTGTTCACCAAGGAGAGGGGCCATGTTTTTCAGGAAGAGAAGGTGTTACAGGCGAATAGGCTGGAGGAAATAGATGTTCGGAGGGAGGATGTATTGGCAGTTTTGAATAAACTGAAGGTCGATAAGTCCCCTGGGCCTGATGAAATGTATCCTAGGATTCTTTGGGAGGCGAGGGATGAGATTGCAGAGCCTTTGGCTTTGATCTTTGGGTCCTCGCTGTCCACGGGGATGGTGCCAGAGGACTGGAGAATGGCGAATGTTGTTCCTCTGTTTAAGAAAGGGAATAGAAATGACCCTGGTAATTATAGACCGGTTAGTCTGACTTCGGTGGTTGGTAAATTGATGGAAAAGGTCCTTAGGGATGGGATTTACGACCATTTAGAAAGATGCGGATTAATCCGGGATAGTCAGCACGGATTTGTGAAGGGCAAATCGTGCCTCACAAATTTGATAGAATTTTTTGAGGAGGTAACTAGGTGTGTTGATGAAGGTAGGGCGGTTGATGTCATATACATGGATTTTAGTAAGGCGTTTGATAAGGTCCCCCATGGTCGGCTTATGATGAAAGTAAGGAGGTGTGGGATAGAGGGAAAGTTGGCCGATTGGATAGGTAACTGGCTATCTGATCGAAGACAGAGGGTGGTGGTGGCTGGAAAATTTTCGGACTGGAGGCAGGTTGCTAGCGGAGTGCCGCAGGGATCGGTGCTTGGTCCTCTGCTCTTTGTGATTTTTATTAATGACTTAGAGGAGGGGGCTGAAGGGTGGATCAGTAAATTTGCTGATGACACCAAGATTGGTGGAGTAGTGGATGAGGTGGAGGGCTGTTGTAGGCTGCAAAGAGACATAGATAGGATGCAAAGCTGGGCTGAAAAATGGCAAATGGAGTTTAACCCTGATAAATGTGAGGTGATTCATTTTGGTAGGACTAATTTAAATGTGGATTACAGGGTCAAAGGTAGGGTTCTGAAGACTGTGGAGGAACAGAGAGATTTTGGGGTCCATATCCACAGATCTCTAAAGGTTGCCACTCAAGTGGATAGAGCTGTGAAGAAGGCATATAGTGTGTTAGCTTTTATTAACAGGGGGTTGGAGTTTAAGAGCCGTGGGGTTATGCTGCAACTGTACAGGACCTTGGTGAGACCGCATTTGGAATATTGCGTGCAGTTCTGGTCACCTCACTATAAGAAGGATGTGGAAGCGCTGGAAAGAGTGCAGAGGAGATTTACCAGGATGCTGCCTGGTTTGGAGTGTCGGTCTTATGAGGAAAGGTTGAGGGAGCTGGGGCTGTTCTCTCTGGAGCGGAGGAGATTGAGGGGAGACTTAATAGAGGTTTATAAAATGATGAAGGGGATAGATCGAGTGAACGTTCAAAGACTATTTCCTCGGGTGGATGGAGCTATTACAAGGGGGCATAACTATAGGGTTCATGGTGGGAGATATAGGAAGGATATCAGAGGTAGGTTCTTCACGCAGAGAGTGGTTGGGGTGTGGAATGGACTGCCTGCAGTGATGGTGGAGTCAGACACTTTAGGAACATTTAAGCGGTTATTGGATAGGCACATGGAGCACACCAGGATGGTAGGGAGTGGGATAGCTTGATCTTGGTTTCAGATGAAGGTCGGCACAACATCATGGGCCGAAGGGCCTGTTCTGTGCTGTAATGTTCTATGTTCTATGTTCTATTTAAAATGAGGGATATAATTCTAAAGGGGATGCAGGAGCAGAGGAAACAGGGGAGTTAACGTGAACAAATTGTTAAAGATGGCAGGGCTGGTTGAGAAAGTGGTTATTAAGATAAATGGATCCTGGACTTTCTAAATAAAAGAATAGAGCACAACACCAGGAAGTTATGGTGTTTATACCTTTACAAAACACTGAGTCTTCCTCGGCTGAAGAATTGAGTCCAATTTTGGGTACCACGTTTCAGGAACGATTTGAAGGCATTGGAGATGGTGCAGAAAAGACTTACAAGAGTGATAGTTCTTGTGCTGTTCTTTGTTCTTTGATTCCAGGGATGAGATACTTCAGTTTGGTGAAAAGATTGGCAAAGCTAGGACTGTTCTACTTAGAGAAGAGGATGTTACGAGGAGAATCGATAGGAGTATTCAAAATCATGAGGATTCTGGATAGAGTAGATAGGGAAAAGCTGTTTCCATTGCTGGAAGCGGTTGAGTGCTAGACGACACCAATTTAAAGTGATAGGCAAAAAGAACCAGAGGCAACATGAGGAAAAACCTTTATAGGCAGTGGGTGACTAAGATCTGGAATGTACTGTCTGGGAGTGTGGTGGAGACAGTGTCAATTGTGGTTTTCAAAAGGGTATTGAATAACTATCTGAAGAGAAAATATTTGCTGGTCTTCTGGGAAAAGGCAGTGGAGTGTGAAGAGACGGGTTTCTCTCGCAGAAAGGTGGCATGGATGGGAAGAGGCAAATGGCTTCCTTCTGTGTTGTAACCATTCTATCATTCAATGTGAAGGGCGAACAGTTCATAGTCACTCTCCTTAGCATTGCACATAAGAGGAGTTAACTGGGGTTTATCAGATTAGGGAATGCAGACATAATTCAGACTCTATTTTAAACCCTTTGGGTGGGATTCTTGGATTACATCCATATCCGCCCCGCTACCAGCAAGAATGGAGAATGTAGCACTAAGCCAAAATTCCATTTACTGCAGCGGCACCAGAGAATCCTAGCCATGGATAATGTTGGAGATTTTCGATGTTCAATTGGGGCAATTTTGGCTTAGGATGATTGTGTAAAACAGGTGATATTGGGTCAGCTGCCATTTATATATCTCTCCCAGTTTTAATTTCCACTGAAACTGTGGGCAATTTTCAACTGTTAATTTCCCACCTGAAAATTAGGTGGCGAGCGGTTGAAAATTGAGTGGCAATGAAAGCTTCCCTGTTGATACCCTATGCCTACCTAACAAAATGTTGAGGCAGACCTGGAATTCAGCAAGCAACCCACCCACCTGAAACAGGTGGAATGCTGCTTAAGGATACAACTGGGGTTCTACACCAATTGTAGAATAACAACTGTAGTTTTAAGGTATAAATAAGCAAGTACCATGCACATTCCTCTCTTTGTACCAGGAAGTGAACAGTTTAACCTACAACCCTTAGAGAGACTATTGCTTTTCACTGCCCAGGAAATGTCTGATCCTCCTGGAACCACTAACAATCTCCAGCCTGCTATCTAAGGCTACACTTCTGAAAGAGGAAACAGAAAATTTAAACTGGTGTGTTTCAAACAACAGACGGAAGTGAAGAAATTTTTTTGTGGTTTATTTCAAAGTAAGGTCTTCCTTACAAAACTTTGTTACTGCACAAAAAGTGGTGTGCAAGTACTGGCATTTGCAGCCTTCTATCTAAAGCAGTGGTTCTCAAACTTTTTTCACAGGGCTGCACCTTCGGAATAAAAATTTGCTCGTGCCACACCGAATTTTTTTATTCATAAGAAATACATTCAAAAAACAAAAAAAAACAACTCCTAGCAGTGCTTGATTCATAACATAGAACACAACTACTTTATAATATGATCATGGGACATCCAGAAAGTATAAAACAATGCAGCTACATAAAAACATCTATCCATTATTAAATGTTTCTTTGGTTGTCCTTGAATCTTCCCGCCACACTTGCCATCCTCTCTCGCCGCACCAGTGTGGCGCGCCGCACCCTTTGGGAACAACTGATCTAAAGCCAATGAATGGACTGAGAACAGTGAAGTGACTGGAACCCTGTAACATATTTTTATTGGTGAGGAGGAATATCAGGCATTGGCCAGAGTTCTCCGGTTGTTCACACCAGCGGGGTTCTCCAATCCCACTAGCAGCGCAGCCCTGCCCATGGGCTTTGTGGCACCATGGGGTGACATCAATGGGAAATCCTATTAACAGCAGCGGGACCAGAGAATCCTGCCGCTATCAAACAGCCCTCAGTCAAAAAAATGACTGAGCATGGACAATTGCGCCGGACAGAGTGGAGCGTTCCCATGTTCTAGCCATCAGATTTTTTTTTTGGCGGGGGGGGAAATTGTGGTTTTGTTTGGCTTTTATACAATGCATACCCAACAGTAATTAAATCTTGACCAAGGCAGTCAGGATTATGTTACATATTTGGTCAATTCCTAATAGCATTACTATGGATATTCCAGGATTTGAGGAATGTATGTCATGTTTCACTGCTAATCTGGCCTGCCCCTTAAAGTGGAGATGCCGGCATTGGACTGGGGTAAACACAGTAAGACGTCTCACAACACCAGGTTAAAGTCCAACCTGTCAGACTTTAACCTGGTGTTGTAAGACTTCTTACTGTGTCTGCCCCTTAAAACCAGTGTTTGGGTTTTCGAGTAAATAGATTGTTAGGACAATTAGAAGGTAATTACTGTTGCTTTGGGAAGTTTCCTGAGATTGGTAGCTATTAAGTCAGGCTTCTTAAACAGAGATCAGGGTTATCTGAAGGTCAGGAAGAAACATTTAATTGTCTCACCAGTTGTATTTTGTGCTCTGAAATGCCATAGTGGTTATTATTGGTAATTTCTGCCATTTCCCTGGAGGTTCTGCTGATCTCCCAACAAAGCTACGGTGAAAAATTAGCAGAGAACCCCCCACCCACACATCAATCCTCCTTTACATAAATTTCACATGTAAAATTTTGGGTGCATTTTGTTGTTACAGTGCACAAAACACAATTTTTACAGGAAGTCACAGGTTGCACTCTTATAAGGATAGGAAGATTATACCAATATTTTCATGAGCTGCTTCAGTATAGGTGTGCGTCTAGAAATCTGATCTTATTTGTGTTCTGCTACAAATGTATACTTTTAAAAAAACGAAGTTTCATTCAAGTAAGCATTGACTATACGCAGATCAATTAGCAACCTGCCAAAATAGCAGCTCTGGTAGGAATGCTGCTGCTGCTGAGTTCTTCTGCATGTTCCAAATTGCTGCTTTCTGAACCGTGATAGTTCTTATCCATTGTGACACTGAGTCTGCATTGAGATAGCATGTGATACGTGGAATGTAACAGATTTGCAGTGCTTGCAGGCATTATCTCTATCGGAGAGTCAGAAGGGTGGGGGTTGGTCAGTGGGAAGATTTGGGTGGTCAGTGAGGGGGGATGGTCAGGGGTGGTCAATGGGAGATTCGAATTGTCAGTGGGGGGCATGAGGAGAGTAGTAGGGGGTTGCGGGTGTAATCAAGGAGTAGGGAGAGAAGTTGGGGGTGGAGAGGGTAATTGGGAGGAGGTAGTCAGGAGGTAATAAGGGCAATTGGAGGGAGGGTAGTCAGGGGTCCCATGGAGTGGGGGCTGTCCCATGGGGACCTCATGGGGCCATTAGAGGTGGAGGATAGTCAGGGTGCCCTGTGGGGTGGGACGTGTGGGTGGATATTTTGGGGGTCACCTCCAGGGGGGGTGGTGAGGGGTAGTTGTGGTTGGTCTGGCAGGTAGCTGTGGATCTTGTGGGGGAATCCCATGAATATTACAGTTACACAAGATTAGAAGTGGTTTTAATTCTTATAACATTTTCTGGATGGCTATTCCTGTGAGACAGTCAGAACCATCCAAATTGCAATTTAAATTGTACTTTTGGATTGTTCCTGTTGCAGCGTAATTGTCTAATGGAAGTTTATTTAAATTTGCCAGGCAATTGCTCTGCAATACTTACGCGGGAATTCCTGGGGTGGGAGTGGGTGGGAATGTCCCAGCATATCTTTCCCTGGGTGTGATGGTGGGTGTGAAGGTTCGTGGTGGGAGATATAGGAGGGATGTACGAGGTAGGTCCTTTACTCAGAGAGTGGTTGGGGTGTGGAATGGACTGCTTGCTGTGATAGTGGAGTCGGACACTTTAGGAACTTTCAAGCAGTTATTGGATAGGCACATGGAGCACACTAGAATGATAGGGAGTGGGATAGCTTGATCTTGGTTTCGGAAAAGGTTTGGCACAACATTGTGGGCCGAAGGGCCTCTACTGTTCTATGTTCTATGATGTTCCCCCCAGAGCTCAAGAGGTTATGGGCTTATAGATTTGAATTTGAATTCTTGCTCTTTTGCGCACAGCAATGTGATAATGATCAAATAATCTACTTTAATAATGCTGGCTGAAAGATAGATTTTAGCTGGGACACTGAGAAGAACTGCCCAGATCTTCAAATGGTGCTGTAAGATCTTTTAAATCCCCAAGAGGTCAGATGAGATTATATTGTTTCATCCAAAAGACAGCACCTCATCAGTGCACAACCCCTTACTACTGAAGAATCACCCTAGATCGTGCAGTGTACAAGTCTCTAAAAGGAAGCAGCCTGGTAGGAGAGATGAAAAATGGCCATGTGCGTCAAACAATGCCTGCAAAGAATCTTAAGCAATATTATTGAAATAAATCTCCATCGAAGCATTGTGCAACGCACCAGAGCAAGTAGAGAATTCTAATTGTAGAACTAACTGTCCTGTGGCAGGAAGCTGAAGACTTACGCTAAAGGAAAAATTCAAGTATAGCGATCTCAAGAGAGAAATGGAAGAGAAGTAAGCTAGAAATAGGGTCAGTCTGAGTTGCTTGGGACCTTCAAGAACCCTACGTAAACTATTCTATGTAAAGCTACGAGTAAGCAGAGAAGCACAATTCAGAAAGGTGGCAGCAATGTAAAAATGGAATCTGCGTAGATCATGCAACAAGTTAACATAAAGAGGCCACAAACCCAAACCCCCACAAGTGGCAGTTGTGACATTCTCAGGTGGTCCGGGTTCTATACCTCAAAGCCTCTGGGTTGAGTATCATAGAATCCCTACAGTGCAGAAGGAGGCCATTTGACCCATTGAGTCTGCACTGACCACAGTATCTGGAGTATCTGGAGGTTGTTACAACCTCACTATTCTGTGAACTTTAAATGAGGGTGGAACACTTTAAAGAGTTTGTGATAACAAGAGGTGACTCAGTTATGGCAGGTATAAAACAAGAAAATGTATCCAGCAAGAAGAAATTAGAACTAAAGAATTTGCAACACAACAACACAGGTCTGCTCTCAACAACTCCCCAACTCTTTCTGTCAACTTCCAGCCCTGGGATGTGCCCTCGCTCCCCATTGGCCGAGGTTTGCACGCTCATGCTCCATTGGTTCTGGCATGGTCAGGTGGTCACATGGCAGGATCACTTCTTAAAGCAGCCACACCACCGCAGTGTTTGTCAAATGCCCCCGTCAGCTTAGAGGTCAAAACATTCAATGGGATCTGTGAGCTTCAGTTATTTACTCTTCTACAACTAACATTTGCTGTATTTAATTTTAGGAATTTTTTAAAGGTTTTTGTAGTAGGATTGGTCATCAATGCAGCTGTAAACTATCAGTAACTCTCTGTTGGGTGGGGCATCATTGAATTGTACATTGCACTACATCAGTGGTATTTAATCATTCATTCGCAAGGAACAAATAACTGCAAAGCTGCCAGGGAGGTCAGTGGGGGCAAGAGGTCACTGGGGACAGGGAGGTTTGGAGTGTATGTGTGTGAGAGTGTGTAATCTGTTACAAAATTGAACTCCCATTAGTTTACATATTTGTTAACACTAACTGATTTTGTTTTTATGATTTAGGATTTATCCACCACTGAAGTATCTTAAGATTTGATTTATTGTCATATGTACTGGGATACAGTAAAAAGTATTGTTGCATACTATACAGATAAAAATCATTCATAGAGTACATAGAGTGGTCTGTTCCAAACCTTCAGGTCACAAAGATCAATCAGGACAAACTAGTGAATAGGAAATACAAAATGAATTGGACTGGACTCCAACAGGCTTGGGACATATGCACGCATGGGACATATGTAGCCCTAGCACCATAGGTTAGACACACATGCACTAGATTTCCAAGCATACATCATTGACCACATTTCAGAAGTGCTTCATTGTCTCTGAAGAGCTTTGGGCCTCTTTGAGAATGAAGATGCAAAACATTACCGGCACGGTAGCACAGTGGTTCGGACTGCTGCTTCACAGCTCCAGGGACCTGGGTTCGATTCCCGGCTTGGGTCACTGTCTGTGTGGAGTTTGCACATTCTCCTCGTGTCTGTGTGGGTTTCCTCCGGGTGCTCTGGTTTCCTCCCACAGTCCAAAGATGTGCGGGTTAGGTTGATTGGCCGTGCTAAAATTTGCCCCTTAGAGTCCTGAGGTGTATAGGTTAGAGGGATTAGCGGGTAAATATGAAGGGATATGGGGGTAGGGCCTGGGTGGGATTGTGGTCGGTGCAGACTCGATGGGTGGAATGGCCTCCTTCTGCACTGTAGGGTTTCTGTGATTAAGTTATTTTTTATTCCTGACGTGATCAGATCGTGATGGAATCTCGTGATATCAGGACAATGAGCTGGATTTTCACTCCAAAGTTGGTGGCACAAGAACCATAGAACCATAGAACCATAGACCCATAGAAAATTACAGCTCAGAAACAGGCCTTTTGGCCCTTCTTGTCTGTGCCGAACCATTTTATGCCTAGTCCCACTGACCTGCACTTGGACCATATCCCTCCACACCCCTCTCATCCATGAACCCGTCCAAGTTTTTCTTAAATGTTAAAAGTGACCCCGCATTTACCACTTTATCCGGCAGCTCATTCCACACTCCCACCACTCTCTGCGTGAAGAAGCCCCCCCTAATATTCCCTTTAAACTTTTCTCCTTTCACCCTTAACCCATGCCCTCTGGTTTTTTTCTCCCCTAGCCTCAGCGGAAAAAGCCTGCTTGCATTCACTCTATCTATACCCATCAAAATCTTATACACCTCTATCAAATCTCCCCTCAATCTTCTACGCTCCAGGGAATAAAGTCCCAACCTATTCAATCTCTCTCTGTAACTCAGCTTCTCAAGTCCCAGCAACATCCTTGTGAACCTTCTCTGCACTCTTTCAATCTTATTTACATCCTTCCTGTAACTAGGTGACCAAAACTGTACACAATACTCCAAATTCGGCCTCACCAATGCCTTATATAACCTTACCATAACACTCCAACTTTTATACTCGATACTCCGATTTATAAAGGCCAATGTACCAAAGGCACTCTTTACAACCCTATCCACCTGTGATGTCACTTTTAGGGAATTCTGTACCTGTATTCCCAGATCCCTCTGTTCAACTGCACTCTTCAGAGTCCTACCATTTACCCTGTACGTTCTTCTTTGGTTTGTCCTTCCAATGTGCAATATCTCACACTTGTCTGCGTTAAATTCCATTTGCCATTTCTCAGCCCATTTTTCTAGTTGGTCCAAATCCCTCTGCAAGCTTTGAAAACCTTCCTCACTGTCCACTACACCTCCAACCTTTGTATCATCAGCAAACTTGCTGATCCAATTTACCACATTATCATCCAGATCATTGATATAGATGACAAACAACAATGGACCCAACACCGATCCCTGCGGCACACCACTAGTCACAGGCCTCCACTCAGAGAAGCAATCCTCCACAACCACTCTCTGGCAACTTCCATTGAGCCAGTGTCTTATCCAATTTACTACCTCCCCATGTATACCCAGCGACTGAACCTTCCTAACTAACCTCCCATGAGGGACCTTGTCAAAGGCCTTGCTGAAATCCAGGTAGACAACATCCACCGCCTTCCCTTCATCCACTTTCCTGGTAACCTCCTCGAAAAACTCGAATAGATTGGTCAAACATGACCTACCACGCACAAAGCCATGTTGACTCTCCCTAATAAGTCCCTGTCTATCCAAATATTTGTAGATCCTATCCCTTATCACACCTTCCAATAACTTGCCCACCACCGACGTCAAACTTACTGGCCGATAATTTCCCGGATTTCTTTTGGAACCTTTTTTAAACAACGGAACAACATGAGCCACCCTCCAATCATCCGGCACCTCCCCCGTGAATACTGACATTTTAAATATGTCTGCCAGGGCCCCTGCAAGTTCAACACTAGCTTCCCTCAAGGTCCGTGGGAATACCCTGTCCGGTCCTGGGGATTTATCCACTCTGATTTGCCTCAAGACAGCGAGTACCTCCTCCCCTTTAATCTGTAAAGGTTCCATGGCGTCCCTACCAGTTTGCCCTATTTCCGTAGACTCCATGCCCGTTTCCTCAGTAAATACGGATGCAAAAAAACCATTTAGTATCTCCCCCATCTCTTTTGGTTCCATACACAGTGTACCACTCTGGTCTTCAAGAGGACCAATTTTATCCCTCACTATCCTTTTGCTCCTAACATACCTATAGAAGCTCTTTGGATTTTCCTTCACTCTGTCTGCCAAAGCAACCTCATGTCTTCTTTTAGCCCTCCTGATTTCCCTCTTAAGTAGCTTCTTGCACTTTTTATACTCCTCGAGCATCTGATGTGTTCCTTGCTGCCTGTACATTTCATACAACTCTCTCTTCCTCTTAATCAGTGTTACAATCTCCCTCGAGAACCAAGGTTCCTTATTCCTATTTACTTTGCCTTTAATCCTGACAGGAACATACAAACTCTGCACTCTCAAAATTCGGGTACACGTTCGGGTACAAGTTCGGGTAATTTCCTGGTTCACAGCTGCCTCAGGAGAAAGTGCCCCTTAAGACCCGATTTTCACTCTGGGTGTGGGGGCATGGGTGTAGAATAGAGTCGGGTCCACTACTCCGAAAGCAAATCAGGGCATGGCTTTTCCTGCCTCCCTGCGGTGTTTTTCCTGAGGCGTAAGTGGCTCACTATTGGTTTCCGGTAGGATCTTCCAGTTCTGCCGAGGTCTATGGTATTTTATATAGCTCTCCTGCCCCACCATTGGCAAACTCATACAAGGTGGGTGCCCTGCCAGCAGGAAGGGAGGTCACAGGGGCTGTAGAGTGCCAAGGTGGGTTGCTTGAAAAGTCTGCCTCAGTTCTCTGGGACATCATCTCAGTTGTTTCCTTAAATATTATGTTCCCCATCCCTCACCCTTCACATGCTTTCCATGCCCCCATGGTAAATTATGGCAACTCATGCCCCCCACACACCCCATGGCCCCATATAGTTCCATGGCAATTTAATGCCAATTCATGTCAACCCATGCACCACCAAACATTATTCGCCAGCACACTCTCCATGCTAACCTGGCCAGTATCCACCATGGGCAGACGTTTAAGAGCCAATTTGAGATGAAACAAAATAAAGGACAAGCTATCTATTATAGTCTCCAATATATTGAACAAAACTCCCAATCATGAAAGCCCATTCAAAACATTTAATTCTCCTCATCCACTTAATTTGTTCGTTAAAACAGTCTTATATTCATAACCCCACATCAATGACAATTAATCCTTTAATAAACTTTTTGAACTGTCACCCAAGCTATAAATGTAGGACCTCTAACTGAGCTAATTGTAGGTTGTGGAAAACAGCCAAGCATTAATTACATAATGATGATAGCCCACAGGAAAATGTCAGCAAACATCTATTATAACTTCTAGAACAGAGTTTCTCAACTTTCACTGACACCAGCAGGCTATTTAAATTTTTTTTTAAAGGGTTGCATATTTAACTAACTTCACAACTTACTTATTCTACAGACCTTATCTGCCCTTGTAATATGAGAAAGGGTGTGGATAGTTAAAATATATGAACACTGATCAAGCTATGAGAAGAATTTGTAGAGTTGGAGTAATAGAAGATGATTAAGGGTTGAAATATTGGAATGGAATGGAGGGTCAGAGTATTCCCTCAAATTGGAAAACTGCTAATGGCTCTCCATTATTTAAGGAGGTAGATCAGAAAATTAGAAAATTATGGTGGTGTTAATCTAATGTCAGTCATGGGGAAGTTACGAAAATCTGAATGCAGTATGAATTTGTAAAATATAAGTCATGACTGGTGAACTTGAGTGAATCCTTTTAAGAGGTGGCCAAAGTAATGGACAGGGAAATATCTATTGATGTTTATGATATCTATATGGACTCTCAGAAAGCATTTGTTAACAAAAGCAGAAAATGCTGGAAAATCTCAGCAAGTTTGACAGCATCTGTGGAGAGAGAATAGAGCCAACATTTCGAATCTGGATGACCCTTCATCAGAGCTAAAGACAAAGAAAATAGGACAAGATTTATACTGTAAGGGTGGGGGTGTAATTCACCAGGATGTCATAGACAAAAGGATAAAGAGAATGTAAATGGTGGTGATCATGGCTGAGAAGGATGCTTATTGCAGCACAATAAGAGTTCAGAATGTATAAATGGTAGAACAAAGGTGCAGAGCGTGAAAGGATAACCTGAGGCATGTGGCAGATAGCTCTAGTCAGGTGATGGGAGGGGGAAACAAGATGGAGAGTGAGATTTGTTGAAGCATTTGTTAAAGTTCTTCATATGAAACTATTAGCTAAAGTTGAAGCTCATGGAACTGAATGCAAATTAGTGACCTGGTTATAAAATTGGTTGTTGTAAGAGTCAGAGCACAAAATAATTATCAGGCTTCTAATTGGCATGATGCGATTAGTGGTATTCCACAAGGATTTGTTTTGTGACCTCAATTATTCCTTAATCCCCTTATTCATTAATGACATTGATGATGGGATAGAAAGTTACATATCCAAATATGCTGTTGACACAAGAAAAGGCAACATTATAAACAGTG
Source organism: Mustelus asterias (assembly GCF_964213995.1). Lineage (NCBI taxonomy): Eukaryota > Metazoa > Chordata > Chondrichthyes > Carcharhiniformes > Triakidae > Mustelus > Mustelus asterias. The sequence goes on from NC_135802.1 coordinate 126,563,774, forward strand.
TAAATAGAAGTATGAAATTATAGACAGATATTGATAAATTAAGTGAATGGGCAAAAATGTGTCAATGGATTTGAATGTACGTGAATGTGAGAACATCTAATTTGGATACTAAAAAATACAGAACAGGGCATCTTCTAAATGGTGAAAAGTTGGAATCAGTGGACATCCAAAGAGACTTGAGGGGGGGTCAGGTACACAGATCATTAAAATGTAATGAATAGGCATTTATATCTAGAAGATACCGGGGGGTGGAAGTCATGGTTCTGCTTTTATTATATATTTACATATTTACTTGGCTCAATGAAGGAGTGCATGTCAAGATAAAACCTAATAGTCAGCCAAAATGTCTCAAAGCAAGAACGGTGTCATATGCAATTCGTCCCAAGGTCAAAGAAGAATTCGTATAATACGTTAACACTGGTGTGTCAGAGCTAGTTACAATGAGTGACTGGGCTACCCTCATCACACCTGTCATGAAACCAGATGGTTCAGCTTCTATTTGTGGTGATTTTAAAACAACCATAAATCCAATGTTGTGTGCTGATTAGTATCCGCTTCCTTTAATTGAACATTTGTTTCTTGGGTTATCAACTGGGCAGAAATTCAGCAAGATTGATCTTTCATAGGCATAATTACAGATTACTATAGCTACTGAATCACAACCATTGCTTACCAACTTTACTCATAGAGGTTTTTGTCATTATAATAAGATGCCTTTTGGACTAATATCCACACCAGCCCTATTCCTAATATTGATTTTAAGTGGATTCCCTGGTGAACGATGTTACATGGATAATATTTTGATTACAGCGTCTAATGAACAAGAGCACTGGAATAATTTGGAAGCAACATTGGAACATCTTCAAGCACATTGTCTGCACGTCAAGAAAGAAAAGTGTGACTTTCTCCAGACATCAGTCCAGTATTTGGGTCATGTAATTGATAGTAAGCACCACAATGAATATAATACAGTTGAGGTCCTTTCTAGAATTAGTAAATTATTATGGCAAATTTCTTCCTAACTTAGCTACATTATTGAAGGCATTGCATAATTTACTATTTTTGAACCAGTCATGGGACTGGACAACAGAATGTGAGAAAGCATACAAGGATGTCAAAGTTGCTTTTCAGAAGTCTGAAGTATTGGTTCATTTTTATCTAAAGCTACCATTTCTTGCTTGCAACACTTCTCACCATATAAAGTAGGGGCAGTATTTTCACATATTATGCGTTCAGAAGAGAAACAGCTTTGTGTACTTGCTTTGAGTAATCTGACTCATACTGAATCTAACTATGTTCAGCTAAAAAAAGAAGCTTTGAGTCTAATTTTTGGTGCATAAAAGTTACATCAATATTTATTTGGTGTCATTTCACATTATTGACTGATATCGACCCTTAACTACTATTCTTGGACAGTATAAGGGCATACCTTCGTTAACTGCTGGCTGATTGAAAAGATGGTCACTGATCTTACCTGCACATTCTTACAATATAAAGTATCATCAGTCAGAGTGCAATGCTAATGCTAATGTATTATCACACTTACTTTTACAATTGAGCAGATGCCACCAACTAGTTTTGCTAATATTCTTTTATTTTTTGCCAGTAGATCACTTGCTTGTAACAGCTACTCAAATTCAGTGACATACCAGAAGTGATTGAGTGTTGGGGAAGGTGATGGATATGGTATTGGAAGGAATGATAGCTAGAATGCATCATACGCATCCTGATTTGAAACCATGAGCCCAATTCTCCCATTGCGACGCGCACGTTTTTTGGCAAGTCAGGCTGGGAGATGCATATGTTGGCCATTTCACGGGATCCCTGAGAGCGCCCACGACCCACGCGCATCTCACAATCAGAAAAAAATGGCGCCGCTGGGACCATGCTGAAAACCATTACTTACCATACTTTAGCATGCCATTATTGGGATCGACACGGCAATCTCCGCCCACGTTAGCATCTCCCACCTCTTTGGCATGATGTCACTTTGGCGCAAATCAGAGTAAGTTTATAAAAGTCTCAACCTGGCGTGGCAGCCTTGAAATGGCGTGAGGAGGTAAGTGCTGCAAGCAGAGTGCAGGGGACGTTGCAGGAAGACCCTGGAGATGCTTGGTGGTCTTCCTCCTGCTGTCTTCAGGTGCTGGCCCATGGACCAGTGATATCTGGGGTAGGGGTGGGCTTCTATTTTCACAGAGCTCTCTGGATGAGGAAGGAACCCTCAGCCTTCCCCTTGAGGGCAGCACTGTAGCTCGGTGGGGGAGGGTTCCTGAAAGAGTCCTGCTCAGCCTTCCCCTTGAGAGTAGTGCTGTGGCTTAGTGGGGGAGGGTTCCTGAAGGAGTCCCACTCAAACTTCCCCTTCAGGGCAGTGCTGTAGCTCAGTGGGGGAGAGTCCCCGATGGAGTCCTGTTCAGCCTTCACCTTGAGGGGAGCACTGTAGCTCAGTGGGGGAGGGTCCCTGAAGGAGTCCTGCTCAAACTTCCTCTTCAGGGCACTATGCAGTGGCACTGTCTTGCCACGGGGTGTGGTCAGGGATTGCACTGATTACTGGTGTTCCGGGGTAGGGGGGAGGGAGGACTGCACCATGTGCTGACTGAGGCTTAACCAGATGAAGCAGCTGGTGCTCAAGACTGGGGTGTCGAGGTTCAGACATAACTGCATGGAGTCTGCTCCCACTGGGCACCATTCTGCTGATGATTTGCAGTCTGTCCCTGCCCTGTGACACAGACCAGCAACACCAGCCTGTAACGGATGCTGCAGTAGCATAAATGGCAATGGCTCAAAGGTACGCACCGACCTGCATAATCTGTGCCAGCATTTGTCATGATGGGAATTTTACACAACCTAATCGGGTCACTCATGGCACCATGGATTGTGTGGTGTTGCCAGCACTCGCAAGTGGGGGATTGGGGTGGTGTTGGATCTATGCAGTCAATTACATTCATTTGTCATTCTTTGCTCTTGCCAAACCCCATTGTGCAGATGGATCTTGGTTTGATTGATTTGGAGCTGGCCATTACGGTGACAGGGGAGGGGAGGCAGATCCGGAGGTTGTGGGCATGGAGAGACCACCGCAGGAGCAGCCACTACCAGTCCCTCAGGAAGGAGGGCAGGGGGCTGCTGCTGAGGGCCAGGAGGTGGGTGAGCAGGCTCCCAAAAGGGTGCAGATAAGGCAGAGGGTGCCGAGGGAAGGAGTTCCACAGGATTCATTCGAGGCCCTCTCGGAGATGTGCCATCGCCGGCTGCAGTTCTCCAAGAGCACGGTGCGGCACCTTTGTGAGGTGCTCGCACCACCTGGCACCTCATAGAGGTATAGGGATTTACAGCATGGAAACAGGCCCTTCGGCCCAACTTGTCCATGCCACCCCTTTTTTTAAAAACCCCTAAGCTAGCCCCAATTGCCCGCATTTGGCCCATATTCCTCTATACCCATATACCTCTAAGGAAGGGCAGCCACCCACTCCCTGTGGACATGAAAGGGATGGCTGCCCTGAATTTTTTTGCATCTGGGTTATTTCAGGCACCCAGTGGCAACCTCATTGGGATCTCCCAGGCCTCCGTGCACAGATGCGTGTGGCAGGTCACAGATGCCCTGTATGCCCGGGCAGGGCAGTATGTAAACTTTGATGTAGGCCATGCGCAGCAGGAGGCCCGGGCTCTAGGCTTCGCTGCGATCGCTGGGATTCCCAATGTCCAGGGAGCAGTGGACAGGACACACATCACCTTGCGAGCCCCACATGCAGCAATTTGTCAACAGGAAAGGGTCCCACTCCCTCAATGTGCAGATCGTATGTGACCATCTAATGAGGATCATGCAGGTCGATGCACCATCCAGGGAGTGTCCATGACAGCTTTGTCCTCGGGCAGTCGGACATCCCTGCGCTCTTTGAAGACCAACCCAGGCTCCCAGGATGGCTACTGGATGACAAATGTTACCCGCTAAGGTCATGGCTGATGACACCTGTGCCCTAAGACCGAGGCGGAGACCCACTACAATAAGGCCCATGTAGCCACCCGGTCCATTGCAGAGCGGTGCATTGGCCTGCTGAAAATGTGATTCCGCTGCTTGGACTGCTCTGGCGGGGCCCTCCAGTATGACCCTGTGCGTGCCTCACACATTATAATTGTGTGCTGCATTCTGCACAACATCACCCAGCAGCAGGGAGACCAGCTGGAGCAGGAGGAGGAGGAGAAGCGGCGAGGTGGACATCCTGCCATATGAGGAGCCAGAGGAAAGAGGCGGGCGCCTATGGTAGGTATCCAATCGGGAAGGGCAGCGAGGGATGCTTTAATTATAGCCCACTTCACCTACCTGGCGCTGTGCAGTGAGGGGGCTGCAACCACCACACATCCACCACACCCCAGGAGCAAGTGCAGCCGCCATTCCCCCTCCAAACCGAACTGGGCCCTCAAACCACCACATCACCTTTCCCCAGCGCCTCTTATCTCACCACCCTATCCCCCAGAAACATCCAAACCTGTTAATGGGCCTAGGCTGGTAATGATTGCGAGTCTTGGTTGAAGGCTGGAGGATGATGACGACTCGCTGTTGTGCACACTGGGATCCTGCCCCTGGCGCAATTCAAGTCTGACTCCTACCTGTAAACCGAATGCACGCTGCCACCCTGGCCTACGTAGCTGTAAGGGTTGGGGACACATGTTTTTTGGGCAATCGGTGGGGGTGGGGGGGGGGCACTTGCACCAAAGGTCTGGTGGATGTTGGGGAAGGTAGGGCAAGCACTCTGTAACATGTGACTGAGTCTTGCAAGGCACAACTGACAGCACCTCTATGCGTGGGAATGGGGACCACTCAGCTCTGTGGAGGGGGGAGAATCAGAGACACATTAGTCACAGCTGTGAGGTGCAAATAAAAGTTTATTGTGCTCTTAACATTAGTGATGAATAAACCCTGACTACTGGTGACCTTCACCCATGCCCTCTTAGTGAACTGCAACTTTCTAACTTTGTGCGGCCTACTGCTCCTTCCAGGTGCTAACCCCAGGATGCACATCGGAGGTGCGATGCACACCCTGATGAAGGAGCAGCGCTCTGAAAGCTAATGGCATTTGCTACCAAATAAACCTGTTGGACTTTAACTGGTGTTGTTAAAACTCTATCTGGCTTGGGGACAGCTGAATCCACACCACAGACAGACCTCTGTGTGCCCAAGCCCTCGGATGTGCCCGCCTCCACTCGATGTGCATCAGTGTCTGCGATGTGTTCACCAGTAAGTAACCCAGAAGCCTCAACACCAAAAGCACCCACCGTGGTGATGGTCTCTGTGTTGGTGGGTTGTGTGGCAGATGCTGGTGCCGCTTCTGAGGTGCTGTCCTCAGAATTTTTCAGAGCCTCCCTGCGAGGTGTCATCCAGGGGTCGTGGGGAGTTTGCTCCAGAGTAATGGGGGTTGCGGGGGCGGGGGGGGGGGGGGTGGTGCAGGGGGGGCTGCCAACACTCGAAGGGTCAGGTTCGGCTGGGTCCAGAGCTGCAATAAAGAACACACATTAGGGGAAGGGAGGTAAAACAATCTATGCAGCATTGCACTTACTTCAAGGAGGACCTAGGTTGAGGGCTACGCTGATGCTCACTTGCATGCTGGATGCCGACCTGGCTGTCCGTCACCATTCTGGGTGACCCATCAACCCCTGGCAGCTCCATGGCACACTGTTCAAGGCTGGTCAGCTGCCGCAGGTCAGGCACATCACCATCAGCGTGTGCCATCTCACGCTGGTTATGTATGCTTTTCTCCTGTGGGAGCATAAGGTGGGGAGCAAGCACTAATATATTGAAGTGCATGGTGTGCAATGTGTGCCTGTGTCACGGGCATTGTGCTGGCAGTTTTGGGGAAAAGGGTCGCCACTGAAGGGTGCTCATTGAGGGGTAAGGGGAAGGGATTAGATTCTGTCCCTGGAGAAAGGGTGCCTTGTTGCATGCCCTTCAGGAGTCTAAGCATGGTTTGAGATCCGTGCCAAGCATGTGCGGGGTTCCAAGTGGGATGCTCACTCACCCTTTCCGCTCGAAGAAGGTCATACATTTTTTTCAACACTGCTGGCCAGTCCTGCAGTGTCAGGCTCCAGGCATTCACCACTTCTGCCACCTCCTCCCACAATGCTGTGGTGGCTGCACCCTTGGGCAAGGGCCCTGGCCAGGGAAGGTCCACTGAGGCCTCTCCTCCACAGCAGCAAGCAGGCTGTCCTGCTCAGCCTCGACAAATCTTGGGGCAGGTTTCCTGGAATCTTTTTGGCATGACTGGTTGTATGTCCATTCCTGCAGCTTATATACAGCTCTGGCTTATTAGGGGAATGCAAGTGCAGTGACTTTGGCTAGTCAAGGGCAACAATTAGCAACAAGTCCTTGTGAGAAATTTTGAAGGCTGCTTTCAGTTGAGCAACATGCATCCCTTGGGGTGCTGATTGGCTGCCATTCAATGAGCTGCTGTGTCAAGGGGGTTGCAATACTCAGGGCTCGTAATCAATGAGCTGCTGTGTCCGGGGGTGGGTGCAATACTCAAGGCTCCCATTCAATAGAGGGAATGCTCGCAAGCTGGGGGTGTGCATCGCAGCACAGCGCAAGTTCTCTACAGGGCAGCAGTGAGGTCAGTATGTTCAAAGGATGGAGGGATGGAGTACCTGTGTTATCCGGATCCGTGGGGGCATGGGGTGAGCAGGCAGCCATGTCTGTGTGTGGGATGTGAGGGAGGGGCCAGCGATGTCTGTGTGGGGGGTTGGGAGATGGCAGCATACGCGGGTTCCCGCTCATCCCGCCGATTTCAGCCTCTTTGGCGTGAATAGGCCCCACCCCTGAGCTTTTAATGAGAATCACGATTGTGATATCTGCATTGCAGAGTGTGGGAGATTTGGGTCTGAAACTGCACTAAAAAAGGTCGTGATTTACTCACCAATTCAGCACTTAGAATTTTTTTGGGAGAATCACCCCCCCATATGTGTCAAGGAAGCTTGAGCTGACCGTCCAGGGTGGGTGTCTACTTTGGGAAATCTGGGTGATCATTCTTCCTAGTCTGCATGGAAGAGTTCTTGAACAATCACATGAAAGACATCCTGGTATAGCCCAGATGAAGGAATTAGCACATAGTTATTGGGTCTGGATGCTCAGATTGAAAAAAGAATGGGACAGTGTCAATCCAGTGCATAAATAAAAAAATACACCATCATTTACAAGCCTCAGGGACAAATGTCATGTACCTCATAATGCAGCAAAGATATGACAGTGTGGGAAACGGAGCTGAGGCTTTCAGGTCGGAAATGTTTTTACAAATCGCTTTTACAAATTGCTTTCTTTGGTCTCCGCAGTGTTTCTTTTCAAGGAGATTGCTGCTGTGAATTTCCCAACTCCATTGGTTGATTTTAAGTATCAGATCCAGTCACAGTAGGGGAGATTAGCAATGCATTGGAACCTGTGCTTTCAGTAGCACATTTGTGACTGACTTACTAACTCAACCGCCACATTTACATTTCACTTTTGTGTTTCCCAAACAATTAGAGTGGGTGGGTGCAATCATAATCCAGGGTCCCGGGTTCGATTCCCGGCTCGGGTCACTGTCTGTGTGGAGTTTGCACATTCTCCTCGTGTCTGCGTGGGTTTCCTCCGGGTGCTCCGGTTTCCTCCCACAGTCCAAAGATGTGCGGGTTAGGTTGATTGGCCAGGTTAAAAAAAAAATGCCCCTTTGAGTCGTGGGATGCATAGGTTAGAGGGATTAGTGGGTAAATATGTGGGGGTAGGGCCTGGGTGGGATTGTGGTCGGTGCAGACTCGATGGGCCGAATGGCCTCCTTCTGCACTGTAGGGTTTCTATGATTCTATGATAAGCTGCAGCAACCTGGTTCTGCTCCAATATTCAAAGAAAGCCTGTGGGGTTCCTCATGGACACTTTCAGCAACTAGACAGGTGGAGTGTTAACATGGAAAGGCTGTGTAAAGATTCTCAGATACCTCCTTGGTCATCGTACTGTGAGAGCCCGCAGGGAGATTCTGTTCCCAGTGGATGGAAGGAAGACGCCTGCCACAGAGAATAACAGGAATGGTTGGAAGTTGCTGAGGAGGTTGCTGAGGATGTGTTGTACCTCATTCATGATACAGTGCCACAAGAGTTTGAGTAGCCTATTCAGAGCAAGAAAGGTGAATGGCACAGCACGTTCAAGTGCAAACCTCCTATTTCTGCCTATTCCTGCACATCAGTCCTCAGACCACATCTGAACTCAACCTTCCTCAAGGTACGTGCTCACATCCCCAGTTTTCCATCACTACTGACAGGCACATCATCTTGATATAATATCATAACCATCTGCAACAGTGGCCTTCCACAAATGCTGAGCTTCCATCTCTTAAAACACTCCACGCCTCACACTCGTTAGTCTCTTCTTTCCCTTCTTGCATGACATAGCAAGGAGGTGGCCCTCTAGTCAGTCACATTGAGATCTACAGAGGAGGACATGATGGAAATAAGCCAGGTCTTGGAAGGCCTGGCCATTGGAGATTGAGAGAGGGGCATGACAGGCACTTGACAGATAACACACTCTCACATTGTTCTGATGTCAGCAGTCACTGAAATATTATCAACTGCAAACAAAGAACAAAGAAAAATACAGCACAGGAACAGGCCCTTCAGCCCTCCAAGCCTGCGCCGCTCATGTGCCCAATTAGACCATTCGTTTGTATCCCTCTATTCCCAGTCTGTTCATGTGGCTATCTAGATACGTCTTAAACGATCCCAGCGTGTCCGCCTCAATCACCTTGCTTGGCAGTGCATTCCAGGCCCCCACCACCCTCTGTGTAAAATACGTCCCCCTGACATCTGTGTTGAACCTTGCCCCCCTCACCTTGAACCCGTGACCCCTTGTGTTTGTCACCTCCGACCTGGGAAAAAGCTTCCCACTGTTCACCCTATCTATGCCCGTCATAATTTTATACACCTCTATTAGGTCGCCCCTCATCCTCCGTCTTTCCAGGGAGAACAACCCCAGTTTACCCAATCTCTCCTCATAGCTAAGACCTTCCATACCAGGCAACATCCTGGTAAACCTTTTCTGTACTCTCTCCAAAGCCTCCACGTCCTTCTGGTAGTGTGGCGACCAGAACTGGACGCAATATTCCAAATGTGGCCTAACCAACGTTCTATACAGCCGCAACATCATATGCCAACTTTTATATTCTATGCCCCGTCCAATAAAGGCAAGCATGCCATATGCTGCCTTCACCACCCTCTCCACCTGTGCTGCCACCTTTAAGGATCTGTGAACTTGTACACCCAGGTCCCTCTGTGTGTCTATACTCCTGATGGTTCTGCCATTTATTGTATAGCTCCCCCTTACATTAGATCTACTGAAATGCATCACTTTGCATTGATCGGGATTAAATTCCATCTGCCATTTCTCCGCCCAATGTTCCAGCTTATCTATGTCCTGCTGTATTCTCTGACAATGTTCATCACTATCCGCAACTCCAGCAATCTTTGTGTCGTCCGCAAACTTACTGATCACGCCAGCTACATCTTCCTCCAAATCATTTATATATATCACAAACAGCAGAGGTCCCAGTACAGAGCCCTGCGGAACACCACTAGTCACAGACCTCCAACCGGAAAAAGACCCCTCCACTGTTACTCTCTGTCTTCTATGGCTAAATGATGTGGAGATGCCGGCGTTGGACTGGGGTAAACACAGTAAGAAGTTTAACAACACCAGGTTAAAGTCCAACAGGTTTATTTGGTAGCAAAAGCCACACAAACCTTCGGAGCTCCAAGCCCCTTCTTCAGGTGAGTGGGAATTCTGTTCACAAACAGGGCATATAAAGACACAGACTCAATTTACATGACTAAGCTAAGCCAGTTCTCCACCCATCTAGCTAGCTCACCTTTTATCCCGTGAGATTTAACCTTTTGCACCAGCCTGCCATGAGGGACCTTGTCAAACGCTTTACTAAAATCCATATAGACGACATCCACGGCCCTTCCCTCGTCAATCATTTTTGTCACCTCCTCAAAAAACTCAAACAAATTTGTGAGGCATGACCTCCCTCGTACAAAACCATGCTGTCTATCGCTAATGAGATTATTCAGTTCTAAATGTGCATATATCCTATCTCTAAGAATCTTCTCCAACAATTTCCCTACCACGGACGTCAAGCTCACCAGCCTATAATTACCCGGGTTATCCTTGCTACCCTTCTTAAAACCTCTCACTTTGCCAGTTCCATTGAATGTCTTTTATATGGGCGGCATGGTGGCGCAGTGGTTAGCACTGCTGCCTCACAGCAGCCTGGGTTCGATTCCCATCTTGGGTCACTGTTTGTGTGGAGTTTGCACATTCTCCCCGTGTCTGCGTGGGTTTGCTCCAGTTTCCTCCCACAGTCTAAAGATGTGCAGGTTAGGTGCATTGGCCATGCTAAAATTGCCCCTTAGTATCCCAGGATGCATAGGTTAGAGGGATTAGCAGGGTAAATATGTGGTGTTATGGGGATGGGGCCTAGGCGGGATTGTTGTCGGTGCAGACTCGATGGGCCGAATGGCTTCCTTCTGCACTCTAGGGCTTCTATGATCTCCCACAGATCCTGCAAGTATCTGTCAGAAACTAGTCCCAGAGGAGGAGGCAGTCAAGCTCTCTGAGGAAGCACTGTCACATGATTCATTAGCACCTTCCAACGGTTCAGATGCACACACCTTGGTGACTCTGTCAAACAGGTCTTTGGATTGTCAGATCAGAAATGAGCAGACGCAGACGGTGGACACAGAGATAGCAGTAGAGACACCCTGCTGGTGTAGGATTTTCCAAGCTCTGCTTGGCTGAGCACAGATGCTAAGCTTCGGGGGTCATTGATAAAGGGAACTATTCTGCAGCTACGTGGGAAATTGTGTGAGTATTTCCAGAGGCAGTGTGCACGGTTGGAGGAAAATTGGAGAAGTCCATCTCGACGATGATTGCCATGATAGGTCGGGCTTTCACACTGATGCCTACCTCTTTTAACTGTGTGTGGAAATGTGCAGTCAAGTGTCTTCCAATGTCTTCCATATGTTTCTGAAAAACTTGGAAAAACCAATCATTTGTAAATGCTTCCTTGGCTTGTTCATACAGTTTGACTTGGAGTGTCAGGGGCATCCTGTAAACACCAATAATTTTTGTGACTGAGCTCAGCTGTTCTTCGCAAACAGGTGCTTCCCTAACTGAAGTTTAAATTAGATTTATCGACGTATTTAGGGACTGACATTTGGTGGTCTCCCAACAACTGTGACGCTAACGGCTTGAACTCACATATCTCTTGTTTATTACAAGTAGCAGCGCAGTCTGTAACTTAAACCTGCATTCTAAAAAGTGAAATGAAGTTTAAATGTCTGATTATATGTGATGTTTTTCAGTGATGGTTGTGTTAGGTTGTTCAATGCAATGACTATACCACAGGTTAAATGAAAACAATAGGCCGAAAAGACTTTGGCCCTTCAGTGCATTTCTACCAGTTGGAATTGCTTGGACCAATGGAGAAGACTTTTATTGGGACAGCGAGGATGGTGGGGTGGACAGGGAGGAAATAGGACCTGGCATCAACCCCTAGCATTTTGCAGCTTGATTTCCGAGCCACTTTGGCAGGCATGTAACCTGGGTAGACCCAGAGTGTCCTAGTGCCTAATGTGCAAATCTCCCCTGATATCAGATGGTCACTGGAGTCAGTGGCAGATCATAGAATGGATCATAGAATCCCTACAGTGCAGAAGGAGGCCATTCAGCCCATTGAACATTCTAACAAGGCCCACCCCCTGCCTAATCCCCGCAACCCCATGAATTTACAATGGCTAATCCGCCTAACCTGCACATATTTGCGCGTTGAGAAGAAACCGGAGCACCTGGTGGAAACCCACGCAAACACGGAGAGAATATGCAAACTCCACTCAGACAGTCACCCAAAGCTGGAATCAAAACTTGGTCCCTGGCACTGTGAAGCAGCAATGCTAACCACTGTGTCACTGTGCCACCCCAGATATTCCCTGTGAGTGTACCTTGGCAGAAAGGTTATCTTCAAAGTGAACTTATTTTGAAGGAACACAACTCTCTTCCCTTATTGCTTGCCTTCCCAGAAAAAAAAACGATTTGTAAAATATTTTCACTATAGCACGCATGCCAGATCCATCTGTTTCCATCTGTTGTCAGTGACAACAATAAAAAGGAATGCTGACTTTGTGCCCAGACCAGTAGCCATGCTAAATCCTAATGATAAAATATCAAGCTGTTTATATCCTTCTTAAAATCCAGCCATGGCCCCCTTATCAGTCGTACTAACCGCTTAGGTTCCGGCCAGGTTAGAGAGAGTTAAGGTCACTCCTGGAGAATAAGTATGTATTTTCTGATAAATATTGGTGCTGTTAATGTTTCATGGGTAGATAAACACATAGAGGAGCTGGATTTCCTGGTTGGCGGGGTGGGGGGGGGGGGGGGGGGGGGGTCAGTGAATATAGGTTCACCATCCTATTTTGACTGCAGCACTACTTCCTGGAAGAGTAGGGGACGGGTAGCTCTTGCATCTAAGCTCTTTGATGGTAAAGTCAGGGAAGGGTGCCAGGCTGGCAAAGCGATGTCATCCAGTGAAATTCCCACCAGTTCCACTTCCAGCGTCCCCAGTGTAATGTACAATAAACACACATGATCTTCTCAAGGGCAGAAGTGAGGATAATCAAATGTAAACAGGCTGCTTTCTTGGTTGCAGCCAATTGTGAAGGAGATCAGCCTCCTTAAAAGGGGCCAGTTCTTGCCACACTGGACCTACCAGCTTCAAGGCCAATAATTCTCCAACTCCAATTCTCTCTCTGCGCCTAATAGTGCACTGAGGCAGTCTGTTTCCATAGCTAGTTATATCTGGAACAGGTCGCTAGACTATCACCAGAACAATTAGTCTACATTGCTATTACCATCTTTCCCACCGGCCTAAGTGCCTTAACTTTGTCAATACAATACGGGCATTGAGCCACATCAAATAAATCTCTTGACCCTAGAAATTCTAACATGATGTCGAGCATCATGGGCTAACAGCAGAAATATCCAAACCACTATGATTGTATTTTATGACAAAATTCATTGCCCCAGACCTAGGGTCACCAGCCCATTATGACTGGACTGGCGTCTCCAGGAATTAAGAATTAATGTCCATAGCAATGTTGCAAACAACCCAGGAGAAAATAAATCAGAGGGGCATTAAAAAAATGGTCCATTTTTTTCATTTTCTTTGAAACACTTTTGCTTCTTATAAAAGTACTGTAGATGAAGTGAAAAAATATGCTTGACCAAGAGGGTTGAATGGAGGTTCGGGGTGATGTAATGAAACCTCCAGGAATACATCCAATAGTTGCTGACAAAAACATAATTTGAGTTTGAGTAAACCATTGCAGTAGAAATTCCTGTGATCTTTTCCATCCATCATATGCATTGATTTGGATGATTTATGGTGACAGCTTCCTTTGTGTCTTTGTATGATAAGTGTTATTATAAACAAGTTGGCAAAAGAAACCAACAGCAGGTGTTTGAATTGTACTAAGGACCACAAAAAGAGCACATTGAAAAGAAAATAGTGCAATCAAAAGAAGCTGACAATTTACCTGCAACTCTTTAATCTGTCTTTTGAATAATGTTATGGAATTTAAGGATGAAACTGGAAAACCACTCATATGGAAATGCGATCTGAGTTTCTAAATGGCATGGCTTTTCAAATGGAAACTGTGACTACACGTTGTTCTCCAGTACGATTGAGGGAGATTTTTTTTTCCACTGGGGTGAAGCCTAGTTTAGCTGCTAGACTATGATAGATGTATTGATATTTTTTCCAAGTTCTCCCCTCCTGGGATTGTCTCATCCTAAGGCACACTTCCACATCCAGCAGCTGTAGTCCTCCATGGGCGTACTGTCCATGTGTGAGAGACCAGACAGTAAATGTTGGCAGGATATGTAACCAGGTGAGTAAGTGGGGAGGAAGAATCATTCCAGCTCCCTTACCCTGTCTGCACTTGATATTTACACACACTTTGCAGCCATGAATAGTGATCAGAAGAAGGCAACTGACAATCCTGCAGTCTGGATACAATTGAAGCCCCATGAAGTGTATTTAACAAACTCTATTTTTGATATTGTTCACATCAAGATGCAGTTATCAATAACAGGCAGATTTAACAACAAACTACAAACTGCTCTGCTTAATCAAATTGAAATCATTGAAATCAGCAGTGAAGTTAATTGCAAACACTTCACAGATTTAGCAGAATGATGTTTAACCAATTACAGCTAATTCCTTATCATCCGTATTATTTATTCATTCACTGCATTCATTTCTTGAAATGTATCAATATCAAACCTATCACTGATTGGAAGATGTAATGAAGTGTGATATGTTCTATTCAATCCATTTAAATATAAAACCTTTTGTTCCCATTTTCCAGTACATTAACTGTTGGAAAAAAGTGAAAATAACTCTGGATCCAAAATAGTGCTGTCAAAGAATGTATTATATTGAGAGACAGCTGTATCCCCACTTCTGCCTGATTGAAAATAACTAACTCAGAATTTACTGGGCTCTGAATTTGGTCTCATAGACGTCTGTAACATCAAATAAAACACCAGGCACAAGTCACAAGGGGGAGCTCCTCCAGATTATTGTTCCTCACTAAATTCACTGTTACTCAAAGGGAATGACACATGAAACAAATATGGCAGAGAGCATAGATCATAGAATTTCATCAGGCCAGATAGAGAATGGGAGCACAGACTGATAATTTATTTTTAGGGCTGGGTTTAATAACCATCCCCATATGATATTTAAACAATAACTTGTATGAAGATAACCCCTTTAATGTAATGAAACATCCAAGGTGCTTGAGAAAAGCATTCTAAAACAAACCATATCATCAGGCCGCATAAGGAGATGTGAGGTCAGATGACCAAAAGCTTGGTCAAAGAAGTAGGTTTTAAGAAATGTCTTAAAGGAAGAAAGTGAGGTAGAGACAGAGATGTGTAGGGAGGGATTTCCAGAGCTTGGAGGCTAACCAACTGAGGCTCAGCCACCAGTGCTTGAGCAACTATGATTTGGAATACACAAGAGGCCAGAATTGGAGCAGCACAGATATCTCAGAGGCTTAGGGAAGATTACACGGACAGTAAGGGGAAAGACCATGGAGGGATTTGAAAACGAGGACAAGAATTTCAAAATCAACATATTGCTTGACTGGGAACGAACATAGGTGAGTAAGCACAGGGGTGAAATGGGAGTGGGACTTGCTGTGAGTTAAAACACTGGGTTTCTCCCTTTGCTTTGCCATGAAAGGTCTTCATCAATAAGTAGAAAGTTGACTTGCAGGAGGTGCAATGGACATTATGGCCCTTTTCTGTATTGTATGATTCTACAAGACCATAAAACATAGGAGCAGAAGTAGGCCATTCGGCCCATTGAGTCTTCTCCACCATTCAATGAGATCATGACTGATCTGATGCAATAATCTGCAACTCCACTTTCCTGCCTTATCCCCATTACTCTTCTATGATTTGTTTTTATTCATGTAGTTTTCTTCAAAGAAGTGGCATTCTGCAAATATCAAGACAGTAGGCTGCTCAATGCCTTAGCCAAAATGCCATTGGAGCACAGAATCTGGAAGTTCCACCCCTGAACCTGGCAACCACCATATTTGCCTGTAGGACAGGACATTGTTTGCCCATTCACAGTTCACGAGGCAGTTGCACATTTAAAAGTGTAGCTGACATCAAAAAGAAGCAAAGTTTGGTCATCAAAGTTTTAGAAACATGACTTGTAGGCTTTAGATATGTGAGCAGAAGCTCTGCGCCTGCCAGAGGGTATGTTATCCCTTTAGGGGAGGTCAATTACCCCCCCCCCCCCCCCCCGCCGCCGGGAGATAAAATCATAAACACCTACAGTGCAGAAAGAGGCCATTCAGCCCATTGAGCCTGCACCAACTGTCTAAAAGAGCATCCCACCCAAGCCCTCCTGTACGCCCTATCCCACAACCCCACACATCTACCATAGCTAATCCATCTAATCTATATATCTTTGGATACCAAGGGGCAATTTAGCATGACCAAAATACCTAATCTACACATCTTTGGACTGTGGGAGGAAACCAGAAAACCCAGAGGAAACCCACTCAGATACGGGAAGAATGTGCAAACTTCGATAAACAATCGTCCAAGGCCAGAATTGAACCTGGGTCCCTGGTGCTGTGAGGCAGCAATGCTGACTACTGTGCCATCGTGCTGCTCATTTTGGAGTGGTAAAATGCTTCTTTGGGAAAGGTCAGGTACCCTTTTTGGAGAGATCAATTACCTCTTTTGGAGAGGTCTGGTAGACTTTTGAAGAAGTACGATGCTTCTTTGGGAAAAGTCAGGTACCTCTTTGAGATTGTTAAGTGTGGACATGAATGTACGTTAATAATGTGCAAATTCTGCTAAGCATTGTGGAACTGTCAAACTGTTGAGTCATTTAAATCTCCTGTCCTTTAAATTTTGTTTAAAAGACTCAGTCATACTGAAGTTGAAAAAAAAATCAGTGCTTCCAATTTCACTATATGTTTGTTGACTTAAGCCTAAGCTCTCAGCATCATATTATTTATGCTTGCCTGCATCCGGAATCTATCATGTCACAGTGAGGGGCCTTTAAGTTCACAATTTGATTGATAGTTCCAAGTACTTTTAAAGAGATTGGCTGTGTTTGATCTGGGGCTATGAATACAAATATTTATTTTATTATGGATTAGTTAGTTGAAGAAACTGTTTCTGTAATGGATTAAGTACATGAATGGATTTAACTGTATTGGAAAGGCTTTATCAATGAGAGTATTTTAAAATATACTGAAGTCTGTATGAGATACTTGGAATTTTATTTAATCCTGCATGACTCATAAGGTCTGCCTATGGTGGATACTGGGTGAGCTAACATGAAGAGTGTAAGGGAAAAGGGTAGTATAGGGGAGCATTGGTTGGCATGACTTGCCACTAATTTGAAATAGGGACTATAAGGGCCATGAGGATGAATTGGATGGTTGGGGGGGGGGGGGGGGGGGTCATAAGTTGGCATAAGTTGGTAGGAGTGGGGCATGGTATGGTATGTGTTTAGGGTTGTACGTTGGGTGGAGGCAATGCCATCATGGTAATATCACTAGAATAGCAATACAGAAGCTCAGGTTAATGCTCTGGAGACAGGGGTGCAAAGTAGCCAATGGAATTTAAATTTAGTTAGTAAAAATCAACAATTAAAAGCTAGCCTCAATAATGCTGATCGTGAAACCATTGTCGATTGTTTTAAAAACTCACCTTGCTCACTAATGTCCTTTAGGGAAGGAAATCTGCCATTCTTACCTGATCTGGCCTACATGTGACTCCAGACCCACAGCCATGTGGTTGTCTCTTAAATGCCCTCTGAAATGACCTCGCAAGCCACTCAGTTGTATCAAACAGCTACAAGGTCTAAAAAAACAAATGAAACCAAAAGGATTGCCAGGCATCGACCTTGACACTGGAAATAATGACAAACCCAGCTCCATTTACCCTGCCATGTCCTTCTTCCTAACACCTGGGAGCTTGTGCCCAAAGTTGGGAGTACTGTCCCCTGGCACTGCCTAAGGGACAAACTGGCAAAGTCCAAGGGGCACCTTGGCACTGCCCACTGGGCATCAGACAGTGCCAAGGGGGCAGGGTCTATAGGGGGCGATCGGTGGGGTGGGGGGCCCTGCTGCCACTCTCCAAGTTGAATCGGTAACAGAGGGAAGGTGGCAACGATCGGGGTTGACCATCTGGATGGGGGGGTGGAGTGGGGTGGGGTGGTGTCAGGACTGCCGAGGGGTTCAGGGAGATCAGGTCTGGCCAGGGGTCGGGGAGATTGTGGCTGGCCGGTGGTGGGCATGGCATCGGGGCTGGCCCGGCAAGGCTTGGGAGACCAGCAATCGGTGGCCGTGTGGGGATCGGCAGGGCAATGATGAGGAGTCGGGGGACTGGTCAGTAATCAGGCTGGCCAGCAATCGGGAGGCCGGCAATGCTGGGTCAAAGTGCATGTGCCAATCTCGGTGCTGACAGATCGGTGCATGCCCAGTGGCCCATTCAGCGGTCTGCTTCCGTCCGGCCTCTCCAGCGGGAATTGGCCCCACCCCCAGATTTTCAGAGTGAATTCCGCTAAGGCGCTCTGCAGTGCTCAGAGTGTCAAGAGATTCAATCTGAAAATCACGCTACTCCCGTTTTCATGAGAATTGGGGAGAATCCCAGCTGTCAAGTGTTTCAAAATCTTCTGATTGTTAAATTTCCACAGGGTACAGTGGAGCCCTGTTTTAACGTGATGGTTGGGGTCCATAAAATGTTATCGCGAATGTTATTGGGGTCGCGCTAAATCGGGGTCGCGCTAGTTCACTAAACCGGAAATAGCAAAAAAAAGGGTCCGTCGCGCGATCGCGTCATATCCGATTTCACGCTAAATCGGGGTGCGTAAAATCGGGGTTAGAACATAGAACATAGAAAAGCTACAGCACAAACAGGCCCTTCGGTCACAAGTTGTGCCGAACATGTCCCTACCTACTAGGCTTACCTATAACACTCTATCTTACTAACTTCCATGAACTTATCCAAAAGTCTCTTAAAAGACCCTATCAAATCCGCCTCCACCACCACTACTGGCAGCCGATTCCACACACCCACCACCCTCTGAGTGAAAAACTTACCCCAAACATCTCCTCTGTACCTACTCCCCAGCACCCTAAACCTGTGACCTCTTGTGGCAACCATTCCAGCCCTGGGTAAAAGCCTCTGAGAATCCACTCTATCAATACCCCTCAACATCTTATACACTTCTATCAGGTCACCTCTCATCCTTCGCCTCTCCAAGGAGAAAAGACCTAGCTCTCTCAACCTATCCTCACAAGGCATGCCATCTAATCCAGGCAACATCCTTGAAAATCTCCTCTGTACCCTTTCTATGGCTTCCACATCCTTTCTGTAATGAGGTGACCAGAACTGGGCACAGTACCCCAGGTGGGGTCTGACCAGGGTCCTATACAGCTGCAGCATTATCTCCCGATTTCTAAACTCAATAGTGTTTATCCCACTATCCACTCAATTTCTAAACTCATGGGTTCCACTGTATTTTTTTAATTTCCATTTTGATTTGCTCAGTGAGCGTTAACAACAGTATCTAAAATACTGCAATATAGCAGAGAGTAAAACATACCAAGGTACTTCCCAGCAGCATTACCAAAGTAAGTGTGACACCTAGTCACATAAAGAAATGTTTGAACAGATGAGCAAAAACTTAATTAAAGAGGTAGACTATGAGGAACATCTTAAAGATCTTGGACATTGACCTTCACCTTTATTATCAGTGATGTATTTTAACAATGAGTGTACATGCCCAGCACAAAACCATCCTCTCCACAGAGGGAAATGGAGCAACTGCTCACCCATAGGATCCACTCAGAAAATGGGACATACAAAGAACAAAGAAAATTACAAAGGAACAGGCCCTTCGGCCCTCCAAGCCTGCACCGACCATGCTGCCCAACTGAACTAAAACTCCTTACCCTTCCGTAGACCATATCCCTCTATCCCCATCCTATTCATGTACTTGTCAAGATGCCCCTTAAAAGTCACTATCATATCTGTTTCCACTACCTCCCCCGGCAGCGAATTCCAGGCACCCACCACCCTCTGTGTAAAAAAACTTGCCTCATACATCTCCTTTAAACTTGTCCCTCGCACCTTAAACCTAAGCCCCTAGTAATTCTTCCACCCTGGGAAAAAGCTTCTGACTATCCACTCTGTCCAGGCCTCTCATAATCTTGTGGACTTCTATCATGTTGCCCCTCAACCCCCACCATTCCAGTGAGAACAAACCAAGTTTCTCCAACCTCTCCTCATAGCTAATGCCCTCCATACCAGGCAACATCCTGCTAAATCTTTTCTGCACCCTCTCCAAAGCCTCCACATCCTTCGAATAGTGTGGCAACCAGAATTGAACATTATATTCCAAGTGCGGCCTAACTAAGGTTCTATAAAGCTGCAACATGACCTGCCAATTTTATTAAGTCAATGCCCTGGTCGATGAAGACAAGCATGCCGTATGCCTTCTTGATTGCCTTCTCCACCTGCGTTGCCAGTTTCAGTGACCTGTGTACCTGTACACACAGATCCCTTTGCCTTAAGGGTTCTGCCATTAACTGTATATTTCCCATCTGTATTAGACCTTCCAAAATGCATTACCTCACATTTGTCTGGGTTAAGCTCCATCTGCCATCTCTCCGCCCAAGTCTCCAACCGATCTATATCCTGCTGTATCCTCCAACGGTCCGCATCACTGTTCACAATTCCACCAACCTTTGTGTCATCCGCAAACTTACTAATTAAACCAGTTACATTTTCATCCAAATCATTTATATATATTACAAACTGCAAAGGTCCCAGCACTGATCCCTTAGGAATGCCACTAGGGATCAATACCAAGTTCTTCTATCTTCCTTTCAAATTCCTGTTTGAAGAAGTCTTTGACACTTTTCAGGTGTGACATTCAATGTTCTCTCAGGACTAATCAGTCAAATGTAATTCACCAAAGAATTTTCCAGAAGATGGTCATTTTACAGTCTCAACCTTCTTTTGCTCAGAGTCTTTGCTTGTTTTTTTTAAAAAATACGTCTCCCTTCAATATACCGGTAAGTTATCTGGGGCTGGAATGCACCATCGTGACAAGGGAGGTATGGAGTTGATGTGCAAAGGTGATGGCGTAAAGATTAATGAGAAATGCAGTGAAATTATCTTTCTCTCATTGCGGCATTCCATGATATATTCCCTCTGCAATACCCTGGTTCATTCCTCAGTCACCTCCTGCCCGCTTTCTATGGCACCTTCCCTTGCAACATCTGCGCTTTCACCTCATCTCACCTCAGCATCCAATGTCCCAGATACTACTCCTGGCTGAGACAGCGATTTATGTGCTGCTCTTTCAATTTAGTCGACTATATTCATTGCTCACAATGTGGTCTCCCTTACAGTGGGGAGAACGAATGCAGACCAGCTGATTGCTTTGTAAAACATTCCTGTTCAGTCTGCAAGCATGACCCCAATCTTCCAGTCACCTGTCAGTTTAATTCTCCGCCTTACTTTGGCACTGAATTCTCTGTCCTTGGCCTCCTTAAGATGTTCCAACAAAGTGGAACATAAGCTCGAGAGGCAGTACCTCATCCTTTAATTAGGCACTTTACAGCCTTCTGATCCAACAGAGTTATGATTCCAGACTTTAACTTCTGCCCCCATTTTGTATTTCTGCTTTGCAGGTTTCGGTCTACTGTTGTTTTGCTCTTATTTTTGCTTTCAGACATTAATCTCCCATTCACATCTCCTTTTTGTTTCTTTACTTGTCCCATTACCATTCTCTTTGGTCTTAGACCACCAATCTTTTTGGTCTTTAATCTCTCCTGTTTTATAACAGGGGCAGCATGGTGGCACAGTGGTTAGCACTGCTGCCTCACAGCGCCAGGGACCCGGGTTTGATTCACGGCTTGGGTCACTGTCTGTGTGGTCTGCACGTTCTCCCCGTGTCTGCATGGGTTTCCTCCGGATGCTCCAGTTTCCTCCCACAGTCCAAAAGACGTGCTGGTTAGGTGCATTGGCCATTCTAAATTCTCCCTCAGACAGGCACCGGAGTGTGGCGACTAGGGGATTTTCACAGTAACTTCATTGTAACTGTTAATGTAGGCCTACTTAGGGAGGTGAGAGGGAGGCAGTGAGGGGGTGGGAGGGAGGCAGTGAGGGAAAGGGAGTGGGGGGTGAGAGGGTGAGAGGAAGACAGTGATTGGGTGGGAGTGAGGGATGAGGGGATGGGAGTGGGGGGTAAGAAGGGGACAATATGGGGGGGTGAGAAGGGGACAGAGGGGATGGGAGTGGGGGGTGAGAGGGAGACTGAGTGGGTGGTGAGAGGGGGACAGTGAGAGAGTGGGACTGGGGATGAGAGGGAGGCAGTGAGTGGGTGGGAGTGGGGGGTGAGAGGGGGACAGTGAGGGGGGTAGGAGTGGGGGTGAGAGGGGGACAGTGAGGGGGTGGGAGTGTGTGGTAAGAGGGTGGTGAGCATGACTAAATAAATAGCGTTAAACATACCTTCCCTTTTGTCCTTTTTCCCACTCTCCCACCTTTCCCTTGCCTAAAAGCTATCACATTTCTAACTTTCCCAGTTCTGATGACAGGTCAGCAACGTGAAACATTAACTCTCTGCACCGATGCTGCCAGATCTGCCAAACATTTCCACTGGTTTGTATTTTCACTTCCAGCTTTTGTTGAAGTTATCTGAAAATTAAATGAATAAGTTAAACACTGCTCCCTCCCTATTGTGTTGTTCCCGGTTTGATACTGAATGGCCTCAGGCTAGTTTTTATAACAGTAAGAAGTCTCACAACACCAGGTTAAAGTCCAACAGGTTTATTTAGTAGCAAATACCAAAAGCTTTCGGAGCGCTGCTCCTTTGTCAGATGGAGTGGAAAATTCCACTCCATCTGACGAAGGAGCAGCACTCCGAAAGCTTATGGTATTTGCTACCAAATAAACCTGTTGGACTTTGACCTGGTGTTGTGAGACTTCTTACTGTGTTCACCCCAGTCCAACGCCGGCATCTCCACATCATAGTTTTTATAATACAGCTAATCCTATGGAATTTACACTAATGACTACTCCAATGGGCTTGGAAATAAATCTACCCAGAAAATCCTCAGAACCAACCTACCCAGGCCACCTATGAAGTTCACAGTAACTTCGTTGCAGTGTTAATGTAAGCCTACTTGTGACACTAATAAAAATAATTTTTTTGTCATCAATGCAACAACAGCAAAACTCACCAGGAGGAAACTCATTTGGTATTTCTTCAGGAATTTTGTTAAACTTGTCAACCTTTCACAGATACGTGCTGGCGATCCTATGTCTTTCAAAGTAATTATCCATTTTGTTCAGGAATATGGCCCTTAGAAGCTTACTCACTAGCAATATCAAGTTGACTGCTCTGTACCTTTCTAATTCATTCCTGTTTTCTATTTTAAACAGAGTTATAACACTGGCAATCCTTGAGTCCTCTGGCACAACTTTCACATTCAATGATCTTTGAATGATTGTGATAAGCCCCTCTGCTATTTCCTGTTTGACTTCCTTCAGAATTCTAGAATCCAGTACCTTTTCGACTTTACAAAAAAGTACTGTTTTGTTATCTGACTGTTCTCTTCCTTTTCTTATACCGTTTCATTCTCACAATGATACCACTCTGTGAAATGCAAAGCAAAGTGTTCATTTCCTGTCTCCAACATCCTTTCCTCACTCACATCTCGAATGTGCCCAATGCTTTTCTTTTCCGTTGATGATTTCCTTTTCTATTTCCCTGTACATTAAAGGAAGAACTTGCAATTGCATAGCACCTCAGGACATCGCAACACATTTCACAGCCTATTAAGTACTTTAAAAGCATAATCACAGTTGTGAGTCAGGTACCGAAGTAGCAATTTGTAGACAGCAAAGTTGAACAAATAGGAGTTTGATAATGACCAAATAATTTGTTTCATTCATGATGATGTTTGCGGGGTGAATATTGACCAGAACACCAGGAAGAAACGTTTTACTCAGCTATAGAATCGTGTCATGTGATCTTTAGCCCACCTGAGAGAGCTAAAAGCCTTGTTCAATAGGCAACACCTCTGACGCACAGCATCTCTAAGTAGTGTACAGATGTGCGAACATATACCTTGTGCTCGACCTTCTGCTTCAGAGGCGAGACTAATAGCAGCAAACACACCTGTCCCTCTCAAACACATCCATTTTCTTTATAGGTGGCAGAAAACCTATGTAATTTCTACAGTTTTCACTTATTTTGCAAATGCACAGCAATTGTGGGTGATTTCCTTTCTATCCACAATAGAGGCTTGGATTTGTGTAGCTCTATTTGATTTTGTTTCATGCATATTATGTTTCTGTTGGCTCTTTTATTATTATTTTCTTCTGGGCTTTCTTTTGATTTGGCTCCCTTTATCCTTCCATCATTGCATGTTCTATTCCTGCCACTGCTGATGTTGTGTGTCTGTTGAATGCTCACCACGCTCTTACCACACACTCTCACCCCCTCACCCCTTACTCCCACCCCCTCACTGGCCCCCTCTCACCCCCCATTCTCACCCCCCACTCCCACCCCCTCACTGTCCAACTCTCACCCCCCTCACACCCACCCCCTCACTGTCCCCCGCTCACCCCACTCCCACCCCCTCACTGTCCCACTCTCACCCCCCTCACACCTACCCCCTCACTGCCTCCCTCTCACCCCCCCACTCACACCCCTCACTGTCCCCCCTCACCCCCCACTTCCACCCCCTCACTGCCACCCTCTCACTCCCACCTTCTCAGCCCCATTCCCTCACTGCCTCCCTCCCACTCCCCACTCCCACCCTCTCACCACCCACTCCCACCCCCTCACTGCCTCCCTCTCACCACCCACTCCCTCTCACCCCTCACTCCCACCCTCTCAACCCTCACTCCCACCCCTTACTGCCTCCCTCTCACCCCCTGCTCCCACCCCCTCACTGCCCCCCTCTCACCCCCACTCCCACCCCCTCACTGTCTCCCTCTCACCCCCCACTCCCACCCACTCACTTTCCCCATCTCACCCTCCACTCCCACCCCCCTCGCTGTGCCCCCTCACCCCCCACTCCCACCCCTCACTGTTCCCCCTCACCTCCCACTCCCACCCACTCACTTTCCCCATCTCACCCCCCACTTCCAGTCCTCACTGTCTCCCTCTCACCCCTCACTCCCACTCCCTCACTGTCCCCCCTCACCCCCCACTCCTATCCCCTCACTTTCCCCCTTTCACTGTTTTAGAGATAAACCTTCTGTGCAAACTGCCATCTTGAACCATGGTATTTAATTAATTTTTTAAAAATTCTTGCTTGACTGTGAGTGACACTTGGATTTGTTGTGCATCCCTAATTGCATTTGAATGAGTATCATAGAATCATAAAATCCCTAAAGTGCAGAAGGAGGCCATACGGCCCATAGAACCTGCACTGACAACAATCCCACCTGAGTCCCTGGCACTGTGACGCAATAGTACTAACCCCTGTGCCACTCTGCCACCCCATCACATGTGGGCTGGATGGGGTAGGGGGTGGGAGTGGGTGGTGAGAGGGTGGGAGTGGGGAGTGGGAGGGAGGCAGTGAGGGAATGGGGCTGAGAAGGTGGGAGTGAGAGGGTGGCAGTGAGGGGGTGGAAGTGGGGGGTGAGGGGGGACAGTGAGGGGTGTGAGTGGGGGGGTGAGAGGGAGGCAGTGAGGGGGTAGGTGTGAGGGGGGTGAGAGTGGGACAGTGAGGGGGTGGGAGTGGGGTGAGCGGGGGACAGTGAGGGGGTGGGTGTGAGGGGGGTGAGAGTTGGACAGTGAGGGGGTGGGAGTGGGGGGTGAGAATGGGGGGTGAGAGGGGGCCAGTGAGGGGGTGGGAGTAAGACGCTGCGACAACGGATGAATGAACACCGCTCGACAATCACCAGGCAAGACTGTTCTCTTCCTGTTGGGGAGCACTTCAGCGGTCACGGGCATTCGGCCTCTGATATTCGGGTAAGCGTTCTCCAAGGCGGCCTTCGCGACACACGACAGCGCAGAGTCGCGGAGCAGAAACTGATAGCCAGGTTCCGCACACACAAGGACGGCCTCAACCGGGATATTGGGTTTATGTCACACTATTTCACATAAATATTTCTGCTTTTTTCCTCCTGAGTCTTTATCATGCGATCCTAGAATCAGAATTTATGTCACACTATTTGTAACTCCCACAGTTGCGTGGACCTGCAGAGTTTCACTGGCTGTCTTGTCTGGAGACAATACACATCTTTTTAACCTGTCTTGATGCTCTCTCCACTCCCATTGTTTTGTTTCTTAAAGACTGGATTAGTTGTAAGTATTCGCATTCCAACCATTATTCATGTAAATTGAGTCTGTGTCTTATAAGTTCTGTTTGTGAACAGAATTCCCACTCACCTGAAGAAGGGGCTCAGAGCCTCGAAAGCTTGTGTGGCTTTTGCTACCAAATAAACCTGTTGGACTTTAACCTGGTGTTGTTAAACTTCTTACTGGGGTAGAGGGGGCAGATTTCCTTCCTGAAAGGATTAGTTACCAGATAGGATTTTACAACAATTGCTGATAGTTGTCATGGTTATCATGGATGTCCGAGGTAGGTTCTTTACTCAGAGAGTGGTTGGGGTGTGGAATGGACTGCCTTGTCCGTTTAAAATGGATGACCCCTTATTTTTAAACAGTGACCCCTTATTCTAGATTCTCCCACAAGAGGAAATATCCTCTCCATATCCACCCTGTCAAACCCCTTCAGGATATTACATGCTTCAGTCAAGTCACCCCTTGCTCTTCTAAATTCCAGTGGATACCAGCTTAACGTTCCTCATAAGACAATCCACCCATTCCATTTATTAGTCTCTGAACTGCTTCCAATGAATTTACATCTTTCCTTAAGTATGATGCCCAAAACTGTACACAGTATCCCAGATACTGGGGGAATTCTCAGGCTGTTCACGCCGATGGGATTCTCCGGTCCAGCTGATAGTGCACCCAGCCCCCCCCTGCCCCCTCCAGCGGCTATTGCGGCAGTGTGAGGTGACATCAGTGGGAAATCCCATTGACAGCGGTGGGACCAGAGAATCCCACCACCAGTAAACAGTGCACTACCTCCCACCGCTGAGAAACACATTGCTGAGAGGCCGGAGAAATTCCCCTGTGGTCTCACGAGCGCTCTGTATAAAACAACGAAGGTTCTCATGGTGCAAGGCCAAAGGGAAACACATTGTCTAATGGGACAAGGAAAGAAAAAAAATTAGTCGAGAGAAGGTTTGAATGGCACGATTTTAGGTAACAAAGGAAAGGAAATAAGAGAGAATCAAGAGAGAAGAAAAAAACAAATGAGCAAAATAAATGAAACAAAATCCAAAGATGTGCGGGTTAGGTTGATTGGCCATGCTAAAAATTGCCCCTTAGAGTCCTGAGATGTGTAGGTTAGAGGGATTAGTGGGTAAATATGTAGGGATATGGGGGTAGGGTCTGGGTGGGATTGTGGTCGGTGCAGACTCGATGGGCCTCCTTCTGCACTGTAGGGTTTCTATGATTTCTGTGATTCTATGAAAATGGGGACAAGATTACAATCTAACATTGACCTCAACACTAGAGGCTAGAAAGGTGAAAGGTGGCGTGCTGCACTCAAACTTGTGTTGAGATTCAAAAAATGCAGCAAGCCAGGAACAGAAAGATCAGAGTGAGGGCAAAGAAGAGAATTAAAACAACAGGTAACTAGAGGTGTGGGGCCATGCTTGAGAACTGAACAGAACACTAAATTGAAAGAAGTACAGGTAGATCTCTGTTTCACCTGGAAGGAGCATTTGAGGCCTTTGTATAGAGAGACGGGGGAGATAAAAGAGCAGGAAATGCACCTCGTGTGCTTGCATGGAAAGAAAGGGGTGTGTCATAGGTGACTGAGGAATGGACCAGGTACCCTGGAAAGAATAGGCCCTTCCTACTGAAACGGGAGCCAGGGGAGGGGAAGATTTGTTTGGTGCAAACATCATGCTGGAGGGACTGGAAATGGCAGAGGATGATGCTTAGAGTTTTAGGATGAAAGTTGAGGTCATGGGGAATTTGTTCATGGTTCAAGAGAGAGGGGAAAGAGTTAGAGCCAAAGTGCATGAATGAAATGGAAATGGTGGGAGGGCCCTGGTGCCACCAGTTGAGGAAAAAGGAAGACATAATGGAACATGGTGCCACAGTGGTTAGCACTGATGCCTCACAGCGCCAGGGACCTGAGTTCAATTCTGGCCTTGGGTAACTGTGTGTGTGGAGTTGGCACATTCTCCCCGTGTCAGCTTGGGTTTCCTCCAGGTGCTCCAGTTTCCTCTCTCAGTCCAAAGATGTGTAGGTTAGGTGGATTAGCTATGGTCAGTGCACGGAGCTATGAGCATAGGGCAGAGGGAAAGGCCTGGGTGCGATACTCTTCCAGAGAATCAGTGCAGACTTGATGGGCCGAATGGCCTCTTTCAGCATTGTAGGGATTCTATGGTTCTGTAGAAGTATTAGTATTCAAGGTTACAAAGTATGCAACAGATAAAAAGAAACTGGGAGAATGGAAGAGAGTCATCTGAACTTGCTTAGTGACTAGTGGGGTAGTGAAGGAGTCAACCTTGGAGCCTTCACTGTTTAATAATGTTAATAGAAGTTATTAAGTCCACAGATGGGAGTGACAAGCTAATCAGTGAGGGTATGAAAGTTCTAAGTTATTCAAAAGGACTTGTAAAATTTAAGCAGATGGGCTAAGAAAAGGCAAGTGGACATTTCATGCAGATAAACATTTGATGATGTATCTTTAACCACTATACTTATCATGTGTGTTCTGCCCAAAGGCAGGTCTTTGGCTCATTATTGCTGATGCTTCATCCTGAGCTGGCTTCTTGGCAGTTTTTGTCAATGGTGGTTTGTTATTGTCTTCCACTCTCAGGAACAAGGCAAGAGACAGCTCCCAAGTCCACCTGAGAGAGAGCAGGAATGCAACCTGCATTGTTAGCATTATTCTGAACCACATACTATCCATCTAGCCAACTGAACTAACCGATCCCCAAACAGTAGACATAAAGGGTAAATATTGGTATATGTATAAAAGAAAAAAAACTGTTATGGATCTCATCAGTTATGGTAAGTATCTGATTCATGCAAAGATATGACAACAGGAAAGATCAAGTCGCGGAATGGATTATTTTGAGGGCTTTTGATCTTGAAATGTCCCACTTGTGGAATATTAGCTTCAATTTTCCCCTTGTGCTCTTAGCATAGAATATCACACAAGTTGGCATATGACTCCACCTTTGAGACAGACAAGAGTAGCAGTAATGCAGAAACATCACTGCCAGGTCACATACCATTCTGATTTGGACATATATAACTATTCCTTTATCATTGTTATCATTCCTTTATCATTTCTGGCTCCAAATCCTTGATTCCTGTGTCTAACAATAGCTTGGAAACATCATTTCAGATCAACATCAGTTGGAGATTGGGCAATAAATTAGGTCCTGTCTTTAAATGTTACCCTCATCAATATTCTGAGAATGGAGAACAAAAATTTGGATTAAATAACAGCTTTGACATCGAAATAATTGAAATTCTTCATTGTGACATAAGGAGAAAAGTAAGTTGAATACTGGACATCTATTACATAGTCAGCCCAGTTTTCTATCCATTCATTTTAATGGTCAGAAGGACAAGTCCAATATTCTGATGTAGCTTTAGCTTGTAGACAGGCAACACATGTTTCAGTATATTAACATATAACCATTAACCAGACATTGAGCCATTGTAGAGAGTTTGGGTGTGACAAGCATTTGAGGACTATTATAAAAATAAGATCAAAAAATTGAATTTATTTTCATTGATGAAAAGATTAAGAAAGGATTTTGATTTGATTTGGTTTGATTTATTATTGTCACATGTATTAACATACAGTGAAAAGTATTGTTTCTTGCGCGCTATACAGACAAAACATATCGTTCATGAAGGATCCTCTTGGGATGAGTGATCATAATATGGTGGAATTTCTGATACAGATGGAGGGTGAGAAAGTAGGGTCCCAAGCCAGTGTCCTCTGCTTGAACAGAGGGGAGTACGATAGGATGAGGGTGGGATTGGCTAATGTAGACTGGGCGAGCAGACTGGTAGGTAGGACAGCTGAGGAACAGTGGAGGATTTTTAAGGAGATTTTTTTAAGTACTCAGCAAAAATATATTCCGGTGATAAAGAAGGACTGTAAGAAAAAGGATAACGGGACGTGGATAATGAAGGAAATAAAGGAGAGTATTAAATAAAATCAGATGCGTACAGAGTGGCCAAAAATAGTGGAGAATTAGTGGATTGGGAAAGCTTTAAAGAAAAACAAAGAACGACTAAGAAAGCGATTAAGAAAGGAAAGATAGATTATGAAACTAAACTAGCTCAAAATATAAAAAATGATAGTAAAAGTTTTTACAAGTATATAAAAAGGAATAGAGTGGCTACAGTGAATGTTGGACCCTTGGAAGATGAGAGGGGGGATTTAATAGTGGAAAACGAGGAAATGGCTGAGACTTTAAATAAGTTCTTTGTGTCGATCTTCACGGTGGAAGACACAAATAGTTTGCCGAATATTAGAGATCGAGAGTTGGTGGGAGGGGAGGTCCTTAATACAATTACTGTTACTAAGGAGGTGGTGCTTGGTAGACTAATAGGACTGAAGGTAGACAAGTCCCCGGGCCCGGATGGAATGCATCCCAGGGTACTGAAAGAAATGGCTGAGGTAATAGCAGATGCGTTAGTAGTAATTTATCAAAATTCGCTGGATTCTGGGGTAGTGCCGGCTGACTGGAAAACAGCTACTGTTACGCCGCTGTTTAAAAAAGGAAGTAGACAAAAGGCGGGTAACTACAAGCCGGTTAGCTTAACGTCCGTAGTTGGGAAGATGCTAGAGTCCATTATTAAAGAGGAAATAACAGAGCACCTGAATAAGAATGGTTCGATCAAGCAGATGCAGCATGGAGTCATGAAGGGAAAGTCGTGTTTGACGAATCTACTGGACTTTTATGAAGATGTCACTAGTGCGGTTGACAGAGAGGAACCGGTGGATGTGGTGTTTTTAGATTTCCAGAAGGCGTTCGATAAGGTGCCTCACAAAAGGTTGCTGCAGAAGATTGGGGTACACGGAGTTAGGGGTAAGGTGTTGGCGTGGATTGGGGATTGGCTATCTAACAGGAAGCAGAGAGTTGGAATAAATGGGTGCTTTTCTGGTTGGCAGTTGGTGACCAGTGGCGTGCCGCAGGGATCGGTGCTGGGGCCTCAATTGTTTACCATTTACATAGATGATCTGGAGGAGGGGACTGAATGTAGGGTATTCAAGTTTGCTGATGACACGAAGGTGAGTGGGAAAGCGAATTGCGTGGAGGACGCGGAAAGTCTGCAGAGAGATTTGGATAGGCTGAGCGAGTGGGCGAGGATCTGGCAGATGGAATATAACATTAGCAAATGTGAGGTTATCCACTTTGGAAGAAATAATAGTAAATTGGAATATTATTTAAATGGAGAAAAATTACATCGTGCGACTGTGCAGAGGGACCTGGGGGTCCTTGTGCACGAATCGCAAAAACTCAGTCTGCAGGTGCAGCAGGTGATCAAGAAGGCGAATGGAATGTTGGCCTTTATCGCGAGGGGGATAGAATATAAAAGCAGGGAGGTCTTGCTGCAACTGTACAAGGCACTGGTGAGGC
Organism: Mustelus asterias; assembly: GCF_964213995.1. Lineage (NCBI taxonomy): Eukaryota > Metazoa > Chordata > Chondrichthyes > Carcharhiniformes > Triakidae > Mustelus > Mustelus asterias. The sequence continues at coordinate 126,595,095 of NC_135802.1, forward strand.
CGCAACTGGAGTACTGTGTGCAGTTTTTGTCCCCTTATTTGCGAAAGGATATATTGGCCTTGGAGGGAGTGCAGAGAAGGTTCACCAGGTTGATACCGGAGATGATCCATTTTGGCAGATCCAATGGGATGGAGCAGCAGTATAAAATGAAGGGTACCATTCTTAGCAGTGTAGAGGATCAGAAGGACCTTGGGGTCCGGGTCCATAGGACTCTTAAATCGGCCTCGCAGGTGGAGGATGCGGTCAAGAAGGCGTATGGCGTACTAGCCTTCATTAATCGAGGGATTGAGTTTAGGAGTCGGGAGATAATGCTGCAGCTTTATAGGACCCTGGTTAGACCCCACTTGGAGTACTGCACGCAGTTCTGGTCACCTCATTACAGGAAAGATGTTGAAGCCATTGAAAGGGTGCAGAGGAGATTTACAAGGATGTTGCCTGGATTGGGGGGCATGCCTTATGAGGATAGGTTGAGGGAGCTTGGTCTCTTCTCCCTGGAGAGACGAAGGATGAGAGGTGACCTGATAGAGGTTTACAAGATGTTGAGGGGTCTGGATAGGGTGGACTCTCAGAGGCTATTTCCAAGGGCTGAAATGGTTGCTACGAGAGGACACAGGTTTAAGGTGCTGGGGGGTAGGTACAGGGGGGATGTCAGGGGTAAGTTTTTCACTCAGAGGGTGGTGGGTGAGTGGAATCGGCTGACGTCGGTGGTGGTGGAGGCAAACTCGTTGGGGTCTTTTAAGAGACTTCTGGATGAGTACATGGGATTTAATGGGATTGAGGGCTATAGATAGGCCTAGAGGTGGGGATGTGATCGGCGCAACTTGTGGGCCGAAGGGCCTGTTTGTGCTGTGGCTTTCTATGTTCTATGTTCTATGAGGGGTGTAGCTTATGAGGAGAAATTAAACAGATTGGGTCTGTACTCGTTGGAGTTTAGAAGGATGAAGGATGATCTTATAGAGACATATAAGATAATGAAGGGGCTGGATAGGGTAGAGGTGGAGAGATTCTTTCCACTTAGAAGGGAAACCAGAACTAGAGGGCACAGCCTCAAAATAAGGGGGGGCCGGTTCAGAACAGAGTTGAGGGGAAACTTCTTCTCTCAGAGGGTAGTGAATCTCTGGAATTCTCTGCCCATTGAAGTGGTGGAGGCTTCCTCGTTGAATATGTTTAAATCACGGGTAGATAGTTTTCTGATCGATAAGGGAATTAGGGGTTACGGGGAGCAGGCGGGTAAGTGGAACTGATTCGCTTCAGATCAGCCATGATCTTGTTGAATGGCGGGGCAGGCTCGAAGGGCCAGATGGCCTACTCCTGCTCCTATTTCTTATGTTCTTATGTTCATAGAGAAGGAAACGTGAGAGTGCAGAATGTCGTGTTACAGTCATAGCTAAGGTATAGAGAAAGATCAATTTAATGCAAAAAGGTCTTTAAAATGTTGTAGTGAATGGATAATGTAGGCCCAAGCAAATTATTTAGTAATTTCAACAGTAATCATAGGACTGGAAGAGATGAGTGTCAGATGAACAGACCTCAAATGAGGCTAGAAATCATCCTCTGCTCTTTTCTCCAAACAGTGTCAATTGATTCAGATCCCCAGCAAAAACAGCCAATGCCATTTTCATAGAATCATAAAATCCCTACAGTGCAGAAATAGGCCATTTGGCCTATCGAATCTGCACTGACAGCAATCTCACCCTGGCCCTATTCCAGTAACCCCAGACATTTACCCATCTCTAATCTCCCCAACACTAATGCTATTGAGCATGGCCAATCCACCCAACCCGCACATATTTGAACTGTGGGAGGAAACTGGAGCACCCGGAGGAAACCCACACAGACACAGGCAGCCCATGAAAACTCTACAAAGACAGTCACCTGAGGCCGGAATTGAACCTGGCGCTGTGAGGCAGCAGTGCTAACCACTGTGCCGCCCCTATTTGTTCAGCTCCTATCTAAGAATACATCTAGCTGGATCAAAACAAAAGGAACTATTTTAAGTTTCGAAGTTGATGATCAAATGGATCTTTGAACTATGATTTCAGGTCTGATGAGCTGGAAGTGTGAAACAATGTACCCTGTAATGTAACATTGAATTCAGGTTAAAAAAAATAAAATGACCTTGCTGTGTACTTTCACATAGTTGTGTTCCTCCCTCACTTCAATTGTGCAACTTATGTTGTTGAGCCATAAAACCTCCTGAGTGGTTTTTGCTGGTCACAGGTGACTTAACAGGCATGTGGATTTTCAACCTGAAGGAGCACGTACAAGGGACATAGGTCAGTTTACCCTCAAAATATGATCAGAACATTTGGAGCATAACCGTGTGGCATTCTGTTTGTTTATTCAAGGCTTTGATTGACGAATGTATTGATTTCGGTCTGCGAGCAACTGAAGTATTTTGAGGTTACGGATTGAGGAGTGGCAGCAATTAAGTTTATTCAACCTTCTAGCATTTAAAACTGGTCCACCTGCAAAGGTCACTTGTGAGCGAGGAAAAAATTAAAAGTCAGCACTAGAACCTGGTGAATTTGAAACTGAACCGGTGTTTCCATTCTCCAGCCTAGTTGACCCCATACCCCTAGTGAGTGCAGTTATAGTGGATGTTTTGTAAAAAGGGAATGCTGAAGTGGAGAGCAATGCCAATAGTTTACACCATCCAAAGCATTTTCATCGGCTTCTCTTCCATTTAAAAACAAAACCCTTTTGAAACTCACCCAGCTAAAATTGGATTGCATTTTCCCTCTCACAGGCTGCTGAAATATAATCGAGAAAAAGAAATGCTACCCTCTCCTGTGTCATGTGTAAGGAGCAAGGGGATCCCAGGGTACCCAAACTAATCCATATTTATTGTTTAAGAACAGCACTCCTGCACTGTTTGTTTAAGCAATGGGCAAGCGACTCAGGGTGGGGAAAACAGGGAGTGGAGTTAGATCCTCAAACACTGTTAACTCTGTCAGTACTGAAATTATTTTACACTTTTAAAGATAGCCTGTCTTATGAACACGAAGTGGTGTTAGAAGAAAGATCTCAGCTTTTAGATTTTGCTTTCTCCCTGAATGGAAACACTGAGAAAATAGGAAGCAAAATAATAAATATATAATAAATACTCCCAAAAGCAGTTAACAGCTAACGCAGTGCTTCTGAAGTGTAGATACCGCTGTACTGTAGGAAATGCAGCAGCTAATGTGTGTACATCAAGCTCCCACAAACAGCAAGAAATAAGTGACCAGATAATCTGTTTTAAGTTTTTGGTTAAGTGATAAATTGACCTGGACCAGAGAAGAAGCCTTTTCTTTGAAATGGTACCATGGGATCTTTTGCTCAATTCTGAGAAGGCAGATGAGACCTCAATTTAACATTTGATTCCAAAGACGCCTCTCCAACAGTACTACACCCCCACCCAGTACTGAACTGAAGTGTTAGCCTAGGTCACCGGTAAGATTCTCCAACCTCATCCTTAGCTGGGATTCTCCGGTCCCGCTGCAGTGAATGGAGTTTTGGCTGAGTGCCAAATTCTCCGTTCTCACTGGCAGTGGTAGCAGGATATACGAGACTGGAAAATTCCGGCCTACATCTTTAAGTTTCTTGAATGGGACTTGGACCCACAATTGTTTGACTCAGAGATAAGAGTGAGCCAAGGCTAACACAACATGACTACATATAAGTACATTTTTAGCTGAGTTGCACAATGTTGGCACAATTTATTGAGGGCACAAAGTAAATATTCCTAAATAGGTAACCACAGGTAAATAATAGTGGGCTTCTAAATTTGCCTTCAGGGTAATATTTGGCCGTTTACAGCTTCTCAGTATCTAAAGAACCTCAGTTGAGACTTTGGTTCTCCTGGGCTTAATCTGGCTGGAGCCCCTCCCTATGTTAATATTTACATATCAGCATGCTTAATACGGAGCACAAGTGAGAATTTTTCTAATGCTGATGAAATGTTTGCTCAGGCTAAGTCTTTTAGACATTAATGAACAAATAGCAAACAAAATAAATATTTACTTGCAACACAAAGCAAAAGATTTGTTGAGCTAAGTCTGTGAAAGTGTGCCAATATCTTAGGAGAAACATGTAATTAAATCATCAGCACCGTGTCACAATTCACATAAACATTCCAACTGAAAATACTGCTTTACTGAACTCAGTCTTAATATAGAATACTGACTATCCTAAATACAACTTTCAGTAAGAATTTCACTTCTCATGTTGAATAGATTGGCAACGCTGGCTTTTTGCTCTGGGATGGTCAATCAATCATCTTCTTCTATGTCAACTTTTAAAAACTTGAATTATCTTCATTAAGAAATCTGAATCACTTAAGAGGAAATGCACCATGCTTATGCATGGTGAAAATGAAATGTTAGGTGTGGGCACCGCACTGTATTGTATATTGGAAACACATGGCATAACCCTATCAATTTCATGCTGATTTGGAGAAAGGCATTGGAAGAAATGCTCCTAAAGTCTTGCTGAGGTGTTGCCGTGAAAGTGAAGTTTGACTTTTTATAGCCCTTCAAACATGTGTTAGATGCAATAAAGAAATTGGCAGCTTTTTCTTGTATTGTGTTTGGGTGCAAAGATTCATATGGGCACAGTGCAAAAAAGAAACTTCGAGATGGGGAGAACCCTAAGACATTAAGGTCTATCATATTCATCTTCTAACAACTCTAATTTACAATTGTTGACTAATTATCACAATCTGTAAAACAAACCCAGACATAGTCAAGGAAAATTCCAGTTGTGGTTTACTTTGGATATCTTGGCAAGATTGGAGTGCTCTGAAACAAAGACACTGGAGGCTGAGGGCTGTGATATTGCCTGGGCTAGTGGCAGGGCAAACCACCAAAGCCATCACGTAGGGGTCACATTTCACTGCACTGGACAGGAACCCATGCAGCAAGAACACTTTTTATCAAAATAGGTAATTTAGAAATATTTAACATAGTTAAGGATCCAGTGGACTGCAATTTTACAGGCCCCTCTGAATTTTACAAGGGGTGCACAGGATTCCCCCAGCTGCAAGGGATGATAGCCTGTATTCATTGAACAACGAGGCTCCCACAGACCAGTGCGTGGCCTTTTTTCATTGAAAGGGTTCCATACCATCAAGGTGCAATTGATCTGTGACCACTGACAGCAGATCCTGCAGATGGGTACATGTTACCCTGGAAGCAGCCATAACATCTACATACTCAGGCACAGTGCCTGAGCTTTTCACCAACGCCCACCCGCACCTCCCCCATCTCCCCACACACATTCAAAGATGGATGCTTGCCAACAAAGGGTACTGACTGAAGAGATAGCTGCCTACATCAGTGAGGAATCCTAAGATGGGGTTAGAGGAACAATACAACTTCTGTAATTCTGTAACTTGAGTCACATAATGAGCTGATATACCATCGGGCAGACCATCAGCATCCTCAAGATGGAATTCTGGTTCTTGGATTGTTCCAGTTCGGGACTTCAGTATTCTTCATCAAGGGTCCCCTAGATCATGGTAGTCTGTTGCACATTGCATAACCTGGCACTGCAGTGAGGGAGGTGTGGCCCCTGATACATCCTCAGATAAGGAGAAAGATGAAGAAGCTGATGACCAGCTTCATCCTGACCTTCATGAGGTGTCAATTATAGGCACAAAGTAGGATTGGGAGGCACTCCTGCACGTTTGTTTCAGATAGTACTTCCCACTACAGCCATCCAACCAAATAAAGGACCGTTTTCCACCTACAGTAATGGCATTCATCTCTGCTCTAGCCCAACATCTCCTCACCCACTACCACCTGCTTTGTAATGTATAAAAGATGTTGTGTTCTATGGGCTATTCCCAGAGACACATACCCGCTAGAGGCTCACCAACTCAATGAAAGACATTCTTTGGTCTGCTTGAAACCTGTTGATCTTCCAGTGCAAAGAATTGCCCTCGATCGAGTATTGCAGACTGGCACATTCCAAGGTCCAGGACTACTTGCTGAGGGACATACTCAAGCTTGGGGCAGCCGCCACCAAGGCACAATGGGGAAAGGCCACTGTGTAAGGTCTTTCGGCCGATGTAGACTGAGGGGCTAGTAACAGGGTAAAACCCCTTGAACTGTGTGATTAATTCTCATTGAATTAATTATCAGTAGTTTAAAAATAAATGTACTCCCTGCAATGAAAATACTGAAATGTTTATAATGTTCAAATTTTTGAATTGAAGCACCTTAGAGTGCATCTTGATCTCTGGAGAAAATGTAAATATCGAAAACTTTACTGTTATAACAATATGAAACATTTTGAAATGTGTCGTTCAGATTTTATATGAATAAAACATATTTTTGGAAAAAGATGTTTTGTGTTTTTTTCCAAAGTTCCTCCCTAGCAGCTCAGTATGGGGTTCTGTTCTATGGGCTGTTCCCAAGGACGGGCACCAAGCCAAACATCAAATGCTGATGGAGGCTCAAGAACTCAGTGAAGAGTGCTCCCAGCTGTCCAAAACTTGTTGGTTTTCTAATGCAAAGCGTTGTCCGTGACCGAGTATTGAAAACTAACACATTCCAAGGGCCAGGACTATGTGCAGCACATTACACCTTGTTATCCTTGGGACAGCTGCTTGTAAAGGCTCAATGGGAGCAAGGAAACTGTCTAAGGTCCAACTGCTGTAGTATGCCTCGGACTGAAAACTGGTAAAACTCCTCAAACAGTATATTTGTCACAGACTGTATATCAGAAATCTCACTTTGCAATTGTATTGAGGCACAAAGAAGGCCAGATGCTGTATGGACAGAGCTGGAAGTGTATTGCACTTTCAGTAATGTCAAATTTAAACAGTTACAGAAAGTAAATTTACAGATTTTTATGAACAAAGTACATTTTTGCATTTTTTAAAAATGTACCAGGTGGGGAAGTTAAAATTGAGGCCTTACCACCAACAACCATATGAATTTTGACAGCCTTTATTATTCACAATGAGTAATGAATAGTGAGTGGAAAATAATGAGGGGCAGTTAGGAAATGGGCAAAGCAGAGTTAAAAAGAGGGCTGTGAAAGAGGTTTGTGAAGAAAGAGCAACTGAGGAAAGGAGGTCGAGTGTGCAGGCCAAGCTGGCTAAAGGAATGGGCGCTGAAGGAATGCACCATAGTCAACCTAAATTGACTTCTAAATTCTCCAGTTTCTGCTTAAATATTTGATTTTAACAATAGTTTCAGTGGAACTCAAGTTTATTGGATATTATAATTATGCATAGCAATGAATAAATATAAAAAGACTTTAAACGATGCAGTGGTACTTGTGCAAAATATGTAGCCTGCTGAAACTAACTGATTTCTAACTGAAATCCCCGACCAGTTGTGCCTGCGCATGTGTGTTACCTAATCATCCAGCTGTGAGCTATTGCTATCAGAGTTTTCATCTTATGAACTTTTCTTCTCAGACCATTGCAGTTTGTCTGCTGTGAGCTGCTGTTTTACTGGGATCTCAGGAAGTTGAAGGCTTATAAAACTTCAAGCCAAGATTAGGACACTGAAACTACAGGACTGGTATTTATAAGATTCCTGTTTATCAGATTGATATTTTTAAAATTTCTGATGACTATTTGACAAAAACAATTAGCGGCTGAATGATTGTTGGCATCAATTTTTTTCCATTTGCGTTGATTGATGGCATTTTTTAGTACATCTGTATCTTAGTACAAATGAAGTAGAATTTCTGAATATGTTGAGATTATTTAATGGCATCTATAAATACAAATATATTTCCAAAATGAGCAAAGTGTCAGTTTTGCCCTAGGAGCATGTAAGAAACCATTGTCTTTGAAATGACTGTTCATATAAAGTACTCATACTTTTCTGCATATTGTCAGGACTGTGGTTATTTCTTGGCTTAAACTGTCAAAACAATCAGTTAAATTGAGGAGTATAACACTAAGCTCCACTCATTTTTTAAAAATTCCTGTCAGTGATTTGGTTTGAAGTAGGAAAGCACTCCAATGCCACGTATCCACTTTAAATCGCTCTTCCATTTTTTATTGACTTACTCCTTAATGCTAGTTTCTTGCAGCTGCAAGTGCAGACATGCAGGTACTTTGCAGCCTTGATGCAGATATTGCTGTTTGCTGAACTGCACATGTTCCCTGTCATGCTCATGGGGAAGAATTGGATAAGGCCCACAAACAGACATGGGATCGCAATGTGTAGCTAACTGTCACCTGTCCCTTCCAAGGTCGCACAAAAACTTTTTCTACTTATAGATGACGTGGGATTCTCTTTTATATTAGCTGTCAGACCCTGCTCATACTCACTCTTTGCCTCTCTGAATTCTTTTCTCACTTCTCTGCTGAACTTTTTACATTCAGCCTGATTCTCGTTTGTATTAGAATCAGAGTCAGAGTTTTACAGCACAGAAAATAGCCCTTCGGCCCATTGTGCCTGTACCGGTCAAAAACAGTCACCTATTGGAATCCCATTGTCCAGCATGTTGTCCATAGCCTTGTATGCCTTGCCATTGCAAGTACACATCTAAATACTTCTTAAATGTTATTAAGGTCTCTGCCTCCACCACCCTTTCAGGAAGTGAGTGCCAGACTCCCACCACTCTCTGAGTGAAAAGGTATTTCCTCACATCCCCTCTAAACCTCCTGGGCCTTACCTTAAATCTGTGCCCCAAGGTCATTAATCCCTGCACCAAGGGGAAAAGTTTATTTTTGTTTACTCTTTCTATGCCTCTCATAATTTTATACATCTCAGTCATGCCCCCCCCCTCCTCCCCCACCTTAGTCTCCTCTGCTCCAAGGAAAACAACCTCAATCTATCCAATCACTCTTCATAACTAAAATTCTCTAGCCCACGCAACATCCTGGTAAACCTCCTCTGCACCCCTTCCAGTGTTATCACATCCCTCATATAATGTGGATTCCAGAACTGCACAATAGTCTAGCTGTGGGCTAACCAATGTTTTATACAGTTCCTGCTCTTAAACTCCATGCTTTGTATACCATTTGCTTTCTTAACCACTGCTCCACCTGTCCTGCTACCTTAAGGGACTGGTGTACATGCACACCAAAGTTCCTCTGATCTTGTTTGTCCTGCCCAAGTGCATCACCTCACATTTATCTGGATTGAATTCCATTGGCCACTGGTCAGCCCATCCTACCAGCCCATCTATATCCTCCCGTAATCTAAGGCTATCCTCCTCACTATTTACCACCCCACCAGTTTTCATACCATCCACAAGCTTACTGATCAACCCTCCTACATTCAAGTCTAAATCATTTACATAAACTACAAACAGCTAGGGCCCCAACACTGATCCCTGTGGGACCCCACTGGACACAGTCTTTTTTTTCTAAAAACACCCTTGACCCTTTGCTTCCTGCCACTCAGCTAATTCAGGATCCAGTTTGCCAATTTCCTTGGATCCCATGGGCTCTTACCTTCACTATCAGTCTCCCATGTGGGGTCTTATCAAAATCCTTGCTGAGTTCAAATAAACTACATCAAATGCATTGCCCTCATCTCACGCCTGGTCACTTCTTCGAAAAATTCAATCAGGTTGATCACACTCAATCATGACCTTCCCTTAACAAAATCATGCTGACTGTTCTTGATTAATCTCAGCCTCTCCAAATGCAGATTAATTATGTTTCTCAGAATTGCTTCCAATGGTTTCCCCATCACTGAGGTTAGACTAACTGGCCTGTAATTTTCTGGTTTATCGAGGAAATTGTCAATCTTATATCTGTCACGTATCCAATTTTTTTGTGAGAATCTATCTCAACTGTATGAATACATACTTTGGTTCTGTCTTCACAAAAGAGGACACAAATCAGATACCAGAAATGTTAGAGAATGCAAGATTTAGTGAGAGGGAAGAACTGAGGGAGATCAATATTAGTAGAGAAATGGTGCTGGGAAAATTGATGGGACTGAAGGCGGATAAATCCACAGGGCCTGATAATCTACATCCCTGAGTACTTAAGGAAGTGGCTTTAAAAATAGTGGATGCATTGCTGGTCATCTTTCAGGATTCAATAGACTCTGGAACAGTCCCTGCAAATTGGAGGGTAGCTAACGTTATTCCAATATTCCAAAAGGGAATTAGAGAGAAAAAAGGGAATTATAGACCAGTAAGCCTAACATGGGTAGTGGGGAAAGTTCTCAAATCCATTGTCAAGGACAAATAGCGGAGCATTTAGAAAGCAGTGGCAGGATCAGACAGAGTCAGCATGGATTTATGAGGGGGAAATCATGCTTGACAAATCTGTTGGAATTCTTTGAAAATGTAAGTAGAGGAGTTGACAAGGGGGAGTCAGCCGATGTGGGATATTTGAACTTTCAGAAAGCGTTTGACAAAGTCCTGCATTAGAGATTATCGCGCAAGGTTAAAACACATGGGATTGGGCGGAAGTGTATTGAGATGGATAGAAAACTGGTTGGCAGAGAGGAAACAAAGTGTAGGGATTAATGGGTCCTTTTCAAATTGGCAGGCAGTAACTAGTGGGGTGCCACACTGATCAGTGCTGGGACCCCAACTATTCACAATATATATTAATGATTTGGATGAGGAAACAAAATGTAACATCTCAAAGTTTGCTAATGATACTCAGTTGGGTGGGATGGTGAACTGTGATGAGGATACAGAAATCCTTCAGCATGATCTGGACAGGTTGGGTGAGTGGGCAAATCAATGGCAGATGCAGTATAATTTGGATAAATGTGAGATTATTCACTTTGGAAGCAAAAACAAGGAGGCAGATTACTACCTGAATGGCTGTAAATTGGGAGAGGGGAGTGTGCAGTGGGACCTGGGTGTCCTTGTGCACCAGTCGCTGAAGGCAAGCATGCAGGTGCAGCAGGCGGTAAAGGCGGCAAATGGCATGTTGGCCTTCATTGCGGGAGGTTTCGAGGACAAGAGTAGGGATGTGTTGTTGCAATTATACAGGCCCTGTTGAGGCCATACCTAGAGTATTGTGTGCAGTTTTGGGTCTCCTTTTCTGAGGAAGAATGCTTTTGCTCTCGAGGGAGTGCAGCGAAGGTTTACCAGGCTGATTCCGGGGATGGTGGGACTGATAGAACATAGAACATAGAAAAGCTACAGCACAAACAGGCCCTTCGGCCCACAAGTTGCACCGAACATGTCCCTACCTACTAGGCTTACCTATAACCCTCTATCTTACTAACTTCCATGAACCTATCCAAAAGTCTCTTAAAATACCCTATCGAATCCGCCTCCACCACCACTACCGGCAGCCGATTCCACGCACCCAACACCCTCTGAGTGAAAAACTTACCCCTGACATCTCCTCTGTACCTACTCCCCAGCACCCTAAACCATAGAACAATAGAAAATTACAGCTCAGAAACAGGCCTTTTGGCCCTTCTTGTCTGTGCCCAAACCATTTTTTGCCTAGTCCCACTGACCTGCACTTGGACCATATCCCTCCACACCCCTCTCATCCATGAACCCGTCCAAGTTTTTCTTAAATGTTAAAAGTGTTTACCACTTTATCCGGCAGCTCATTCCACACTCCCACCACTCTCTGCGTGAAGAAGCCCCCCCAATATTCCCTTTAAACTTTTCTCCTTTCACCCTTAACCCATGCCCTCTGGTCTTTTTCTCCCCTAGCCTCAGCGGAAAAAGCCTGCTTGCATTCACTCTATCTATACCCATCAAAATCTTATACACCTCTATCAAATCTCCCCTCAATCTTCTACACTCCAGGGAATAAAGTCCCAACCTATTCAATCTCTCTCTGGAACTCAGCTTCTCAAGTCCCGGCAACATCCTTGTGAACCTTCTCTGCACTCTTTCAACCTTATTTACATCCTTCCTGTAACTAGGTGACCAAAACTGTACACAATACTCCAAATTTGGCCTCACCAATGCCTTATATAACCTTACCATAACACTCCAACGTTTATACTCGATACTCCGAATTATAAAGGCCAATGTACCAAAGGCACTCTTTACGACCCTATCCACCTGTGATGTCACTTTTAGGGAATTCTGTACCTGTATTCCCAGATCCCTCTGTTCAACTGCACTCTTCAGAGTCCTACCATTTACCCAGTACGTTCTACTTTGGTTTGTCCTTCCAAAGTGCAATATCTCACACTTGTCTGCGTTAAATTCCATTTGCCATTTTTCAGCCCATTTTTCTAGTTGGTCCAATTCCCTCTGCAAGCTTTGAAAACCTTCCTCACTGTCCACTACACCTCCAATCTTTGTATCATCAGCAAACTTGCTGATCCAATTTACCACATTATCATCCAGATCATTGATATAGATGACAAACAACAATGGACCCAACACCGATCCCTGCGGCACACCACTAGTCACAGGCCTCCACTCAGAGAAGCAATCCTCCACAACCACTCTCTGGCTTCTTCCATTGAGCCAGTGTCTTATCCAATTTACTACCTCCCCATGTATACCTAGCGACTGAACCTTCCTAACTAACCTCCCATGAGGGACCTTGTCAAAGGCCTTGCTGAAATCCAGGTAGACAACATCCACCGCCTTCCCTTCATCCACTTTCCTGGTAACCTCCTCGAAAAACTCGAATAGATTGGTCAAACATGACCTACCACGCACAAAGCCATGTTGACTCTCCCTAATAAGTCCCTGTCTATCCAAATATTTGTAGATCCTATCCCTTATCACACCTTCCAATAACTTGCCCACCACCGACGTCAAACTTACTGGCCTATAATTTCCTGGATTTCTTTTGGAATCTTTTTTAAACAACAGAACAACATGAGCCACCCTCCAATCATCCGGCACCTCCCCTGTGAATACTGACATTTTAAATATGTCTGCCAGGGCCCCTGCAAGTTCAACACTAGCTTCCCTGTGACCTCTTGTGGCAACCATTTCAGCCCTGGGTAAAAGCCTCTGAGAATCCACTCTATCAATACCTCTTAACATCTTATACACCTCTATCAGGTTACCTCTCATCCTTCGCCTCTCCAAGGAGAATAGACCTAGCTCCCTCAACCTATCCTCATAAGGCATGCATCCTAATCCAGGCAACATCCTTGTAAATCTCCTCTGCACCCTTTCTATGGCTTCCACATCCTTTCTGTAATGAGGCGACCAGAACTGGGCACAGTACTCCAGGTGGGGTCTGACCAGGGTCCTATACAGCTGCAGCATTATCTCCCGATTTCTAAACTCAATTCCTCTACTGATGAAGGCCAGTATTCCATACGCCTTCTTAACCACAGCCTCTACCTGCGACGCTACTTTGAGCGTCCGATGAACCCAGACCCTAAGATCCTTCTGATCTTCCACACTGCCAAGCGTCCTACCCTTAATATTATATTCTTTCATCCTATTTGACCTGCCAAAATGAACCACCACACACTTATCTGGGTTGAAGTCCATCTGCCATTTCTCCGCCCAGTCTTGCATCTTATCTATGTCTCGTTGCAACTGCTGACATCCCTCTACACTATCCACAACACCACCAACCTTTGTGTCATCAGCAAACTTGCCAACCCATCCTTCCACTTCCTCATCCAGGTCATTTATAAAAATCACAAAGAGCAAGGGTCCCAGAACAGATCCCTGGGGCACTCCACTGGTGACCGACCTCCATGCTAAAAAAGACCCATCTACAACCACTCTTTGCCTTCTGTGGGCAAGCCAGTTCTGAATCCACAAAGCAATGTCCCCTTGTATCCCATGCCCCTTCACTTTCTCAATAAGCCTTGCATGGGGCACCTTATCAAACTCCTTGCTGAAATCCATATAAACATCTACCGCTCTTCCCTCGTCTATATGTCTAGCTACATCTTCAAAAAATTCAATTAGGCTCGTAAGGCATGATCTGCCTTGGACAAAGCCGTGCTGGCTATTTCTGATCATACTATTCCTCTCCAGATGTTCATAAATCCTGCCTCTCAGGATCTTCTCCATCAACTTACCAACCACTGAGGTTAGACTCACTGGTCTATAATTTCCCGGGCTATCTCTTCTCCCTTTCTTGAATAACGGAACCACATCCGCAATCCTCCAATCCTCCGGAACCTCTCCCGTCTCCATTGATGACGCAAAGATCATCGCCAGAGGCTCAGCAATCTCTTCCCTCGCCTCCCACAGTAACCTGGGGTACATCCCATCCAGTCCCGGCGATTTATCTAACTTGATGCTTTTCAAAAGCTCCAACACATCCTCTTTCCTAATGTCCACATGCTCAATCCTCTCAGTCCACTGCAAGTCTGCACTGCAACTACCAAGATCCTTTTCCACTGTGAATACTGAAGCAAAGTATTCATTGAGTACCTCTGCTATTTCTACTGGTTCTATACAGACTTTCCCACCATCACATTTGATAGGTCCTACTCCTTCACATCTTATCTTCTTGCTCTTAACATACTTGTAGAATGCCTTGGGGTTTTCCTTTATCCTGTCTGCCAAGGCCTTCTCATGACCCCTTCTTGCTCTTCTAATTTCCCTCTTAAGTTCCTTCCTACTAGTCGTATACTCTTCTAGATTTCTAACATTACCTAGCTCCCTGAACCTTTTGTAGGCTTTTCTTTTCTTCTTGACTAAATTCGTTACAGCTTTCATGCACCATGGTTCCTGTAACCTACCATAACTCCCCTGTCTCATTGGAACGTTGCTGTGCAGAGCTCCAGACAAATTTTCCTTGAAAATTTGCCACATTTCTTCTCTGCATTTCCCTGAGAAAACCTCCTTCCAATTTATGCCTCTAATTTCCTGCCTAATACCCTCATAATTGCCCTTACTCCAAATAAACACTTTCCTAACTTGACTGATCCTATCTCTCTCCAATGCTAATGTAAAGGAGATAGAGTTATGATCACTATCCCCAAAATGCTCTCCCACTGAGAGGTCTGACACCTGCCCAGGTTCATTCCCTAATACCAAATCAAGTACAGCCTCTCCTCTTGTAGGCTTATCCACATACTGTGTCAGGAAGCCCTCCTGAACACACCTAACAAACTCCTCCCCATCTAAACCCCTTACCCTAGGGATAATCCAATCGATATTTGGGAAATTAAAATCTCCCATCACGACCACTCTGTTATTATCACATCTCTCCAGGATCTGCTTCCCAATCTCCTCCTCCACATCCCTGCTACTATTGGGCGGCCTGTAGAAAACACCCTGTAAAGTTATTGACCCCTTCCTGTTGCAAACCTCCACCCACAGAGATTCCGTAGACAATCCCACTGTGGCGTCCATCTTTTCTACAGCCGTGACACTATCCCTGATTGACAGTGCCACTCCCCCACCTCTTTTGCCTCCTTCCCTGTCCCTCCTGAAACATCTGAAACCCGGCACTTGAAGTATCCAGTCCTGTCCCTGAGATAACCAAGTCTCTGTAATGGCCACCACATCACACTTCCAAGTAGTGATCCACGCTCTAAGCTCATCCATTTTGTTCACTACACTCCTTGCGTTAAAATAAACACATCTCAACCCTTCAGTCTGAGCGCTCCCCTTCTCCACCACCTGTGTATCCTCCCTCTCACACTGTCTACAAGCCACTTTTATTTTTAAGCTAACCTCCTCTCTCCCAGTCACCTCATTTTGATTCCCAGCCCCCAACCATTCCAATTTAAACATTCCCCAGTAGCCTTAGCAAACCTTCCCGCCAGGATATTGGTTGATGTATGAGGCGAGATTGACTAGGTTCGGGTTGTTTTCGCTGGAGTTCAGACAAATTAGGGGAGATCGCATAGAGATTTATAAAATTCTAACAGGACTAGACAGGGTGGATGCAGGAAGGATGTTCCCAATGATGGGTGTGTCCGGAACCAGAGGTCAAGGTCTGAGGATTCAGGGTAGACCATTTAGGACGGAGATGAGGAGACATTTCTTTGCCCAAAGAGTGGTGAGCCTGTGGAATTCATTACCACAGGAAGTAGTTGATGCCAAAACATTGAATGTATTCAACAAGTGACTAGATATAGCACTTGGGGCGAACAGGATCAAAGGTTATGGGGAGAAAGCAGGATTAGGCTATTGAGTTGGTCGATCAGCCATGATTGTGATGAATGGCGGAGCAGGCTCGAAGAGCCAAATGGCCTCCTCCTGCTCCTATCTTCTTTGTTTCTATGTAACTGTTCCCAAACCATCTCCTCTTTAAAAACAGCCAATTGTTCTAGTTTTGTTCAATATGGTTTTGCCTGCCAACTTTGGAACAGTATGTAGATAGCCCGACTAGAGAGGGGGCTATACTGGACCTAGTTCTGGGAAATGAGCCCGGTCAGGTCGTCAAAGTTTCGGTAGGGGAACATGTGGCAAATAGTGACCACAACTCTGTTAACTTTAGGATAGTAATGGACAAGGATGAGTGCTGTCCTACGGGCAGGGTGCTAAATTGGGGGAAGGCTGACTATAGCCGGATTAGGCAGGAATTGGTGGATGTTGATTGGGAGAGGATGTTCGAGGGTAAGTCCGCGTCTGGCATGTGGGAGTCTTTTAAGGAACTATTGATAAGGCTGCAGGATAGGCATGTGCCTGTAAAAAGGAAAGATAGGAAAGATAGGATTCGAGAGCCGTGGATAACCAGGGAAATTGAGGATCTGATTAAAATGAAAAGGGAGGCGTACGTTAAGTCCAGGCAACTGAAAACAGATGGAGCTCTGGAGGAATACAGAGAGAGTAGGAAAGATCTCAAACGGGGAGTTAGAAGGGCAAAAAGAGGGCACGAGATGTTCTTGGCAGGCAGGATTAAGGAGAATCCTAAGGCATTCTATTCATACGTTAGGAACAAAAGAGTTGTCAGGGAGAAAATCGGACCTCTCAGGGACAAAGGAGGGGAATTATGCTTAGAACCCAAGGGAATAGGGGAGATCCTAAATGAATACTTTGCATCGGTATTCACGAAGGAGAGGGGCGTGTTAACCGGGAGTGTCTCGGAGGGAGGTGTTGACCCGTTAGAGAAAATCTCCATTACGAGAGAGGAAGTGTTAGGTTTTTTAGGGAACATTAAAACTGACAAAGCCCCAGGGCCTGATGGCATCTATCCTCGACTGCTCAGGGAGACGAGAGAGGAAATTGCTGGGCCTCTGACGGAAATCTTTGTCGCTTCTTTGGACACGGGTGAGGTCCCTGAGGATTGGAGGATAGCGAATGTGGTCCCGTTGTTTAAGAAGGGTAGCAGGGATAACCCAGGAAATTATAGGCCGGTGAGCTTGACGTCCGTGGTAGGGAAGTTGTTGGAGAGGATTCTTAGAGACAGGATGTATGTGCATTTAGAACGGAACAATCTCATTAGTGACAGACAGCATGGTTTTGTAAGAGGGAGGTCGTGCCTTACAAATTTGGTGGAGTTTTTTGAGGAAGTGACAAAAACGGTTGATGAAGGAAGGGTCGTGGATGTCGTCTATATGGATTTCAGTAAGGCATTTGACAAAGTCCCACATGGCAGGTTGGTTAAGAAGGTTAAGGCTCATGGGATACAAGGAGAAGTGGCTAGATGGGTGGAGAACTGGCTTGGCCATAGGAGACAGAGGGTAGTGGTCGAAGGGTCTTTTTCCGGCTGGAGGTCTGTGACCAGTGGTGTTCCGCAGGGCTCTGTACTGGGACCTCTGCTATTTGTGATATATATAAATGATTTGGAAGAAGGTGTAACTGGTGTAATCAGCAAGTTTGCGGATGACACAAAGATGGCTGGAATTGCGGATAGCGAAGAGCATTGTCGGGCAATACAGCAGGATATAGATAGGCTGGAAAATTGGGCGGAGAGGTGGCAGATGGAATTTAATCCGGATAAATGCGAAGTGATGCATTTTGGAAGAAATAATGTAGGGAGGAGTTATGCAATAAATGGCAGAGTCATCAGGAGTATAGAAACACAGAGGGACCTAGGTGTGCAAGTCCACAAATCCTTGACGGTGGCAACACAGGTGGAGAAGGTGGTGAAGAAGGCATATGGTATGCTTGCCTTTATAGGACGGGGTATAGAGTATAAAAGCTGGAGTCTGATGATGCAGCTGTATAGAACGCTGGTTAGGCCGCATTTGGAGTACTGCGTCCAGTTCTGGTCGCCGCACTACCAGAAGGACGTGGAGGCATTGGAGAGAGTGCAGAGAAGGTTTACCAGGATGTTGCCTGGTATGGAGGGTCTTAGCTATGAGGAGAGATTGGGTAGACTGGGGTTGTTCTCCTTGGAAAGACGGAGAATGAGGGGAGATCTAATAGAGGTATACAAGATTATGAAGGGTATAGATAGGGTGAACAGTGGGAAGCTTTTTCCCAGGTCGGAGGTGACGATCACGAGGGGTCACGGGCTCAAGCTGAGAGGGGCGAAGTATAACTCAGACATCAGAGGGACGTTTTTTACACAGAGGGTGGTGGGGGCCTGGAATGCGCTGCCAAGTAGGGTGGTGGAGGCAGGCACGCTGACATCGTTTAAGACTTACCTGGATAATCACATGAGCAGCCTGGGAATGGAGGGATACAAACGATTGGTCTAGTTGGACCAAGGAGCGGCACAGGCTTGGAGGGCCGAAGGGCCTGTTTCCTGTGCTGTACTGTTCTTTGTTCTTTGTTCTTTAACCCTTTGATTCCAATTTAATACAGAAAATGCTGGAAAAATTCAGCAGGTCTGGCAGCATCTGTGGAGAGAGAAATAGGGTTAATATTTTGGCTCCTTCAGTATCCGCAGTATTTTGCTTTTATTATTTGATTCCAGTTTAATCGGTTCACTGAAATTGGCCTTCTTCCAATTCAGTATTTTTACATTGGATTGTTCCTGTGCTTTTCCATTTCTAACCTAAACCTTATGATCTTCACTGTTCCCTAAAAAAATTCTCCAAGACTTGATCCACCTCATTCCCCAGAACCAGATCCAGAAATGTCACATTCCTCACTGAGCTAGGAATGTATTACTTAAGGAAATTCTCTTCAATACACTTCAGAAACTCTCCATTCTCTGCCCTTTAGATGATTATTAATCCTGACTATGTTCGGATAATTGAAGTCTGCCATTTTGCACTTCTCTGTAATTTCTCTGCAAATCTGCTCCCCTGTATCTTTCCCAATGACTGGTAGCCGACACAAAGCACCCAGTCGTGAGAAGGCACCGCATTTGTTTCTCAACTCTGAAAATATCTGGGACATCTTTTTTCTCCAGCTCTGTAATATTCCTTTTGATCAATACTGCCAATCCTCCTCCTCTCTTTCCTTTTCTATTCTGCATCCAGGAATATTTAGTACCCTGTACAACCCTTTTTTTGAGCCAGGTATCTATTATCACTCTATCATCATATTACCAAGTGGCTGTTTGCACCAATCATATTTATCACAGCCGGTGTGTTTACATACACATGACTACAAACAGCTTCCAAAGCTAAACTGGTGCAGGATTTTGAACTGCTCGGGTCCAGTAACACTCTCTCATAATCACTCCCCGCTGAAATGTATTCATGCGTCAGCTCCATGAGGGATAATGGCGCTGCTTAAAGGGAAAACCATCCAATTTCCAGATGAGGTGCTTTTGACTTACTTTTGCAATAAGCATGGATCTCTTTGATCTGATTTATTATTGTCGCGTATATTAGTATACAGTAAAAAGTATTGTTTCTTAGAGACAAAGGCCACAGCAGACGCCACCTCCCTGGCCCTGCACTCATCCCTGGAACACCTAGATAACAAAGACACCTATGTCAGACTCCTATTTATTGACTACAGCTCAGCCTTCAACACCATTATTCCTACAAAACCCATTTCCAAACTCCATGGCCTGGGCCTCGGAACCTCCCTCTGCGACTGGATCCTGAACTTCCTAACTCACAGACCACAATCAGTAAGGATAGGCAACAACACCTCCTCCACAATCATCCTCAACACCGGTGCCCCACAAGGCTGTGTTCTCAGCCCCCTACTATACTCCTTATAAACCTATGACTGTGTGGCCAAATTCCCCTCCAATTCGATTTTCAAATTTGCTGACGAGACCATCATAGTGGGTCGGATCTCAAACAATGACAAGACAGAGTACAGAAATGAGATAGAGAATCTGGTGAACTGGTGAGGCAACAATAATCTCTCCCTCAATGTCAACAAAACAAAGGAGATAGTCATCGACTTCAGGAAGCATAGTGGAGAACATGCCCCTGTCTACATCAACGGGGATGAAATAGAAATGGTCAAGAGCTTCAAGTTTTTAGGTGTCCAGACCACCAACAACCTGCCCTGGTACCCCCATTGACACTATAGTTAAGAAAGCCCATGAACGCCTCTACTTTCTCAGAAGACTAACGAAATTTGGCATGTCAGCTATGACTCTCACCAACTTTTACAGATGTACCAAAGAAAGCATTCTTTCTGGTTGTATCACAGCTTGGTATGGCTCCTGCTCTGCCCAAGACCGCAAGAAACTACAAAAAGTTGTGAATGTAGCCCAATCCATCACACAAACCAGCCTCCCATCCATTGACTCTGTTTACACTTCCCGCTGCCTCAGCAAAACAGCCAGCATAATTAAGGACCCCACGCACCCGGACATTCTCTCTTCCACCTTTTTCTGTCGGGAAAAAGATACAAAAGTCTGATGTCACGTACCAACCGACTCAAGAACAGCTTCTTCCCAGCTGCCATCAGGCTTTTGAATGGACCTACCTTGCATTTAGTTGATCTTTCCCTACACCCAGCTATGACTGTAACACTACATTCTGCACTCTCTCGTTTCCAAACCATTCTGCCCAGAGTTAACAATTCAAGACTTTCATCAGTTGGTGATCAAAATGTCTATTGTTTCTTAATTCTAACAAAACCCACTATGGATCTCTGGTCCTCAGTCTAGGCTTCCAGACCAACAATGACAAACTGTTGGAGGCTTTGCTGCAATGGAGGCTGAGTCATTACCTGCCAGGTGCTGTATTATGGGTTGGTCCACACAAGCTGGGCCTATACTCCCACATTGTCTCACTTCATCTGAGTCTTCTGAACTCATCTGTGACCTCACCCTCCAGTGAGTTGGCACACAAACTATATTGTCCTCCTGCCCGACTACACTCCACTGCTGTCTGCTGATTCACCATGTTCTGATCCAGACTCTATGTTACCTTCCAAATTTTGAACAGTGCCAGTCTCTGCATTGGTGCCTCTGGTTTTAAAGTTTATTTATTAGTGTCATAAGTAGGCTTACATCAACACTGCAATGAACTTATCTGAAAATTCCCTAGTCGTCAAACTCCAATGCCTGTTCGGGTACATGGAGGGAGGATTTAGCATAGCCAGTGCACCCAACCAGCACGTCTTTCGAACTGTGGGAGGAAACCGGAACACCCAGAACTTTGAAACTAGGAGGATTGGGGTGGGATGAAAGGCAAAAGGCAATCAGCAGCCAGCCAGTAGCCAGTCAGAAGCCAATCAGCAGCCAATAGGAGAGGCAATGGCCTAGTAGTATTATCACTAGACTATTAATCTAGAAACTCAGCTGATGTTCTGGGGACCTGGGTTCGAATCCTGCCATGGCAGATGGTGGAATTTGAATTCAATAAAAAATATCTGGAATTAAGAATTTACTGATGACCATGGAACCATTGTCGATTGTCGGAAAAACCCATCTGGTTCACTAATGTCCTTTAGGGAAGGAAATCTGCTGTCCTTACCTGGTCTGGCCTACATGTGATTCCAGATCCACAGCAATGTGGTTGACTCTTAAATGCCCTCTGAAATGGCCTAGCAAGCCACTCAGTGAGGACAGCTAGGGATGGGCAATAAATGCTGGCCCAGCCAGCGGTGCCCATGACCCACGAATTAATTTTTAAAAAATCCATAGCCAATCAGCAGCCAGTCAACATCTAATCCATAGCCAATCAGTAGCCAGTCAGAAGCCAGTCAGAGGTCAATCACTAGCCAGTCAACAGCCAATCAGCAACCAGTCAACATCTAATCCATAGCCAATCAGTAGCCAGTCAGAAGCCAGTCAGAGGTCAATCACTAGCCAGTCAACAGCCAATCAGCAACCAGGCCATAGCCAATCAATAGCCAGAATGCAGTGCCTTCACTGGGCTGCAGGCTGAAATCATTTTGATGAGAAGGAAACATGCAAACTTTGTGTTTTCAAGCTATAATTTAATGTAGTTTATTGTCCCCCAGTAAAATCAACGTTAGCATCAAGCAAGAAATGAAGGTCTCCAGCATCATTTGTATTTATACCCATCATAATTACCATAAATTGGTAATTTATTTTGTTCTTTGGGATGGGAATAGAGGGATATGGTCCCTGGAAGAATAGGGAGTTTTTAGTTCAGATGAGCAGCATGGTCAGTGCGTTTTTGGAGGGTCGAAGGGCCTGTTCCTGTGCTGTAATTTTCTTTGTTCTTCGTTCAGAATTCGCTCCAATTATTGTTGATTTTGATTTGAAATCCCCCCTTCCGATACAATTGTCAACAGCAGCACGAGGTCCCAATATTCCAGGAGCCCTGACCATTCAATGTAAAAGTCCAGGTGGCTAAGTCCCTACATTTATCGGTCTGGGAAATTGGAAAGAGCTCATTTTAGTTCTACTTCTTCATTCATGAATAACTCATAAATCTGAAAAAACATGTGCTGGATTTTCAGTGGTATATAACCCATCATGGGCAAAATCTTACCACCTCACTCAGCCCGTCGATCAGTGTGGCGAGCTGGGAATATAGCGTATGTGGCAAAAAATCCAATTCACACCCGGTGCAGAACAATTTGCTATCTTCCCGGACACTGTCGAATGGTGCCACAGATCTTTGAAGGTGACGTCACAGGTGGAGAAGGTGGTGAAGAGGGCATATGGCATGCTTGCCTTTATAGGACGGGGCATAGAGTATAAAAGTTGGGGTCTGATGTTGCAGATGTATAGAACGTTGGTTCGGCCGCATTTAGAATACTGCGTCCAGTTCTGGTCGCCACACTACCAGAAGGACGTGGAGGCTTTGGAGAGAGTACAGAGGAGGTTTACCAGGATGTTGCCTGGTATGGAGGGGCTTAGTTATGAGGAGAGATTGGGTAAACTGGGGTTGTTCTCCCTGGAAGGACGGAGGATGAGGGGAGACTTAATAGAGGTGTATAAAATTATGAAAGGCATAGATAGGGTGAACGGTGGGAAGCTTTTCCCCAGGTCGGTGGTGACGTTCACGAGGGGTCATAAGTTCAAGGTGAAGGGGGGGAGGTTTAACACAGATATCAGAAGGACATATTTTACACAGAGGGTGGTGGGGGCCTGGAATGCGCTGCCAGACAAGGTGGTGGAGGCGGACACACTGGGAACGTTTAAGACTTATCTAGATAGCCACATGAACGGAGTGGGAATGGAGGGATACAAAAGAATGGTCTAGTTTGGACCAGGGAGCGACACGGGCTTGGAGGGCCGAAGGGCCTGTTCCTGTGCTGTATTGTTCTTTGTTCTTTATTCTTTGTTCTTTGTGCCAACCATTTTTTGCCGAGAAAGAGCGCGAAGCTTATTAGCATGAATTTGACTGGATTTCAATATCATTAGTGAGCTCAGCATGGCTGCTTCCCCCTCCCAGATACATCTCATCCTCCGCTGAGATGTCACACCGGTGCAAATCCCTACTGCTCTATTAAAGTGTGGCTCAAGTGCAGCAGTAGCGAAGGGGAGCAAGGAGGTGAGTACCACTGAACACCATCTCCGGGGTGCAGAGGGGTCTCAGCCGCTGCCATGGTGCAGGGTGGAGTGGGGGGCTTGCATGTGTTCAGGGCTTTGAGGAGGCTTGTGCTGGGGTGGGGGTCATTAGGTCAGGGGTCACCGCTGGCCTGGGACTCGTGTTGTGCAAATTCCCCCTGGCTGCTCAGTGACCCCCGAGGAGTTGCATATGAGGTTGACTATCAACCCCACTAATGTCACACTGGTTACCCTGCCATCTGTCTGCTGGACAGGCTCTGTGGTTTATTGTAGACATTCCGTCCCAGGCCCCATGAACAGTTACAAGCAGCAGCTCTGTTAGTTGTCACTCCAATCAAGGGAGATCTGCTGATGTTAACATGGCTCCTCACGCTTCATGAACTCTGCAGTGCTGCCTACAATGGCCACCCGTCACATGAAAGGCATAAGGGTGCTTCTCCACCATCTGTCTGAACTGCAAGCCATTACTGGAAGCTAGTGCACCAGGCATCCATGTGGGTGAACTCATGTCTATGCTTCAAGTGTTCCCAAAGTGGACATCCTCACAGCCACCTGAATGCTCTCCGTGCCCGCTGTGGTGAGGATGTGACAATGGTCGGCAGCCCATTGAGGTGGTGAATGGCACTGGGGATGGTGGCGGGTTGCCATCGACCAGACTCACGAGGACACTGGTTTCTGGGAGGTAGTGAGGGGCCCAGGATGGATAACCTCATTGACTGTCTCTCTATCTCTCTCTTTCCCCCAACCCCCCGAAGCAAATACGGATTTCGCTTTAGAGCCAGCAGAGTGGCTGCTGTGGCGGAGGAGGGAGATGGGCCACCCACGGCAAGTACAACCCAGGCAAGAGGCCGCAGAAGGAGGACAGGGGGCCAGCGGTCAGGGCCAGGACGCAACCGCCCATCGGTCCAAAGTGGAGGAGCCAGAGGACATCAAAGACCCAGGCTCTTAGGGCCGACATGTCTTTTAATGACCTGCCAGACGCTGTGTGCTGCCGCAGGTTCTGGCTCAGCATGAAGACAATGCAGCACCTGTGCCACGGCCTCGTGGGCCTGGCATCTCATGGGGCACCCATTCCCACTGGCACTGAAGGTTATAGTGGCTCTCAACTTTTACGCCACCGGGTCCTTCCAGGCCTTCAGTGGAGAGCTTTGCAGTCCTCTGCACGTTAGTGCATCCATGAGGTGACCTGTATGCCCAGGCAGACCACTACATTCACTTTAACGTGGACTAGGCTCAACAGTAGGCCTGGGCTGCAGGCTTTGCTGCTATCACCAAGATTTCCCATGTACAGGGGGCTATCGATAGGCTGCATGTCACCTTGTGGACACCATACGATCAAGGGTGCAATTTATTAATTGAAAGGAGCTCCAATCACTCAATGTCCAGATAGTGTGTGACCACCGGCTTAACATCATGCACGTGTGTGCACATCACCCAGGGAATGTGCACGATAGCTTCATTCTGCAGAGCTCAAACATCCCTGGGGTCTTTGGTGACCAGCCCAGGCTGCCAGGATGGCTCATGGGGGACAAGGTCTACCCGCTGCAGTCATGGCTGATGACGTCAGTGTGGAGGCCCCAGACCAATGCGGAGACCTGATACAATAAGGCCTGCGCTGCCACCCAGGCCGTCATTGAGCATTGGGCTCCTGAAGATGTGGTTCTGCCGCCTGGACTGCTCTAGCAGGGCCCTCCAGTACAGCACCCTGGGTCTCCCACATTGCGGAGGCCTGCTGTGCGCTCCAGCATGGGGAGACATCCTGGAGGAGGAGGGGGAGGACTGGGCGAATACCCCTGAGGAGGAGGAGGCCCAGGAGAATGTGGAGGCTGAGGAGGTGCTGGAGGGTGGAGGAGAGGGGCAGTTGCAAGGGTCCAGCAGGGCAGGATGGCAAGGGAGGCCCTCTCCGTCGCAACATTCTCCAACTAAGACGTGTAGAGTACTACAACTCCAATGGCCAAATGCCCCCCGCCCCTCCCAACCCTTGCCACACCCTTGCCATGGGCCAGTGAAAGTGACTGACTTCTGTCAGTCAGAAGACTTGAAAGGGATCTTTTCCCATCTGCAGTTTCCAAGAGAGAGAAAGGGGGATAACATCTGCTGAATGGAATGCACAGTAAAAAGTCTCACAACACCAGGTTAAAGTCCAACAGGTTTATTTGGTAGCAAATACCATAAGCTTTCGGAGCACTGCTCCTTCGTCAGATGGAGTGGATATCTGTTCTCAAACAGTGCACAGACACAGAAATCAAGTTACAGAATACTAATTAGAATGCGAATCTCTAAAGCCAGCCAGGTCTTAAAGGTACAGACAATGTGGGTGGAGGGAGCATTCAACACAGGTTAAAGAGATGTGTATTGTCTCCAGACAGAACAGCTAGTGAGATTCTACAAGCCCAGGAGGCAAGCTGTGGGGGTTACTGATAATGTGACATAAATCCAACATCCCGGTCTAGGCCGTCCTCATGTGTGCGGAACTTGGCTATCAGTTTCTGCTCAGCGATTCTGCGTTGTCGTGTGTCGTGAAGGCCACCTTGGAGAACGCTTACCTGAAGATCCAAGGCTGAATGCCCGTGACTGCTGAAGTGCTCCCCCACAGGAAGAGAACAGTCTTGCCTGGTGATTGTCGAGCGGTGTTCATTCATCCGTTGTCGTAGCGTCTGCATGGTTTCCCCAATGTACCATGCCTCGGGACATCCTTTCTTGCAGCGTATCAGGTAGACAATGTTGGCCGAGTTGCAAGAGTAGGTACCATGTACCTGGTAGATGGTGTTTTCACGTGAGATGATGGCATCCGTGTCAATGATCCGGCACGTCTTGCAGAGGTTGCTGTGGCAGGGTTGTGTGGTGTCGTGGTCACTGTTCTCCTGAAGGCTGGGTAGTTTGCTGCGGACAATGGTCGGTTTGAGGTTGCGTGGTTGTTTGAAGGCAAGAAGTGGGGGTGTGGGGATGGCTTTGGCGAGATGTTCGTCTTCATCAATGACATGTTGAAGGTTCTGGAGGAGATGCCGTAGCTTCTCCACTCTGGGGAAGTACAGGACGACGAAGGGTACTCTGTCCACCGTGTCCCGTGTTTGTCTTCTGAGGAGGTCAGTGCGGTTTTTCGCTGTGGCACGTCGGAACTGTTGATCAATGAGTCGAGCGCCATATCCTGTTCTTATGAGGACATCTTTCAGCGTCTGGAGATGTCTGTTGTGATCCTCCTCATCCGAGCAGATCCTGTGTATTCGGCATTGAGTACTGAGGCCGTTGCAGCAATGCCATCATCGTGTGGGATGCTGGTGTAGACATCCAGAATGGATGTCTCGGCACTCTACACCAGCATCCCCCACGATGATGGCATTGCTGCAACGGCCTCATTTCTCAATGCCGTCAACTGCCAGTTTCCAGATACAATTTTACAACTCATCCACTTCATCCTGGACCACAATGTCTTCACCTTCAACCAGCAGTGCTTCATCCAGACACACGGAACAGCCATGGGGACAAAATCCGCACCTCAATATGCCAACATCTTCATGCACAGGTTCGAACAAGACCTCTTCACCGCACAGGACCTTCAACCGATGCTATACACTAGATTCATCGATGACATTTTCTTCCTTTGGAGTCATGGTGAGCAATCACTGAAACAACTATATGATGACATCAACAAGTTCCATCCCACCATTAGACTCACCATGGACTACTCTCCGGAATCGGTTGCATTCTTGGACACACGCATCTCTATTAAGGACGGTCACCTCAGCACCTCACTGTACCGCAAGCCCACGGAAAACCTCATGATGCTCCACTTCTCCAGCTTCCACCCGAAACATGTAAAAGAAGCCATCCCCTACGGACAAGCCCTCCGAATACACAGGATCTGCTCGGATGAGGAGGATCGCAACAGACACCTCCAGACGCTGAAAGATGCCCTCATAAGAACAGGATATGGCGCTCGACTCATCGATCAACAGTTCCGACGCGCCACAGCGAAAAACCGCACCGACCTCCTCAGAAGACAAACACGGGACACGGTGGACAGAGTACCCTTCGTCGTCCAGTACTCCCCCAGAGCAGAGAAGCTACGACATCTTCTCCGGAGCCTTCAACATGTCATTGATGAAGACGAACATCTCGCCAAAGTCATCCCCACACCCCCACTTCTTGCCTTCAAACAACCACACAACCTCAAACAGACCATTGTCCGCAGCAAACTACCCAGCCTTCAGGAGAACAGTGACCACGACACCACACAACCCTGCCACAGCAACCTCTGCAAGACGTGCCGGATCATCGACACGGATGCCATCATCTCACGTGAAAACACCATCTACCAGGTACACGGTACCTACTCTTGCAACTCGGCCAACGTTGTCTACCTGATACGCTGCAGGAAAGGATATCCCGAGGCATGGTACATTGGGGAAACCATGCAGACGCTACGACAACGGATGAATGAACACCGCTCGACAATCACCCGGCAAGACTGTTCTCTTCCTGTGGGGGAGCACTTCAGCAGTCACGGGCATTCAGCCTTGGATCTTCAGGTAAGCGTTCTCCAAGGCGGCCTTCACGACACACGACAACGCAGAATCGCTGAGCAGAAACTGATAGCCAAGTTCCGCACACATGAGGACGGCCTAAACCGGGATGTTGGATTTATGTCACATTATCAGTAACCCCCACAGCTTGCCTCCTGGGCTTGTAGAATCTCACTTGCTGTTCTCTCTGGAGACAATACACATCTCTTTAACCTGTGTTGAATGCTCCCTCCACCCACATTGTCTGTACCTTTAAGACCTGGCTGGCTGTAGAGATTCGCATTCTAATCAGTACTCTGTAACTTGATTTCTGTGTCTGTGCACTGTTTGAGAGCAGATATCCACTCCATCTGACGAAGGAGCATTGCTCCGAAAGCTTATGGTATTTGCTACCAAATAAACCTGTTGGACTTTAACCTGGTGTTGTGAGACTTCTTACTGTGATTACCCCAGTCCAACGCCGGCATCTCCACAGAATGGAATGCAGCCAGGGTGTCAGTGCCAGGGTGTCAGTGCCAGGGTGCCAGGGCAGTGTGCCATTGGCACAGCCAAGGGATGGGGACTGAAGGGGGACTGAGGGGGAAGGGGATTGGGGGGGTACTGAAGGAGCTGAGTAGAGTCTGAGGGAAGGGGAGGCTGTGGGGAGTGGGTCAGGTCGGGTCACCCTCATGCCTGAATGGTGTTGGGGGGTGACCTGATGGGGGTGAGGATTCCCCTGTTTGCTGAGAGGTTGGTGGTGCAGGGGGTCACCATTTTTTGGGGGGAGAGGGAGACCTGTCTGCGAAGATGGAGATTGAGCGCTCTTTAAAAATGGTCTCTGAAAAGATTGGTTGCCCGGTGTGATTCCCAAGATGCATAAATTTGCATCGCTATGGAGGTTAAATTCCACCTGAGAGATTTTGCCAGCTCCAATGGGAACCATTCCCATTTTCCCACTGATGTTGTCACTTAGAATGAAAACGGGATAATTCCACCCATAGGGCCCGATTTAACCAAATCGCGGTAAGTTGGGCATCGGGCCGATACCGCGATCTGCACCCGATTCCGACTCGGGCGGCCCGACTATTTAAATGCATTTGCATGCATTTAGATCGACTTAATGAACCGCGCGCCCAACTCTACCGCCAAATCCCACTTTACCGTCTTCTGGTCCGATGCGGATCCGCGCTCTAATCGACCTGCAAAATAAAAATCCGAAGTCACCGCTGCAGCCTCCGAAGAGTGGGGTCGGAGACTGCAACAGCTCTCTGACCCAGCTCCTCCTCTTGGGGGGAGGTGTTGGGAAGAGAGGGGGTGTGACCGATCATCCCCTGGTGGGGGCGGGGGGGTGGAAGGAGAGGGGGTGTGACGTATCATCCTCTTGTGGGGGGGGGGAGGTGTCGGGGGCTGCCACTCTGCGGCCGATCGGTGTGGAGGGAGGTGGCAGGGGGTTCCGCTGCCACTCTGCGGCCAATCCCTCCTCCCCACCGGAGGAACAAATCCCTCCTCTCCGGAGTGGCCGCATACTTCAAACACCACGACTGTCATTATTCACCTCAGCGGAATGCAGGGGATGATCGGTCACACCCCCTCTCCTCCCACCCCACTCCCCCCACCCCCCAGATGGTCTGTGTCAGTGAGCCGCTCTCTCTGCTTTTTACTTACGCGCCCGGGCGCGCTGCTTCAGAATTTTTTCGAACTGTGCATGCGCAGTTCAGAGCTCCGATCGTTCCGGCAGTGCTAAGCCCCACCCACAGCGCGAATCGGACCAGAGCTGGCAAAACGCGTATGGGCGCGCTGCAAAGAGGGTTCCAGGCGCGGATCTGTATTACGCCCGGATCCCGCCCTTAGGCTCCGATTGGTAAAATCGGGCCCATAATGTTAGGGAGGGAGCAAGGTCATGGAGGCATTTGAGCACAAGGTTGACAATTTTGAATTTTAAAATCCTGATTACTGACTTTTTGTACATCTGAATTCATTGGATTGCAAGCCAGGTGCCACACTTGTTCATGTGCCTAATGACTTGCTTTTTAATGAGGTTGTAAGCTCATCTTTCTGATGAGAAGACAAAAAGCTGATTAATTCATGATACAGAAAAGGATGCATTTATCAACTTGAGGTTGAGCAAAAGCAGAATCTGCTCGATCTTTCATTGAAAGCTGGACTACAATGTGGCCCGAAGTGGTCTTGTTCTGAATTATTCACTCGGCTAGTCTTAATTTGTCTTCCTAATGTCACCAACTTGCTGCATTCTTTTAGCAAAAGTTGAAATATTTGCTTAGGCTCTTGCTAATGGTGGTCATTTTTTTTGAATATCTGTGGCATTACTCCACTTTGATTGAACTTGTTCCAAAAATTAAGCCTTTTACCAGACTTCAGCACCGTGACCTTGGCAAAACATCATGGCAGTACTGAGAGGGGATATTTCTGAGGGTTCGCTCACTGAGTCTATATGGGTAGAATGGAGAAATAAGAAGTGGGAGATCACTTTGATAGGATTGTACTATAAGCCCCCAAATAGTCAGCGGGAAATTGAGGAGCAAATAGGTAAGGAGATTACAGATAGCTCCAAGAAAAATAGAGTGATAATAGTAGGGGACTTGAACTTTCCCAACATTGACTGGGACAGCCATAGTATAAGAGGCTTGGAGGGAGAGAAATTTGTTGAGTGTATTCAGGAGGAATTTCTCATTCAGTATGTGGATGGCCTGACTAGAGAGGACGCAAAACCTGATCTCTTCTTGGGAAATAAGGAAGGGCAGGTGGCAGAAGTGTTAGTGAGGGATCACTTTGGGACCAGTGGCCATAATTCCATTAGTTTTAAGATAGTCATGGAGAATGATAGGTCTGGCCCAAAAGCTAAAATTCTAATTTGGGGCAAGACCAATTTTGATGGTATTAGACAGGAACTTTCAAAAGTTGGTTGGGGGAGTCTATTGGCAGGCAAAGTGACGGCCGGGAAGTGGGAGGCTTTCAAAATGTGTTAACCAGGGTTCAGGGTAAGCATATTCCTTTTAGAGTGAAGAGCAAGGCTGGTAGAAAGAGGGAACCATGGATGACTCGGGATATTGATGCCCTGATCAAGAAGAACGAGGAGGCACATGACATGCATAGGCAGCTGGGATCAAGTCTTTGAAGAGTATGGAGTAGAGTTGAGAGGGAAATCAGGGAAATCAGGAGGGCAAAAAGGGGACACAAGATTGCTTTGGCAGATAAGGCAAAGGACAATCCAAAGAGCTTCTACAAATGCATAAAGGGCAAAGAGTAACAAGGGAGAGAGTAGGGCCTCTTAAGGATCAACAAGGTCATCTATGTGTGGATCCACAAGAGATGGGTGAGATCCTAAATGAATATTTCTCATCAGTATTTACTGTTGAGAAAAGCATGGATGTCAGGGAACGTGGGGAAATAAATAGTGATGACTTAAGGAGTGTACACATTACAGCGAAGGAAGGTGCTGGAAGTCTTCAAGCACATCAAGGTAGATAAATCCCTGGAATCTGATGAAGAGTATCCCAGGATGTTGTGGGAGGCTAGGAAGGAAATTGCGAGCCCCCTAGCAGAGATATTTGAATCATTGGCAGCCACAGGCGAGGAGCCTGAAGATTGGAGAGTGGCAAACGTTGTACCTTTGTTTAAGAAGGGCTGCAGGGAAAAGTCTGGGAACTACAGGCTGGTGAGCCTAACATCTGTAGTGGGTAAGTTGTTAGAAGGTATTCTGAGAGACAGGATAGGATCTCAGGCATTTAGAGAGGCAAGGACTGATTAGGGACAGTCAGCATGGCTTTGTGAGTGGAAAATCATTAGGGTCCAGGGGGGCAATTTTTTCACACAGAGGGTGGTGAGTGTCTGGAACGAGGGGCCGGAGGTAGTAGGAGAGGTGGGTACAATTTTGTCTTTTAAAAGGCATTTAGACAGTTGCATGGGTAAGATGGGTATAGAGGGATATGGGCCAAACGCCCATACTAGCTTAGTGGTTTTAATAAAAGGGCAGCATGGACAAGTTGGGCCAAAGGGCCTGTTTCCATGCTGTAAACCTCTAGGACTCTATGACTGTAAATCCTATAGCTTTTTCACAAGTTTGTGTATAATACAATTTAACCTTTGAAGTGCCAGATCTTTGCTCATTATATGAATTTCTTTATTCAATAGAGAAAGGTTTTATTGTCAAATTAGTTTGCTGATAATTGGCATTCTTGGCAATAACTGTTGCATTCTCTGTTGCTGTAGTTAACACTAACATTTGCACATTCCTCTTTGGCACTCCTGTCTGGCTGCTTGGTTGGCTCTGAGCATCCTCGATGTTGTTTGGGTTTTGAAATGCAATCATTACTATGTGTCCTATCTGGCTTGCCATAGTCATGTGATCTTTGCCATGAAGGACACCATACAGGCTGCCATCTTGCATTCAGTTCAATAAAGACACTACAGTAGAAACAGTGTAGTCTTTGAACTCATAACAATGTGACCGGCACAAAATACTGGGCAGATACCTGCTTTGCTTTACTTCAGGACAGACAGCAACACCACTGACTGGACTGTAATTATAATGCATTGTTATGGGGTTCAGAATTGAAGCCATGCTTCCAGTTTTGGGTAGGGTGCAACCCTGGGTGAATAAATCAAATAAGATGTGGCGCAAGAATCAACCTGAGGAGCAGATGTTAACACATTGGAGGCAATTTTAACTGTGTGATTGTGTAAAATGTGTAACAGTGAATCTGTAACCCGTTTGATGAATTTTATTAGACTTGACTTCAATAACAAAAATTCAGAGACGTATATGTGAGACAGATTTGTGAACTATAGGGAAGTTAAGTGTTCTGAAGAACAGTCAGGAAAGTGAAGCTGAGGCCACAATCAGATCAGCCATGATCTTGATGAATATCGATGCAGCCTCGAGGAGCTAACTAGCCCCCTCCTGCTCCTCTTTCTTATGTTCTTACAAAATGGGCAGTTTGATTTGACCAGTTTCACACAAAGTCAAAATGACCTCTATTCGGTTTGACTGCAAGATCACTTCCAGAGCATTGATTGGCATTTGGACAGGGCAGAACAGGACTAGAGTTTTCGCCTTAAATTTTAGAGCTGCAGCAAAGCTAAGTTAGTTCTTAAATGCTAAAGGTCTGCCAGTAGCTCATGAAGAAAACAATGCCTGTCAGACAGTTCTGTATTTGGCTGCCACAGGGTTCAGTCCTTGGGCCTTAACTATTTACAATCTATAGAATGTACTATAGCCAAATTTGCAGATGACACCAAAATAGCATGTGGCTATGAGCAAATAAGACATTTACAAATGGATATGGATAGGTTAGGTGAGTAGGTAAAACTTTTAAATAAAACATGGATAAGTGTGAGGTTATCCATTTTGGTCGGAGGAATAAAATGGCAGCTTATCTAAAATGGAGAGAAACGACAAAATGCTTCGGTGCAGTGGGATCTGGGTGTTGTGTATGAATCACAGAAGGTTAGTATGCAGGTACAGCAGGCAATAAGGAAGGCAAATGGATTTTTGGCATTCATTGCTAATGGAATAGAGTATAAAAGTAGGGAAGTGCTATAGCAACTGTATTGGACATTGGTGAGACTGTATCTGGAGTACTGCACATAGTTTTGGTGCCTTTATCTGAGGAAGTACAGAGCGAGACTGCGGATAGTTGGGAACCTGTCTCGGGGGCAGGGAATTCAGATGGTGTTCGTAAAGCAGAAGTGGAAATGAATAGGGTTGGGAAGCATTTTCTGATCAGGGCCAGTGTGATCTCCTGGACTCGTTTCGATCACCTCAGGGGGTCAGAGAGGAATTTCCCAGATTTTTTTTTCCCCATATTGGCCCTGGGGTTTTCATTCTGGGTTTTCGCCTCTCCCTGGAGATCACATGGTCTGGAATGGGGGTGGGGGTGAGTTAATAGGTTGTGATGAACAAAGCATCGTAGCTGTGAGGGACAGCTCGGTGGATAGGATATTAGGATGTAGATAGGCTGGAAAATTGGGCGGGGATCCTGGATTCAGGATTCAATCCTGGACCAGGGAGCGGCGTGGGCTTGGAGGGCCGAAGGGCCTGTTCCTGTGCTGTATTGTTCTTTGTTCTTTGTTCTTTGAAGGATATAATTGCATTAGAGGCAGTCCAGAGAAGGTTCACTAGCTTGATTCCAGGAATGAAGAACTTGTCTTAAGAAAAGAGGTTGAGCAGTTTAGGCCTATACTCGCTGGAATTTAGAAGAATGAGAGGAGACCTAATTGAGGTATATAAGACGCTAAAGGGGATTGACAGGGGTAGACGTGGAGAAGATGCTTCTCTTTGTTGGGCATTCTAGAACGAGAAGCCATAGTTTTAGGCTGAGCAGTTGCGGATTGTAGCGGGATCTTTCTCTTTACTCCACTTACAGGCCGGTATTTGGGGGTCTGCCGATAGCTGCGAGTGTCTCTCTCTTACAGGCCTTGAAATTTCAAAGGCCGGGGAATGCTGCACTGGGGCAACTCCGCAGGAGAGAGAGCGCTGAACCAGGTTCACCGTTTATACCTGACCGGTAACCTGATACTTATATCACACAGCCATCCCAAAACCCCCACCAAGGCCTGAGTGATTCTCTCCCTTGTCGGTGGGACAACGGCCACCCTGCACCCACTCCACTCGAGTAGGTCTCCAAGAGAGAGAACAGAGAGACTCTGTTCTTTATCTCCTGACCAGCAGTCTCCCTTGAGTGAGCGGGTTTGAATCGCTCAGATCATCCTCGGTTCTAGACTCTGGATTTATGGTAAGGGATATTGAAACTGTGACCTCGCCAGAGTGCACTGATGAGAGAACAAGAGGCAAGACAAACTCCAAACGAGTTTCAAAACTTAGTGATTTATTTAACAATAGAATCAACATCTCCAATGCCACACCACACATGAATAAAACTTATACTTTATACTATCACTATGGGAGAAATGCTAACGGGTACAACGTAAAATCTTACTTCACACAGTTCAAAACAAGATTACTGAACTTTAAAATTACAATACACCACCCCTCCCCTTGCCTCAACCTCTATCATATCCTCGGGAGCTTCACAATGTTGGCTGGGATACTCACAATTCTAAAAGGGGTTCCTTTGTGATGGGCTCGAACGTCTTAGTGCAGGGTCGAAACTGGGCTGCTGTTGGTCTTCACCTCTGCACATGAGCTTGCGATTCTGGAAGAGAGTTCGGTTTGGCTTGTCTGCCTCTCTTGATCTTAACTTCAGCCCAATTTAACAACCAACTTCCCTGCCCCCCTAGGTGATTTTCAAGGACAATGGGCTTCCGATCACCGGCAGTCTCAGTTTTAATTGAGTCAAGTCCAAACACAAAAGGCTGGAACTGCCTTGACCCCCGTTGGTCGTTATTTTAATGTCTTTTTAATGCTCCTCCGGAGCTTCCTGAATGGTATCCCATTAGTGGGATGGGTCTTCTTGTCTTCTGTGGATGGGCCGATTTCCGTGGCCATTGTCTCCCTGCTGGTCTGTTTACTGTTCGTCTGCTGGTCTCCATCTCCCTTTGTCCTTCTGATGATTAGATCACTGGTGTGTCTGCCTTTCTGCCGCACCTGGCCACTTGCATATTCAGGGGGCTCACACCTTTTCCTTAGCACAGTCCACAGGCAGGTTATGTTTGTCCTGCCGAGCCTTCTGGGAGGTTTTTATCAGCCAGCAGCCAGAGTTGGCCACTTTTAAACTGTCAGGTTTCTCCTGAGTCCTTTTAAAATATGGAGGATTGCCCTGAAACTTACAAGATTTAAAACAGAAACGAGGTGGAATTACTTCATTCAAAGAGTCGTCAATCTGTGGAATTCTCTACCTCAGAGTGCAGTGAACATCGGAACACTAAACAAATTTAAGGAGGAGATTAATAGGTTTTTAATTAGTAGTGAGATGAAGGGTTATGGGGAGTGGGCAGGAAGCTGGATCTGACGCCGAGAGGAGATTAGCCATGACTCTATTGAACGGCGGAGCAGGCTCGAGGGGCTGAATTGCCAACTCCTGCTCCTAGTTCTTATTTTCTTATATTCTTATGCTGTCACTTGGAGACCTCCCCTCACAGCTGCACCTCTTCCCCATTTTAGGTATACACAGTAAAGTACAAAAAGAAGTTAATTTACTGACTGAAGTGCATTGAGCAACAGTTTGACATTTTTTTGAAGGTTGTATCCATGCTAACCATTCCCTCCCCCCACCTCACCCCCAGACATGTCTTTTACAATTGAACATCAATTTGCTTCTGATTTTGAGTGAAAATGCATCTTAATTCTTTCTAACTGAATTCCAGGATCAAAAGATGTCCTGGAATGGAGATCAACCTCTTTGAGAGAGATAACTACCTCCCAACTGACATTACTGAACTAATCAGAAGACAAATTCTGACTGCTGAGTCCTTTCATTGTTAACCTGCTGCTGCGCAGACAAAAAAAACATGGTAAGTTTGATCTTGTTTTGACTGACTCGTCACTATTCGCACTGTCAAGGCAATATTTCTATGATTATCATGTGTGAATGGAAATTGCAACAGAGGTGCTGATAGATTCTGTTCCAGATCCAAAATATGTTTCATTAACTTGTACAACTTTGCCAATTTGTAAGCTGTAGCTAATACCATTGTCTAGAGTTTTATACGTTACATACAAGAGGAGAGGCTGTGCTTGATCTGATACTGACCAATGAACCTGGACAGGTGTCAGATCTCTCAGTGGGAGAGCATCTTGGGGATAGCGATCATAACTCTATCTCCTTTATGCTTGCATTGGAAAAAGAGAGGATCAGGAAAGCTAGGAAAGCGTTTATATGGAGTAAGGGGAAATATGAAGACATAAGGCAGCAAATTAGAGGAGTAAATTGGAAGGAGGTATTCTCGGGGAAATGTACTGAAGAGAGGTGACAGTTTTTCAAGGAATGTCTGTCTAGAGTTCTAATGGACAACGTTCCAAGCAGACAGGGAGGAGTTGGTAGGTTAAAGGAACCGTGGTGCACGAAAGCTGTGCGGGATCTAGTCGCGAAGAAAAGGAAAGCATACAAAAGGTTCAGAGAGCTTGGCGAAGATAGGGATCTAGATGAGTATACGGCTTGTAGGTAGGGACTAAAGAAGGAAATTAGGAGAGCCAGAAGGGGTCACGAGAAGGCCTTGGTAGGTAGGATTAAGGAAAACCCTAAGGCGTTCTATAAATATGTGAAGAGTAAAAGGATGAGACGTGAAGGAATAGGGCCTATAAAAGGTGAAGGCAGGAAAGTCTGTACGGAACTAGTAGAAATGGCAGAGGTGCTTAATGAGTATTTTGCCTCGGTTTTCACAGAGGAGAAGGACCTGGGTGGATGTACTGCGGGCTTCCGGTGGACTGAAAAAATTGAGTATGTGGACTTCAACAAAGAGGCTGTGCTGGAATCTTTGAATGGCATCAAGATAGATAAGTCGCCAGGTCCGGATGGGATGTACCCCAGGTTACTGTGGGAGGCGAGGGAAGAGATTGCAGAGCCTCTGGCGATGATCTTTGCGTCGTCGATGGAGACGGGAGAGGTGCCGGAGGATTGGAGGATTGCGGATGTGGTTCCTATTTTCAAGAAGGGGAATAGGGATAGCCCAGGAAATTACCGACCGGTGAGTCTAACCTCAGTGATGGAGCTGATAAGCTGATGGAGAAGATCCTGAGGCACAAGATTTATGAGCATTTAGAGAGGTTTAGTATGCTCAAGAATTCTCAGCATGGCTTTGTCAAAGGCAGATCGTGCCTTATGAGCCTGGTGGAGTTCTTCGAAAATGTGACTAAACACATTGACGAAGGGAAAGCGGTAGATGTGGTTTATATGGATTTTAGCAAGGCGTTCGATAAGGTCCCCCATGCAAGGCTTCTAGAAAAAGTGAGAGGGCATGGGATCCAAGGGGCTGCTGCCCGGTGGATCCAGAACTGGCTTGCCCAAAGGAGGCAGAGAGTGGGTATAGATGGGTCTTTTTCTAAATGGAGGTCGGTCACCAGTGGTGTGTCCCAGGGATCTGTTCTGGGACCCTTGCTGTTTGTCATTTTCATAAATGACCTGGATGAGGAAGTGGAGGGATGGGTTGGTAAGTTTGCCGACGACACGAAGGTTGGTGGGGTTGTGGATAGTCTGGAGGGATGTCAGAAGTTACAGAGCGACATAGATAGGATGCAAGACTGGGCAGAGAAGTGGCAGATGGACTTCAACCCAGATAAATGCGTCGTGGTCCATTTTGGCAGGTCAAATGGGATGAAGGAGTACAATATAAAGGGAAAGACTCTTAGTACTGTAGAGGATCAGAAGGACCTTGGGGTCCAGGTCCATAGGACTCTAAAATCGGCCCCGCAGATGGAGGAGGTGGTTAAGAAGGCGTATGGTGTGCTGGCCTTTATCAATCAAGGGATTGAGTTTAGGAGTCCGGGGATAATGATGCAGCTATATAAGACCCTCGTCAGACCCCACTTGGAGTACTGTGCTCAGTTCTGGTCGCCTCATTACAGGAAGGATGTGGAAAAGATTGAAAGGGTGCAGAGGAGATTTACAAGGATGTTGCCTGGATTGAGTGGCATGCCTTATGAGGATAGGCTGAGGGAGCTCGGTCTTTTCTCCTTGGAGAGACGTGGGATGAGAGGAGACCTAATGGAGGTATATAAGATGTTGAGAGGAATAGATCGGGTGGACTCTCAGAGGCTTTTTCCCAGGGTGGAAATGGCTGCTACGAGAGGACACAGGTTTAAGGTGCTGGGGGGTAGGTACAGGGGAAATGTTAGGGGGAAGTTTTTCACACAGAGGGTGGTGGGCGAGTGGAATCGGCTGCCGTCAGTGGTGGTGGAGGCAAACTCAATAGGGTCTTTTAAGAGACTCCTGGATGAGCACATGGGACTTAATAGGATGGAGGGTTATAGGTAGGCCTAAAAGGTCGGGATATGTTTGGCACAACTTGTGGGGCTGAAGGGCCTGTTTTGTGCTGTAGTTTTTCTATGTTTCTATACTTAGAAGATTAATATGTGCTGTAACTATTTTGTAGATTCATTGAAGCAATGTTGTAGGTGTGAGTCATCCCATAACGTACAGTGACATTAAGGTGTGCTTTAATTTTGATTGTTTTGGAATTAATTAAATGGCTTAACCCTTAAATATTATTTATTGTAATTTGTGTGAAAGTGGAATGTCCTAAATATCCATTCTGTGTTTGTTTTTAATTTGATATCTGAGGTTTCTTCATACTGTAAAGAATGGACTTGTATTTATATAGTACTTCAGGGTGTCCTAAAGTGCTTTTGAACCATAGTCACTCTTGTAATCTAGGAAATGCAGCAGCTAATGTGCTGACAACATAGCCACACACATTGTAATGAGATAAATACTCACTTTCAGTGGTGTTGAGGGATAAATATTGGCCATGACACCAGTGAGGATCTCCGACTCTTCTTTGAAAAATCCATGGAATCAGAAGATCACAAAAAATAGGAGCAGGAGGAGGCCCATCAAGCCCATCTGGCACTTTCCTGCCAGTCCCCTATAACCCTTATAGATCAACATCCTTTTGCATCCATCCATAAGTCTGTGCAGCACTCCCTCCGTACTTCCAGGAGTGTCAGCCTCGATCATTTATTTTTGTTCATTTATGGGAGGTGGGCATCAGCATTTATTGCCCATCCCTAACTGTCCTTGATGGCTCTGCCATTTCGGGAGAGTCAACCACATTACTGCAGGTCTGGAGTCATGTTTGGCCAGACCAGGTGAGGACAGCAGAGTTCCTTCTCTAAAAGTGCATAAGCAAACCGGATGTACTTTTTGGACAATTGACATTGGTTTCACGGTCATCACCTTCATTCCAGATTTATTTTTATTGAATTTAAATTCCCCCACCTGTTGTGGTGGCATTACCCTGGCTCTCTATTACCAGTAAGAAGTCTCACAACACCAGGTTAAAGTCCAACAGGTTTATTTGGTAGCAAATACCATAAGCTTTTGGAGCGCTGCTCCTTCGTCAGATGGAGTGGTCTCTGTTCTCCAACAGTGCACAGACACAGAAATCAAGTTACAGAATACTAATTAGAATGCAAATCTCTACAGCCAGCCAGGTCTTAAAGATACAGATAATGTGGTTGGAGGGAACATTAAACACAGGTTAAAGAGATGTGTATTGTCTCCAGACAGAACAGGTGGTGAGATTATGCAAGACCAGGGGCGAGCTGTGGGGGTTACTGATAATGTGACATAAATCCAACATCCCGGTTTAGGCCGTCCTCATGTGTGCGGAACTTGGCTATCAGTTTCTGCTCAGCGACTCTGCGCTGTCGTGTGTCGTGAAGGCCGCCTTGGAGAACGCTTACCTGAAGATCCAAGGCTGAATGCCTGTGACTGCTGAAGTGCTCCCCCACAGGAAGAGAACAGTCTTGCCTGGTGATTGTCGAGCGGTGTTCATTCATCCGTTGTCGTAGCGTCTGCATGGTTTCCACAATGTACCATGCCTCGGGACATCCTTTCCTGCAGCGTATCAGGTAGACAACGTTGGCCGAGTTGCAAGAGTATGTACCATGTACCTGGTAGATGGTGTTCTCACGTGAGATGATGGCATCCGTGTCGATGATCCGGCACGTCTTGCAGAGGTTGCTGTGGCAGGGTTGTGTGGTGTCATGGTCACTGTTCTCCTGAAGGCTGGGTAGTTTGCTACGGACAATGGTCTGTTTGAGGTTGCGTGGTTGTTTGAAGGCAAGAAGTGGGGGTGTGGGGATGGCCTTGGTGAGATGTTCGTCTTCATCAATGACATGTTGAAGGCTCCGGAGGAGATGCCGTAGCTTCTCCGCTCCGGGGAAGTACTGGACGACGAAGGGTACTCTGTCCACCATGTCCCGTGTTTGTCTTCTGAGGAGGTCGGTGCGGTTTTTCGCTGTGGCGCGTCGGAACTGTTGATCGATGAGTCGAGCGCCATATCCTGTTCTTATGAGGGCATCTTTCAGCGTCTGGAGGTGTCTGTTGCGATCCTCCTCATCCGAGCAGATCCTGTGTATTCGCAGGGCTTGTCCGTAGGGGATGGCTTCTTTTACGTGTTTAGGGTGGAAGCTGGAGAAGTGGAGCATCATGAGGTTATCCGTGGGCTTGCGGTATAGTGAGGTGCTGAGGCGACCGTCCTTAATGGAGATGAGTGTGTTCAAGAATGCAACCGATTCCGGAGAGTAGTCCATGGTGAGTCTGATGGTGGGATGGAACTTGTTGATGTCACCATATTGTTGTTTCAGTGATTGCTCACCATGACTCCAAAGGAAGAAAATGTCATCGATGTATCTAGTGTATAGCATCGGTTGAAGGTCCTGTACGGTGAAGAAGTCTTGTTCGAACCTGTGCATGAAGATGTTGGCATATTGAGGTGCGAATTTTGTCCCCATGGCTGTTCCGTGTGTCTGGATGAAGAACTGGTTGTTGAAGGTGAAGATATTGTGGTCCAGGTTGAAGCGGATGAGTTGTAAAATTGCATCTGGAAACTGGCAGTTGACGGCATTGAGAACTGAGGCCGTTGCAGCAATGCCATCATCGTGGGGGATGCTGGTGTAGAGTGCCGAGACATCCATTGTGACGAGGAGTGCTCCTGGTTCAACTGCTCCATGTGTGCTGAGTTTCTGTAGGAAGTCCGTAGTGTTGCGACAAAAGCTGGGGGTTCTTTGTACAATGGGTTTCAAAATGCCCTCAACATAGCCGGAGAGGTTCTCGCACAGGGTTCCATTTCCTGAAACGATGGGACGGCCGGGTGTGTTCGCCTTGTGTATTTTTGGGAGGCAGTAGAAATCTCCAACGCGTGGAGTACGTGGGATGAGAGCACGGAGGGTGCTCTGAAGGTCCGGATCAAAGGTCTTGATCAGAGTGTTGAGTTGACGGGTGTGTTCTTTGGTTGGATCTGTGGGTAACTGTCTGTAGTGTTCCTCGTTGTTCAGTTGTCGGTACGCTTCTTTGCAGTAATCCGTTCTGTTCAGTATGACAATGGCCCCTCCTTTGTCTGCTGGTTTGATGACAATGTTGCGGTTGGTCTTGAGAGCGTGGATGGCGTTGCGTTGTGCTTGGGTGATGTTCAGTGCTGTCTTGTGAGTGCGGCTGATGAATTTGGTGTTGACGCACCTCCTGATGGCTTGGGCATACATGTCAAGTCGAGGGCAGCGGCCTTCCGGAGGAGTCCAATTCGACTCTTTCCTCTTCGGTTGCACTGCGGATCTCTCTGTATGCTGTTCCGGTTCATTAGCTGTCTCATCGTGTTCGCTGTTGGCCTCTTGGGGTTTGTGGAAGAACTCCCACAGCCTCATTCGCCTGATGAATTCCTCTGTGTCCGCTGTGAGACTGATGGGGTCTATTTTGGTAGTGGGGCAAAAGTTGAGCCCTCGGCTGAGAACTTCGATTTCATCTGGCTGAAGTGTGTAGTCCGATAAGTTGACAATGGACTTTCCTGCAGTGGTACTGTTTTCTACTGTGGTACCCGGCATCTCCTCCGGAGCCTTCAACATGTCATTGATGAAGACGAACATCTCGCCAAGGCCATCCCCACATCCCCACTTCTTGCCTTCAAACAACCGCACAACCTCAAACAGACCATTGTCCGCAGCAAACTACCCAGCCTTCAGGAGAACAGTGACCATGACACCACACAACCCTGCCACAGCAACCTCTGCAAGATGTGCCGGATCATCGACACAGATGCCATCATCTCACGTGAGAACACCATCTACCAGGTACACGGTACATACTCTTGCAACTCGGCCAACATTGTCTACCTGATACACTGCAGGAAAGGATGTCCCGAGGCATGGTACATTGTGGAAACCATGCAGACGCTACGACAACGGATGAATGAACACCGCTCGACAATCACCAGGCAAGACTGTTCTCTTCCTGTGGGGGAGCACTTCAGCAGTCACAGGCATTCAGCCTTGGATCTTCAGGTAAGCGTTCTCCAAGGCGGCCTTCACGACACACGACAGCGCAGAGTCGCTGAGCAGAAACTGATAGCCAAGTTCCGCACACATGAGGACGGCCTAAACCAGGATGTTGGATTTATGTCACATTATCAGTAACCCCCACAGCTCGCCCCTGGTCTTGCATAATCTCACCACCTGTTCTGTCTGGAGACAATACACATCTCTTTAACCTGTGTTTAATGTTCCCTCCAACCACATTATCTGTATCTTTAAGACCTGGCTGGCTGTAGAGATTTGCATTCTAATTAGTATTCTGTAACTTGATTTCTGTGTCTGTGCACTGTTGGAGAACAGAGACCACTCCATCTGACGAAGGAGCAGCGCTCCGAAAGCTTATGGTATTTGCTACCAAATAAACCTGTTGGACTTTAACCTGGTGTTGTGAGACTTCTAACTGTGCTTACCCCAGTCCAACGCCAGCATCTCCACGTCATCTCTATTACCAGTCCAGTGATAATATCACTATACCACTACCTCCCCGGTTACTAGAATATGGGTCACTGAGACGAGGCTTTCTGGCTCAAAGGCAGGCGTGCAACTAGTGACCCATAGCTAATACCCAACATG
Organism: Mustelus asterias; assembly: GCF_964213995.1. Lineage (NCBI taxonomy): Eukaryota > Metazoa > Chordata > Chondrichthyes > Carcharhiniformes > Triakidae > Mustelus > Mustelus asterias. The sequence continues at coordinate 126,638,698 of NC_135802.1, forward strand.
AAGGTTGACAAGGAGGTCACTGACTGTGGCAATGCTTGGTCAAAATTGGAACTGAACAACAGGGAAGCAAAACAGATTGAAGGAATGTAAAGTTATGTATGTTAAATTCTATTAATGCATGAAATATCTGAAGTTTGTATCTGTTATGATCTCAGACTGTGGCACTGATGGTGTGAGTAATTGAGCTCAGCTGTGAGCCTCTTAGAGAATTGCACCAGCTGTTTCCTCTCTGGTTGACGTTTATCTTTTCATACGTTTCACTGGAAAATGTGTCTCAGCTCTGTTTCTTTTGTGCTGCTCAAATTGAAACTGTAATATTTCAGTATAGGGAGGGGAGAGGTTTTGTGTTCAAAGCTAGACTGAATTGGGGATGTGTTTGTCAAGGGCAGGGTGACATGATCCAACAGGTGAGGTACAGCAGATAGAAATGGTCCAGCATTATCTGAAATGCACTTTTCAGTGTTTCTGTTGATTTATTATTTTCTGATTTAGACTTTCATTTATCTCTGTTTTTTGGTAAGTGACTTTCTGGGATCGAGTAAGGGGGGAATGTGAATCAGGCAAGAGTACCAGTATGAAGTTCCCAGTGTCAGGAAAATTGTCCCCAATTAAGTTGAGGACAGGAAAGGCCCAATGTAGGAATCCCACCCACTGGTGCTGGGATGTCAGTCAGGCCTGTTACTGGGCCATTTGATATGAATTACCATAGAATCATAGAATCCCTACAGTACAGAAGGAGGCCATTTGGCCCATCGAGTCTGTACCAACCACAATCCTACCCAGGTCCTGTTCCCGTAATCCTCATTTATCCTGCTAATCCCCTGATACCCAGGGTCAATTTAGCTTGGCCAATCAACTTAATCCACACATCTTTGGACTGTGGGAGGAAACCGGAGCACCCGGAAGAAACCCACACAGACACGGGAGAAAGCGCAAACTCCACACAGACAGTGACCTGAGGCTGGAATTGAACCTGGGTACCTGGTGCTGTGAGGCAGCAGTGCCACCCTCAAATAATGTTTGAGCCATCAAAATGTAGTGGTGGCACAGGGTTTTACAGACTCCTTTGGTTCTCCTTTCTCCTGAAGGTCACCCAGCATACCCTGATGTGTTTACCTGTTGCCTCGTAGGGTTGTCCCTTGTTCAAAGGCACTCAGTGAAGCAGAGGTGGGGGGGCTGCTGATAGTTACCTTCCTGCCCTCTAAGCCCCTTGACCCCTCTGTGGTGACCCCATTCCACAACCCCATCATGTCCCACTCAGCTGTGCCTCGGGCTGGCCCTCGGAGCATTACCGAGAACAGTCACCAGACCAGGTGGTGTTGCCAGCAATGGAGAGCTACCGGCCTCTGATTGGCTATCTCACTGTACCACGAGTTCGACGGCGGCAGAGTCGCTGAGCAGAAACTGATAGCCAAGTTCCGCACACACGAGGACGGCCTCAACCGGGACATTGGGTTCATGTCACACTATCTGTAACCCCCACAGTTGCCTGGACCTGCAGAGTTTCACTGGCTGTCTTGTCTGGAGACAATACACATCTTTTTAGCCTGTCTTGATGCTCTCTCCACTCACGTTGTTTTGTTTCTTAAAGACTTGATTAGCTGTAAGTATTCGCATTCCAACCATTATTCATGTAAATTAAGTCTGTGTCTTTATATGCTCTGTTTGTGAACAGAATTCCCACTCACCTGAAGAAGGGGCTTGCAGCTCCGAAAGCTTGTGTGGCTTTTGCTACCAACTAAACCTGTTGGACTTTAACCTGGTGTTGTTAAACTTCTTACTATGTCTTTGTATGCCATGTTTGTGAACAGAACTCTCACTCACCTGATGAAGGAGCAGTGTACCGAAAGCTTGTGGCTTGTGCTACCAAATAAACCTGTTGGACTTTAACCTGGTGTTGTGAGAGTCCACTATGCACAGAGCAAGATCTGACAAACAGTAAATGAGACATATCAATCATTAATCTGATGATGTAGCTGTTGATTGAGGGAGGACTGTTTGGCAAGACAAAATTGTTTAATTCTGAATGACCCAAGCCTCAGTTTAACAGTTCATCTAAACCTGAGACATATCACACTCCCTCAAGACTGTACTGAAGTATGAGATGGATTATGTACTCAACTTCAGGACTCGGGGTCATATTATACAATAAGCAATATCAATTCAACCACATTTGGTAAACCTCTTCCAGTTAAGTCAAAATTATCTTCACTGTCTACTGTAATTTTTCTTTGACTCATAAGCTACTGTGAAGTGTCCAGAAATGTCTTAAAACTTTAAAGGCATTACAAAAATACAAGATGTTATTTTGTTTGGCATTTAAACACCATTTAGTGATCTAGATTGGACAGTGTTGAAATACTATAGAAGCTTCCCTCTGTCACACGGTTCTATTCATTCTTAGCAATAATGACAGTAATTTGCACTTCTATAGTATGTTTAAGGCATTTCACAGAGAGGGGAGCAGAACAAACAACAGACTTAAGACACAAGGCAGTGGCTGAAGAGCCCCCCCCCCCTCCCGATGGAAACAGGGTGGCAGATCGGGTAGGGGGTGTCACAAAACCGGCTGGAATGTCCATTGCCTACCCTCTTCTGCCGGAATTAAATCATGAATGGGGAGGGGGAATGCCCATGCCACACGTGAGATCACCAGGTAAACCGTGTGGCCTGGCCGTGGGCTTAGTAGGGGAGCACCACCCCAGCCCAATCACATTCTCTTCCCCCATCTCTCTTCCCCCCATCTCTCTTCCCCCATCTCTCTTCCCCCCTCTCTTCCCCCCATCTCTCTTCCCCCATCTCTCTTCCCCCCATCTCTCTTCCCCCATCTCTCTTCCCCCATCTCTCTTCCCCCCATCTCTCTTCCCTCCATCTCTCTTCCCCCCATCTCTCTTCCCCCCATCTCTCTTCCCCCCATCTCTCTTCCCCCATCTCTCTTCCCCCATCTCTCTTCCCCCATCTCTCTTCCCCCCATCTCTCTTCCCCCCATCTCTCTTCCCCCATCTCTCTTCCCCCATCTCTCTTCCCCCCATCTCTCTTCCCTCCATCTCTCTTCCCCCCATCTCTCTTCCCCCCATCTCTCTTCCCCCCATCTCTCTTCCCCCCATCTCTCTTCCCCCATCTCTCTTCCCCCATCTCTCTTCCCCCATCTCTCTTCCCCCCATCTCACTTCCCCCATCTCTCTTCCCCCCATCTCTCTTCCCCCATCTCTCTTCCCCCCATCTCTCTTCCCCCCATCTCTCTTCCCCCATCTCTCTTCCCCCATCTCTCTTCCCTCCATCTCTCTTCCCTCCATCTCTCTTCCCCCCCATCTCTCTTCCCCCATCTCTCTTCCCCCATCTCTCTTCCCCATCTCTCTTCCCCCCATCTCTCTTCCCCCATCTCTCTTCCCCCCATCTCGCTTCCCCCATCTCTCTTCCCCCATCTCTCTTCCCCATCTCTCTTCCCCATCTCTCTTCCCACCCATCTCTTCCCCCCCATCTCTCTTCCCCCCATCTCTCTTCCCCCCATCTCTCTTCCCCCCATCTCTCTTCCCCCCCATCTCTCTTCCCCCCCATCTCTCTTCCCCCCATCTCTCTTCCCCCCATCTCTCTTCTCCCCATCTCTCTTCCCCCCATCTCTCTTCCCCATCTCTCTTCCCACCCATCTCTTCCCCCCATCTCTCTTCCCCCCATCTCTCTTCCCCCCATCTCTCTTCCCCCCATCTCTCTTCCCCCCATCTCTCTTCCCCCCATCTCTCTTCTCCCCATCTCTCTTCCCCCCATCTCTCTTCCCCCCATCTCTCTTCCCCCCATCTCTCTTCTCCCCATCTCTCTTCCCCCCATCTCTCTTCCCCATCTCTCTTCCCACCCATCTCTTCCCCCCCATCTCTCTTCCCCCCATCTCTCTTCCCCCCATCTCTCTTCCCCCCATCTCTCTTCCCCCCATCTCTCTTCCCCCCATCTCTCTTGCCCCCATCTCTCTTCCCCCCATCTCTCTTCCCCCCATCTCTCTTCTCCCCATCTCTCTTCCCCCCATCTCTCTTCCCCCCATCTCTCTTCCCCCCATCTCCCTTACCCCCATCTCCCTTACCCCCATCTCCCTTACCCCCATCTCTCTTCCCCTCATCTCTCTTCCCCCCATCTCTCTTGGTAATGGATTGGCTGCTCATTGTACATGGGATAAAAGTAGGCTATTCACCTGTTCCACCATTCAGTTGGATCATAACAAAGAACAAAGAACAATACAGCACAGGAACAGGTCCTTCGGCCCTCCAAGCCCGTGCCGCTCCCTGGTCCAAACTAGACCATTCTTTTGTATTCCTCCATTCCCACTCCATTCATATGGCTATCTAGATAAGTCTTAAACGTTCCCAGTGTGTCCGCCTCCACCACCTTGCCTGGTAGCGCATTCCAGGCCCCCACCACCCTCTGTGTAAAATATGTCCTTCTGATATCTGTGTTAAACCTCCCCCCCCTTCACCTTGAACCTATGACCCCTCGTGAACGTCACCACCAACCTGGGGAAAAGCTTCCCACCGTTCACCCTATCTATGCCTTTCATAATTTTATACACCTCTATTAAGTCTCCCCTCATCCTCCGTCTTTCCAGGGAGAACAACCCCAGTTTACCCAATCTCTCCTCATAACTAAGCCCCTCCATACCAGGCAACATCCTGGTAAACCTCTTCTGTACTCTCTCCAAAGCCTCCACGTCTTTCTGGTAGTGTGGCGACCAGAACTGGATGCAGTATTCCAAATGCGGCCGAACCAACGTTCTATACATCTGCAACATCAGACCCCAACTTTTATACTCTATGCCCCGTCCTATAAAGGCAAGCATGCCATATGCCTTCTTCATCACCTTCTCCACCTGTGACGTCACCTTCAAGGATCTGTGGACTTGCACACCCAGGTCCCTCTGCGTATCTACACCCTTTATGGTTCTGCCATTTATCGTATAGCTCCTCCCTACATTATTTCTACCAAAATGCATCACTTCGCATTCATCAGGATTGAACTCCATCTGCCATTTCTTTGCCCAAATTTCCAGCCTATCTATATCCTTCTGTAGCCTCTGACAATGCTCCTCACTATAGAACCATAGAAAATTACAGCTCAGAAACAGGCCTTTTGGCCCTTCTTGTCTGTGCCGAACCATTTTTTGCCTAGTCCCACTGACCTGCACTTGGACCATATCCCTCCACACCCCTCTCATCCATGAACCCGTCCAAGTTTTTCTTAAATGTTAAAAGTGACTGTATAGTAATTTCCCCCCCCCCCCCCCCCCCCCCCACACACACACACAGGCTGTAGCTCAAATACAGGTGGAATCCCTTTGCAGGCGTATTTTGTAACGAATATATCAATGTAGGTACAGAGTGTCTCAGGAGGTTTTTTTTCATTTACTCTTAAAGCTGCAGCACTACTAGGGCGGCACGGTAGCACAGTGGTTAGCACTGCTGCTTCACAGCTCCAGGGTCCCAGGTTCGATTCCCGGCTCGGGTCACTGTCTGTGTGGAGTTTGCACATTCTCCTCGTGTCTGCGTGGGTTTCCTCCGGGTGCTCCGGTTTCCTCCCACAGTCCAAAGATGTGCGGGTTAGGTTGATTGGCAAGGTTAAAAAAAAATGCCCCTTAGAGTCCTGGGATGTGTAGGTTAGAGGGATTAGCGGGTAAAATATGTGGGGGTAGGGCCTGGGTGGGATTGTGGTCGGTGCAGACTCGATGGGCCGAATGGCCTCCTTCTGCACTGTAGGGTTTCTATGATTCTATGATACTTTCTAGTGCCAGCCATTTTCTTTAAGCTTTTGAACTTTTTTTTAACTGTATCAATTCTTTGCCTTTTATCCAAATTTCTTATCTTTAAATTTGAAGCCATAGCTCTTCTAGTTGCCAGCTCCACATGGCCACCTTCTTTTGTTTTTTTTCATTCTGTCCACCTCTTTTTAAAACAGACTGCCAACCAATTTTACAGGTTTGTTTTTCTCTGTCAATCTTTCAGTTTCTTTAATGCATTGTAACTGTCCATCGTTTCTGATTTTACATTACTCTGGGTCTAGCAATATCTCAATCAAAATTCAACCAAATATTCAAGCAATATTCAACCAAAGAGAGGCATTCTGGTAAGTATTTCTTTTCAGACTTCTATTAAAACAGGATAGTCACAGGAGTCAGGCCAGAGGCAGTGTCAGGATAATTTATCCTCATTGCCAGATGTAAAGATGCACTTTCAGAGACTTCATTAGCAAACACAAAAAAGATTTATTCATAAGAAATGTTGAGCAGCCTCATGTCTGCAGCTTGCTCTCTACATAAGATAACTTTACCCCTGAGGTGATTACCCACTCATGGTCCTAATTGGTCACCCAAGCCAGGTAACCTTTATCTACTGTGTTGCCATTAAAAGGACATTCACCACATTCAGGTAATTTTTCAACTCAGTCACTAGGGTATACTTCAGTCATTGCTGCGTAACAGCACATTTCAATACATTGTTAAGTGTTGATTTCAAGTTTAGCTTCTCTAATATACTGGCACAAAAAAAATCTGGTAAATCTAGCAGTTCGGAAAGGGAGGGTACATTAGTACCAAATCGGTAAAACACATTAAATTCCTGTAACTTACAGTGTCAGAAATATACATAGAACTATAGAATCACTACAATGCAGGGGGAGGCCATTTGGCCCATCGAGTCTGCACCGTTGTTGCAGGGGAATCTGAGATCAGGATTTACATGCATTTGGAAAGGTAAGGACTGATTAGGGATAGTCAGAATGGCTTTGTGCGTGGGAAATTGTGTCTTACAAATCTGATAGAGTTTTTTGAAGGGGTGACCAAGAAAATAGATGAGTGCAGTGCGGTAGATGTTGTCTATATGTACTTTGGTCAGTAAGGTTGGACCCTGGGAGAAATAGCCAATTGGGTACAAAGTTGGCTTGCCGGTAAGAGACAGAGGGTGTTGGTAGAGGGTTGTTTTTCAGACTGGAGGCCTGTGCTGCAGGAATTAGTGCTGAGTCCATTGTTGTTTGTTATTTATATAAATAATTTGGATAAGAATATAGGAGGCATGGTTAGTAAGTTTGCGGATAACACCAAAATTGATGCTGTAGTGGACAGTGAAGAAGGTTATCTGAGACTACAATGGAATCTTGATCAACTGGGCCAGTGGGCCGAGGAATGGCAGCAGATGGAGTTTAATTCAGATCAATGCAAGGTTTTGTATTTTGGCAAGACAAACCACAGCAGGACTTACACAGTTAATGGTAGGACCCTGGGGAGTGTTGTCGAACAGAGAGACCTGGGGAGCAGGTACATAGTTCCTTGAAAGTGACATCACAGGTAGGCAGGGTGGTGAAGAAGGCGTTTAGCTCACTTGCATTCATCAGTCAGAGCTCTCGGTACAGGAGTTAGGACATTATGTTACAACTGTACAACACATTGCTAAGGCCACATTTGAAGCACTGCGTACAATTCTGGTCACCCTGCTATAGGAAGGATGTTATTAAACTGGAAAGGGTGCAAAAAAGATTTACAAGGATGTTACCAGGACTGGAAGGTGTGAATTATAAAGGAGCGTAGAAGGGTAAGGGTGACCTTTCAAAGGTTTATAAAATCATGAGAGGCATGGATAAGTTGAATAGCCAAGGTCTTTTCCCCAGGGTAGGGGAGTCCAAAGCTACAGGGCATAGGTTTAAGGTGAGAGGGGAAAGATTTAAAAGGGACCGGAGGGGCAACTTTCTTACACAGAGGGAGGCGTGTATATGGAATGAGCTGCCAGGGAGGTGGTAGAGGCAGGTACAATTACAACATTTAAAAGACATTTGGACAGGTACATAGATGGAAAAAGTTGAGAGGGATATGGGCCAAACTCAAGCAAATGGGACTAATTCAGTTTAGGAAACCTGGTCAGCATGGACAAGTTGGGCCGAAGGGCCTGTTTCCGTGCTGTATACCTCTATGACTCTATGGCTAACACGCCCCTCCCTCATGACAGAACAGGAAGGTAGAATAAATTATGATACCCCTTCCCCCAAACCGAATAGATTGCAGATACCACCTCCCTCACACTGAATATACGTCAGGAACCCCCTCCCTGACACTGAATATATGCCAGGAACCCCCTCCCTGACACTGAATATATGCCAGGAACCCCCTCCCTGACACTGAATATATGCCAGGAACCCCCTCCCTGACACTGATTATATGACAGATACCTCCTTCCTGACACTGAATATATGAAAGATACCCCCTCCCTGACACTGAATATATGCCAGGAACCCCCTCCCTGACACTGAATATATGCCAGGAACCCCCTCCCTGACACTGAATATATGCCAGGAACCCCCTCCCTGACACTGATTATATGACAGATACCTCCTTCCTGACACTGAATATATGCCAGGAACCCCCTCCCTGACACTGAATATATGCCAGGAACCCCCTCCCTGACACTGAATATATGCCAGGAACCCCCTCCCTGACACTGATTATATGACAGATACCTCCTTCCTGACACTGAATATATGAAAGATACCCCCTCCCTGACACTGAATATATGCCAGGAACCCCCTCCCTGACACTGAATATATGCCAGGAACCCCCTCCCTGACACTGAATATATGCCAGGAACCCCCTCCCTGACACTGAATATATGCCAGGAACCCCCTCCCTGACACTGATTATATGACAGATACCTCCTTCCTGACACTGAATATATGAAAGATACCCCCTCCCTGACACTGAATATATGCCAGGAACCCCCTCCCTGACACTGAATATATGCCAGGAACCCCCTCCCTGACACTGAATATATGACAGATACCCCCTCCCTGACACTGATTATATGACAGATACCCCCTCCCTGACACTGAATATATGCCAGGAACCCCCTCCCTGACACTGAATATATGCCAGGAACCCCCTCCCTGACACTGAATATATGCCAGGAACCCCCTCCCTGACACTGAATATATGCCAGGAACCCCCTCCCTGACACTGATTATATGACAGATACCTCCTTCCTGACACTGAATATATGAAAGATACCCCCTCCCTGACACTGAATATATGACAGATACCCCCTCCCTGACACTGAATATATGCCAGGAACCCCCTCCCTGACACTGAATATATGCCAGGAACCCCCTCCCTGACACTGAATATATGACAGATACCCCCTCCCCGACACTGAATATATGACAGATACCTCCTTCCTGACACTGAATATATGTCAGGTACCCCCTCCCTGACACTGAATATATGACAGATACCCCCTCCCTGACACTGAATATATGACAGATACCTCCTTCCTGACACTGAATATATGAAAGATACCCCCTCCCTGACACTGAATATATGCCAGGAACCCCCTCCCTGACACTGAATATATGTCAGGTACCCCCTCCCTGACACTGAATATATGCCAGGAACCCCCTCCCTGACACTGAATATATGACAGATACCTCTTTCCTGACACTGAATATATGAAAGATACCTCCTCCCTGACACTGAATATATGACAAATACCCCCTCCCTGACACTGAATATATGTCAGGAACCCCGTCCCTGACACTGAATATATGTCAGGAACCCCCTCCCTGACACTGAATATATGACAGATACCCCCTCCTTTTCACTGAGAAAATCACAAATCCCGACCCCACAAAGATTAAATTAGAAATCCATTCACCCTATCACAATACATTAGATACCCCCTCCCTCAGTAAATTATAGATTAGTCCTCCTCCACACAGAATAAATTACCCCACCCTCTCAGAATAAATTCTTCCCCTACAGAATCACAGAAAACAGTACAAATCCCCACTCTCCCCACCAGAAAAATGTTACAGTTACCCCCTCCCTCTCACAGTATTAATTATAGATATCCCTCATTCAGACAGAATTAATGATAACTATCTCTCCTTGTGCCCTACACCCCTAGAGAACTGAGCTCCTCCATTAAGGCTCAGAAATTAGTAAGAACTACTCAACAGGGAAGAATTAGTTTTGTATTACATCTTAAATTTGGTACTGACATAAAAGTTTCTCCACTAATTAAAGGATGGTTTTTCTTTGTTTTTGAAATCCAGCAACAAAAGGCAGGTCAGTTCCATCCACAGCCCACCCATCTATTCATCAAGCTGCTGATCCTTCTGAGCAACTTCTCCAAATCAATATCGCAGCAGCTAATTTAGACATGAATCCCCTGCAGCTGTTCCAAGGAACAAATGAGAAGAAACTGTCAGCTCTGCCCACACGCTGTTCAGCACCTGGCTGACACTGGCTGTTTATCCTGAGACTTAATTGAAAGTAGCTTTCAACTGAGATACTTGTGAAAAATAATGGTTAAAGTGATGGAGAGGTTATTGTTTATCTATCTCTAGCTAGCTCTCTCCTTGTATTTTGTTCGTGTGCAATGATGACGGTGTACAAAGTAGCTTTTGAAAAGATTCCTCCCTTATTTATTAGTGTTGATATTTCCCTCTTAAAAAAAGCATGTTGACAGGTCCTTCTGTGTGGATATATCAAGAATCTCTTCTTCTTGAGGAGCCTCTCCACTTTACTCATTCTTTGCAATTCACAATTTTTAATGTTAATGAGCAGACTTAACAGAGGGACCCTTGAGGGAGGTGCTTCCTCTTCCCTCCCAAAAAACTGAGCAGGGTGACCTGACAAGCTTCTCCCTTGCCCCTGAATTCCTGCCAGCCTCAGAATTGGCCACTTAAGGGCTTGAATTGGGGCAAGGGTGGGTGGGTAGGCCTTGCCCTCCCCAAGTAAAATTACAAACAAGTCATACGCCCTTGCAGTGTGGCAGCAAGATCACCCAGGAAATGTTAGAACTTTTCCCTTGCATCTTCACTGGAGTCAAGGGTCGCATAAGCGTGAAGATGATGGCGTATTGATTATGGCTGAGCTGTAGGTGCAGTGTCATAGACTTTTTTAAACAACTGGAGTTCTGGCAGTGCAGCCAAGATCCTACTCTCGAAGGCAATACCAACTCCATGGACATGAGGTCAGTCTTTCTTTTCTAGTAGAAGATGTATCTCCCTGTTTATTCCTCCTCCCCACAGGAAGATGGGTCATATTTCAATCTGCGGTCTTGTATCTCATGTGATACAATAGCACTTCTTCAGGGTAGTCACTCTCGAAATTATCCATGAGTGTTTGAACATTCCAAGTTGCAAAATTAGAGTTTTAGAGTTGAGAGTTTTCTTTCTTTGACCATGACTGTGATAATCTCACAGGGTGCGGTCTCCCAGCCAAGAGAAAGTGGGATAGCCTATTTTTAAGGAAACTATTCTAGACCCTTCTCAAATGGGGTGTGTCACAGATGCTGCTGCCCAAAGACACCTCTGCCCCAACACAGATAGCCAATGAACTTCTTGCATTTGTTGTCTGTGTACTGGTTTTTGACTAGAGACTTCCAGACTCACAGTCCTGTCCCCATTCCGGGTGCAGAGTGCCATCGGTGTGCACACGGGTGCAGAGTGCCATCGGTGTGCACACGGGTGCAGAGTGCCATCGGTGCACGCACGGGTGCAGAGTGCCACCACAGTAGTTTTCATCAGCCACAAAGGATATTATTCCATCCGTGCAACCACAGCTGGTTCACATAGCTGCATGTTAGATTCCCTTTCATAATGCAGCAGTTCAACATACCCGAGCTTTTCACTTCACAAAACAGAATTCGGGGCTGTTCATCAGAGACGAGCAATACTCGCTTCAAGTTTGTTGCTGACAGTTGTGAAGAACTGTACCAAGGAGTCACATGATCACCCGGTGTGCCATAGTACAAGCTATTGGAACGTTGAACGTGCCTGGATATATCTGGAAGTGTCCTTTTGAGGTCACCAGCTAGAGAGTCCAAAATAAGCATCCTGTTTTGTGTCCTCAAAAACATTGTGCAGCAGAGATGATCCCAGGTGGAGGAAGACAAAAGTGCCTTTGGATGAGGAGAATATTAAAGAGGAGGAATCTGAAGTTTGCCAGATCTGCTGATCACACTGCTGCCTGGGAAACCGGGGATGCCCTAATAGGTCGAAAGTTCAACTTATGGCGACTCACACAGGGAAATATGACAATGAAATCCTCCAACATGCTTCCACCACCTGCACCAAACCCTGCACTTCCTCACTTTGCCTCAAACAGTCCTTCACCCATCCATTCACCCATTGCACATTCAACCAATGAACCATGTTGTGTATTGATATTTATCACAAAACAAGCTAAGCAGCAAATTTTATGCATTCTTATAAGAAAAGAAAACTTAACATATCATTTTGTCGAACACCCATGTCCAAATCCTTGGTGAACTATAGAAGCTTTGTTTTACTCTTCCTGATGTTTCGGTGTGATGTATGGCTTCAGCAGAGACAGAGGCAGGCAGCCCATATCCCTGCCCTGACCGAGGAGATGCTTTTGGCCAACACCCTCTGGGGTCTCCCTGAGAGCTGCAGAAAAGAGGGCTCCACTTACACCTGTTCAGGGGAAGACTTACCAATCCAAAGAGGAGGCAGCATGTTGGGTGCTGGCTGACAGGGACAATGGGTGAGAAATGTAAATGGAATTTCCGCTTCCATCATCCTGCCCCTGGACTAGTGTCACATCACTCCAACCACTCTTCTGCAGAACAGATTGGTAAGATTCACCCACTCATTGTAAGGCCACAGGTGGGATATCTGTCTGTTCAAGGCAGTTGCTATGTTGACATCCAAAATCTGCATGTTTGTGGTTAACGTCTTCATAAACTCATTTGATGGCCTTGCTTGAATTTCCATAGAAATGGCCACACTTTCCATGGCTGGCATTCTTACAGTTCCTTACATTCCCAATTCCCTCATGATAAAGCTTGTCTGCTCCATTCTCTCTCCAGTTGTACAGACAGCATGCAGCACCTCTGTCAGTACCTGATTAAGTGACTGATTCACTTCCAGTGTTTCCCTTCTCAACAGTAGGACCTAGAATTCAACATCTGTTTGCAGCTGATCAGAGCTTAGAGAGGACTGCTGCTACACCAATGTGGTCCCTCCACAACTGCCACTGTCTGCTCATGATTACTTGTGAATTGTGAAACACCAAAGGGTCGTAATTTCCTCAGAGTGGCAATCAGTGTCAGGTTGCCACTCCGTACCCACTTACCTGCATCAAATTGCTTCCATGACTGCCTTTCCTAGCCTTCCGACTTAGACTGGGTGAGATCCAGGCAGTGCGCTGTCCACGAGGCCTAACGGAATCAGAGTGAGGGAGGAGACGCTCCCTTTTTACTGCATTAGCTGCCGTAAAGAATGTAAGTTTAGAAGTCCGAATAAAAGTGACAGGCTAGGGAGAAGGTGAGGGGATAGGGTTGAGGGATGCGGGAATCTGACATCGGAGTGGCCGTCAGACATTGGGAGCTGGGTGTCTGACATCGGGAAGCATAGTCAGACGTTAAGAGGTGAGGTGGGGTGTCAGAGACATGTAGGGTATCAGACATCAGGAGAGGGTGGTGGGAGGGGAGGTGTCGGACATCAGGAGTGGTTCTCAGACATTGGGAGGGGGCCGTGTCGAATATCGGGAGGTGTGAGGGTGAGGGTTGGATGTCAGGGAAGGAGTGGTTAAGAGTGTTAAACATTGGGGTGGGTGATGGGGGCTTTGGACACCAGGGTTATGGGTAGGTCAGTGAACGGTTTTGGGGGGAGCTCATCTGAATTGGGGGGTCAGGTCGGAGGGGGAAGTCCAGTGGGGTTGGTGTATTGGGTTGGGTCAGTTGGGGTGCAGTCCAGCTGAGTAGGGGGCTCAGATCGTGCTGGGTTGGGGCTGGAGTCAGACCCTCAGGTTGTGGGGGCGGAGTCCCTTGGGGGTAAATATTGGTGAATATGTGGGGTCAGGGTTTGTCGATGGATGGGGGAGTCCTCTGGGGGGGTCAGGAGTCCTCTGGGGGGGTCCTCTGGGGGGAGTCCTCTGGGGGAGTCCTCTGGGGGGGGTCAGGAGTGTGGGGGGAGTCCCGTGTGGGGATCAGTCTGGTGTTTAAAATAGAAGAGGTTTAACCCTGGTGGAAGCAGCCAAAGTTAGCTTTGTTGGATGGTTCCCAGCTCAGCACAATTGTCCAGGGGAAGTTAGTGCTTCTGGACAATTGGCTTGCAATGAGAATTCCTCAGCACATCTTTGGGGTACCCCCAAATCTGCACTGGACAGCCTGGAAATGATGGCCCCAATTATAAACTCAATAATCTGTGTAACTGGACTCACTGAAGTGCGAGTATTTGTGCTGGTTCATGCTTGTACATCCTCAGGAGAAATGGAGTCCCTGACTTCCTCTTGCATCTCCAATGATACTTACTAGATTTGAAATAGTCCTGGCAAAGTCACAATTTTGACAATCACCATACTCAGGCCTCGCATAGCTCAGTTATCGATGAAATTAGATCACCATATATGTCAGAGATTCAGGTACTTCTATCACCAACTAGTCTGTTACATCCCTGTCTCTTTATCTCCAGTTGAGCGGGATGCAGCTGTAACACTTATTTCCAGGGTGTTCTCTTGTGTTAGATGCAGTAATTGCGGCAGGCCACCTTCGGTCCGGTCTTACTCTTTCATCCCCTTCAAGGTGAAATACAACAGACTTGTGAGTAAACAAAAGTCAGATTAAGAGGTGCAATATCATGGTGATTACTGAACTAGTAATCCTGAGCTCTGAGATTTTCTGGAGACATGAGTTCAAATTGCACTTTGATGGCTGGGGAATTTAAGTTCAGTTCATTAAATAAGCCTGGAATTTATCAAACTTAACACTGATCATGAAGCTGTTGGATTGTTGTGAAAACCCATTTGGTTCATTCATGTATTTCAGGGAAGGAAATCTGTCATCCTCACACAGTGTGACTATCTGTGACTCCACTAGGATGTGATTGGTTCATGACTTCCCACTGCAGCAGCCTAACAAGACATTACACCATATCAAACTGCTACACACAAATATAGGAAGAATAAAACTGGAGATATGTATCACAATTGTATTGAAGCACCTCAGAGTGCAACCTAATCAGTGTAGACAACCTAAATACTTTTGTACCATTTTGAATTGTCTCTAATGTTTCTTTGATTGCATTGCGGCTCCTCAAAGTGCAAAGAGGTTTGTAGAGAACCTGAATATTATCGCACTTTATGTGATGGCCACTTTGAAATGTTTATAATGTTTTTATAATGTCTCACCTGATGAAGAGCAGCGCTCCGAAAGCTCGTGATTCCAAATAAACCTGTTGGACTTTAACCTGGTGTTGTGAGACTTCTTACTGTGCCCACCCCCAGTCCAACGCCAGCATCTCCACATCATTTATAATGTTTGTTCAGATACTTAACAAATAAACTATATTTTTGCAAAAAATAATAAAAATAAAATTTGACAAACAACTTTACTGGATATAATTAAAGCACACCTAAGCTGGTGAATACTGCAAAGTCTTCCTTACTAACATCTGAAGAATTGTCTAACAATTAAGAAAGTTGTCCCACATTCGAGTAATGCAGTAACCTGATTTGGTCATATGCACAGAATCATATATTTCAACCAACCACCAACTTCTCAGTCACTTCCATCACCAACCCTTAGTATGTCCTGACCCAGAAAAGGTCATTGAACGATGGTATAGTCAAGGAGAATGACCCTGGGAATCCTCAACATTGACTCCAGATGCCATGAAGTTTGCCACGATATCAGGTCAAACATGAGCAATGAAACCTCCTGCTGATCACCACCTACTGCCCTCCCTCAGCTGATGAATCAATGCTCCTTCATGTTATACACAACTTACAAGCAGTACAAGCAGTAAAGGGAAAGTTGGCTGATTGGATAGGTAACTCGCTATCTGATCGAAGACAGAGGGTGGTGGTGGATGGAAAATTTTCGGATTGGAGGCAGGTTGCTAGCGGAGTGCCACAGGGATCAGTGCTTGGTCCTCTGCTCTTTGTGATTTTTATTAATGACTTAGAGGAGGGGGCTGAAGGGTGGATCAGTAAATTTGCTGATGACACCAAGATTGGTGGAGTAGTGGATGAGGTGGAGGGCTGTTGTAGGCTGCAAAGAGACATAGATAGGATGCAAAACTGGGCTGAAAAATGGCAAATGGAGTTTAACCCTGATAAATGTGAAGTGATTCATTTTGGTAGGACTAATTTAAATGTGGATTACAGGGTCAAAGGTAGGGTTCTGAAGACTGTGGAGGAACAGAGAGATCTTGGGGTCCATATCCACAGATCTCTAAAGGTTGCCACTCAAGTGGATAGAGCTGTGAAGAAGACCTATAGTGTGTTAGCTTTTATTAACAGGGGGTTGGAGTTTAAGAGCCGTGGGGTTATGTTGCAACTGTACAGGACCTTGGTGAGACCACATTTGGAATATTGTGTGCAGTTCTGGTCACCTCACTATAAGAAGGATGTGGAAGCGCTGGAAAGAGTGCAGAGGAGATTTACCAGGATGCTGCCTGGTTTGGAGGGTAGGTCTTATGAGGAAAGGTTGAGGGAGCTAGGGCTGTTCTCTCTGGAGCGGAGGAGGCTGAGGGGAGACTTAATAGAGGTTTATAAAATGATGAAGGGGATAGATAGAATGAACGTTCAAAGACTATTTCTTCGGGTGGATGGAGCTATTACAAGGAGGCATAACTATAGGGTTCATGGTGGGAGATATAGGAAGGATATCAGAGTTGGTTCTTTACGCAGAGAGTGGTTGGGGTGTGGAATGGACTGCCTGCAGTGATAGTGGAGTCAGACACTTTAGGAACATTTAAGCGGTTATTGGATAGGCACATGAAGCACACCAGGATGATAGGGAGTGGGAGTGCTTGATCTTGGTTTCAGATAAAGCTCGGCACAACATCGTGAGCCAAAGGGCCTGTTCTGTGCTGTACTGTTCTATGTTCTATGTACCTAGAGTAGCAAAAGCACAGAAAGGGCTGTCAGTGAGTGACTTGAAGATCCGTCACCAAGAATGGCTTCTCCTGATCGAGCAGGCCAAGCTCTGAAGGACCTGGGTACAAGACTGGGCCTATAGCATGTGCTGAGAGAAAGAATACAGAAGGAAAAAAAACTTGACCCTACCTTCAACAATCTAACTATTGTATCTGTCCATGACTGTATTGGTAGGAATGGAGATCAAACTCTGTCATCACACTGAAAGCATCCTCCATCATGTTAGAACATAAGGACACAAGAAATAAATGTTGGAGTAGGCCAGTTCATCCTTTAATTGGTTAGCATTGTTGACTCACAGCACTAGGGACCTGGGTTCAATTCCCGGCTTGGGTCACTGTCTGTGTGGAGTTTGTACGTTCTCCCCATGTCTGCGTGGAATTCCTCCGGGTGCTCCGGTTTCCTCCCACAGTCCAAAGATGCGTAGGTTAGAGGGTAAATATGTGGGGTTATGGGGATAGAGCTTGGGTGGGATTGTTGTCGGTGCAGACTCAATGGGCCGAATGGCCTCTTTCTGCACTGAAGGGATTCTATGATTCTATATTGTTTAATGTCTCTGCCATTTCCTTATCCCCATTATAATTTCACCTGTCTCTGCCACTAATAAGCCATGTTTATTTTCACTAATCTCTTCTGATTTACAAATCTATAGCGACGTTTACACTCAGTTTTTATGCTTCCTACTCATTTACTTTCATATTTCTTTTTTCATTTCAATTTCATGGTTCTCCTTTGCTGAGTTCTCAAATCCTCACAATCCTTATGCTCATTACTCTTTTTGGCAAACTTTAAGCCTCTTCTTTTGATCTAATACTATCTTTAAATCCTATTGTTAGCCTTGGTTGGTTCACTTTCTTTCTGAGGATTTTCTTTGCATTCCAGGAATGTGTAAGAGTTGCAAATTATGTAATAAGTCTTTAAGTGCGAGCAGTCGTCTGTCTTCCATTATGGGGGTGATTTTCCCAGCCCACTGCGCTGCTCCAGCAGCGCAACAGGATAGGAGATTTCAGCGGAGGCTATTTCGTGAGCTTCCCACTGGGTGCTTCTGTGTGTCTCCAGGACCAGGATTTTCAGACAATATGCTAATAGGGATTTCCATCTTGTTAGCGGGCCCAGGGCTGAAGTCTCCGGGCCCGGTAGCGTTGCCACCCCCTCCCCCCTTCCTGGCCAGGAGTGGTTCACTCCTCTCAGCTCCCCACTGACGGGGGGACAGGCAGCCAAGAACAAAGAACAGTACAGCACAGGAAACAGGCCCTTCGGCCCTCCAAGCCTGTGCCGCTCCTTGGTCCAACTAGACCAATCGTTTGAATCCCCCTATTCCCAGGCTGCTCATGTGACTATCCAGGTAAGTCTTAAACAATGTCAGCGTGCCTGCCTCCACCACCCTACTTGGCAGCGCATTCCAGGCCCCCACCACCCTCTGTGTAAAAAACATCCCTCTAACATCTGAGTTATACTTCGCCCCTCTCACCTTGAGCCCGTGACCTCTCGTGATCGTCACCTCCGACCTGGGAAAAAGCTTCCCACTGTTCACCCTATCTATCCCCTTCATAATCTTGTACACCTCTATTAGATCTCCCCTCATTCTCCGTCTTTCCAGGGAGAACAACCCCAGTTTACCCAATCCCTCCTCATAGCTAAGACCTTCCATACCAGGCAACATTCTGGTAAACCTTCTCTGCACTCTCTCTAACGCCTCCACGTCCTTCTGGTCGTGCGGCGACCAGAACTGGACGCAGTACTCCAAATGTGGCCTAACCAGCGTTCTATACAGCTGCATCATCAGACTCCAGCTTTTATACTCTATACCCCGTCCTATAAAGGCAAGCATACCATATGCCTTCTTCACCACCTTCTCCACCTGTGTTGCCACCTTCAAGGATTTGTGGACTTGCACACCTAGGTCCCTCTGTGTTTCTATACTCCTGATGACTCTGCCATTTATTGTATAACTCCTCCCTACATTATTTCTTCCAAAATGCATCACTTCGCATTTATCCGGATTAAACTCCATCTGCCACCTCTCCGCCCAATTTTCCAGCCTATCTATATCCTGCTGTATTACCCGACAATGTTCTTCGCTATCCGCAAGTCCAGCCATCTTCGCGTCATCCGCAAACTTGCTGATTACACCAGTTACACCTTCTTCCAAATCATTTATATATATCACAAATAGCAGAGGTCCCAGTACAGAGCCCTGTGGAACACCACTGGTCACAGACCTCCAGCCGGAAAAAGACCCTTCGACCACTACCCTCTGTCTCCTATGGCCAAGCCAGTTCTCCACCCATCTAGCCACTTCTCCTTGTATCCCATGAGCCTTAACCTTGTTAACCAACCTGCAATGTGGGACTTTGTCAAATGCCTTACTGAAATCCATATAGACGACATCCACGGCCCTTCCTTCATCAACCGTTTTTGTCACTTCCTCAAAAAACTCCACCAAATTTGTAAGGCACGACCTCCCTCTTACAAAACCATGCTGTCTGTCACTAATGAGATTGTTCCGTTCTAAATGCACATACATCCTGTCTCTAAGAATCCTCTCCAACAACTTCCCTACCACGGATGTCAAGCTCACCGGCCTATAATTTCCTGGGTTATCCCTGCTACCCTTCTTAAACAACGGGACCACATTCGCTATCCTCCAATCCTCAGGGACCTCACCCGTGTCCAAAGAAGCGACAAAGATTTCCGTCAGAGGCCCAGCAATTTCATCTCTCGTCTCCCTGAGCAGTCGAGGATAGATGCCATCAGGCCCTGGGGCTTTGTCAGTTTTAATGTTCCCTAAAAAACCTAACACTTCCTCTCTTGTAATGGAGATTTTCTCGAACGGGTCAACACCTCCCTCCGAGACACTCCTGGTTAACACGCCCCTCTCCTTCATGAATACCGATGCAAAGTATTCATTTAGGATCTCCCCTATTCCCTTGGGTTCTAAGCATAATTCCCCTCCTTTGTCCCTGAGAGGTCCGATTTTCTCCCTGACAACTCTTTTGTTCCTAACGTATGAATAGAATGCCTTAGGATTCTCCTTAATCCTGCCTGCCAAGAACATTTCGTGACCTCTTTTTGCCCTTCTAACTCCCCGTTTGAGATCTTTCCTACTCTCTCTGTATTCCTCCAGAGCTCCATCTGTTTTCTGTTGCCTGGACTTAACGTACGGCTCCCTTTTCATTTTAATCAGATCCTCAATTTCCCTGGTTATCCATGGCTCTCGAATCCTACCTTTCCTATCTTTCCTTTTTACAGGCACATGCCTATCCTGCAGCCTTATCAATAGTTCCTTAAAAGGCTCCCACATGCCAGACGCGGACTTACCCTCGAACATCCTCTCCCAATCAACATCCACCAATTCCTGCCTAATCCGGCTATAGTTAGCCTTCCCCCAATTTAGCACCCTACCCATAGGACAGCACTCATCCTTGTCCATTACTATCCTAAAGTTAACAGAGTTGTGGTCACTATTTGCCACATGTTCCCCTACCGAAACTTTGACGACCTGACCGGGCTCATTTCCCAGAACTAGGTCCAGTATAGCCCCCTCTCTAGTCGGGCTATCTACATACTGTTCCAAAGAACCTTCCAGTACGCATTTTACAAATTCCTCCCCATCCGGACCCCCAGCTCTAAGCACTTTCCAGTCTGTGCCAGGGAAATTAAAGTCCCCCACTACAACAACCCTATTTTTTCTGCACCTATCCAGAATCTCCTGACATATCCTTTCCTCCACTTCCCGTGGGCTGTTGGGTGGTCTGTAGTACACCCCCAGCATAGTGACTGCACCCTTCCTGTTTCTGAGTTCCACCCACAGCGACTCAGTACATGACCCCTCTAAGTTGTCTACCCTCTGCACCGCGGTAATATGCTCCTTAACTAATATCGCTACTCCCCCACCTTTTTTAGCCCCTCCTCTGTCTCGCCTAAAACACTTATACCCCGGAATATTCAGCTGCCAGTCCTGTCCTTCTTTTAACCAAGTTTCCGTCACCGCAACCACATCCAAATTCCGCACAAGCATTAAGGCCCTAAGTTCATCTGTTTTACCCGTTACGCTCCTCGCATTGAAGCAGATGCACTCCAGACCTCCAGGTCCACTCAGGTCATCCTCCTCCAGAGTGCTCCTCTTCTTAGCTAGCCTTGCCCTGGCCCCCAGCTCAACCCCAGCCTCAGTACTTACTGACCTACTGTTTTGTTCCCCACCCCCCTGCCACACTAGTTTAAATCCTGCCGAAACACTCTAGCAAAACTCCCAGCCAGGATATTTGCTCCCTTCCAGTTAAGGTGTAACCCATCCTTTCTGTATAGTTGCCATCCTGACTTGAAGATTTCCCAGTTATCTATGAATTTAAAACCCTCCCTCTTGCACCAGTCCTTTAGCCACGCGTTCAACTGTAGAATCTCCCTGTTCCGAGCCTCACTTGCACTAGACACCGGGAGCAGTCCAGAGATTGCTACCCTGGAGGCCTTACTTTTTAGCCTAGCACCCAACTCCCTGAATTTCTCTCGTATGACCCCCCTGCTCTTCCTACCTACATCATTTTCACCAATGTGTATAATCACATCCGTTTGACTACCTTCCTTTTTAAATATGCTTCCTACCCTCTCGGAGACATCCAGTACCCCGGCACCAGGGAGGCAGACTACCATCCTGGATTCTCGTTCACTCCCACAGAACCGCCTGTCCGTGCCTCTAACCATTGCGTCCCCCACAACTATCGCTCTCCTAAACCCCTTCTTTCCCTTCCGGACCCCTGAGCCTGTCTCCGTGGAGGCGATCTGGTCCTCATGGCTTACCCCTGGAGGGTCATTCCCCTCCACAGAATCCAAAACAATATACCTATTTTGGAGGGGGACAACCACAGGGGATCCCTCCACAGACTGCTCACTCCCTTCCCTTCTCCCATCTGTTGCCCATCCCTTTCTTTTATGGGAGACTGCCACTGGGGTACTTTCGGCACATCACCCTTCTGACTATTACCCCTCCTAACTGTGACCCACGTGTCTTCCTTCCAAGACCCTGGTGTCACTACCTGACTATAACTTTTATCTATTAATCTCTCATTCCAACTCTGCTGGAGTGAAGAGAGGCCATTCAGGCCCCCCAGGACGTTGGGGGTAAGGAAGGGATGCCCCTTGGCACTGCCCAAGGGGCAAACTGGCAATGCCCAAGGGGCACATTGGCACTGTCCACCAGGCATCAGGCAGTGCCAAGGGGGCAGAGCCTATTCAGGGGCAGGGCCAATTGGGGGCATGATCGGTTGGGGTGGGCTAGGATCGCAGGCAGAGGTAGGGAAAAGGGAATTGGGGCTGGCTATCCAGATGAGAGGTGGAGTGGGTATCGGGGCTGCTGGGGGGAAATAGGGGCTGTCCAGGTAGGGGGTCAGGGAGATTGTGTCTGGCCAGGGATTGGGTAGATCAGGACTGGCCGGAGGGGGGGAGGGATGGGGAATATCGGGGCTGGCCCGGAGTGTTCCGGGAGGTCAGTGATCGAGGTGGGGGGCTTGAGGAGGGTTGGAGGGGCAGCGATGGGGGGGTTGCGGGGCTGTCCAGCAATTGGGCTGGCCACTGATCGTCTTGGCCAGCGATCGGGAGGACAGCAATGTTAGACCATTGCAAATGCGCCGATCTCGGCACTGACAGATCAGCACATACGCAGTGGCCCAATCAACACTATGCTGCCAGCTTCTCCAGTGGGAATAGACCCCACCCATAGATACTCAGAGTGAACCCCGCTAGGGCACTCTGCAATGCACAGTGTCAGAGATTCAAACTGAAAATTACACTAAAATAATCAGCGGGAGTTACTCCGGTTTTCACGTGAATTGGTGACTTCGTATTTTTTTGGGAAAATCCGGGCCTTTGTCTTTTAATGTAGTTTCCCAATCTGCCTCAGCCAAATGACTCCTCATACCCACATAGTTTGTATTATTTATATTGAAGATTTTAGTTTTGTACTTAACAAAATCACCTTCAAAATCCAATATAAAATTTAACCATATTATGGTCATTCTTCCCTACTGATGCTTATATGCCAAGTTTATTAATTAGCCAATTCTCATTGCACAATACCAGATCAAAACACATGACAGGAGTCCCAGATGGAAATCAACCCTATATATTTCACTGCTCTGGTCACATGTTCAGTTTCCTGTTAATCCAAAGTCATATTTTGCCTGAAAAAATGAAATTATCCCAGAATCTGAATTAAGCAATGTAAATAGAATTACAAATGCAATGTTTTAATATGATTTCAAATTGCATTAGCAGCCGATACGAATTAAGCAATTTCGAATGAAGAGGAACAGACAGTTTAATATATATATAGTTGGTTATGATATTATTTATCATTGACTGTATAATTGATAACTTTCAAGATTGCTAGCCACAGAGAAATGTTTGGGTGGGATCTTCAAGTCCCAACTGACTTTTCGCCACTCTCTTAACTTTCCCATTGCGTCCCTGACGATGCTTACCACTGGTGGGACCAAAAATCCTCCCTTTTTCTAATGTGAAAGCCAAGACGTATAGTGCTAAACAAACACTTTTGGCACAAACTCCATAATGTGCAGAATGGGTTAAAATAGATGTAAATTTATTGTTTCATTGATTTGCATGCTTTTTTTCATTTTGGCATTGGCGAGTATGATGATCTTATGTTCTCAATCAGTGTACATCATGAATTTGGGTTCAAAAGTCATCAGACCCCATAGGATTGTATGGAAAATCCTTTGGGGTGCAGCGATCTCTGCCTCTGAATTCTCAATGTGTGCTCCCAGTAAACAATGCTCAACACTGGGAAGGCAAATTTATGGGATGGACCCAAGAGCTCTGTTTTGTGTGATTTATGCAATTTAGTTATTGCTGTGAGGTTTGATTTAGTTCAGCTCATGACTGCTGCTGGCAGTGTGGTATTGTTCTTGACAGACTTAGAGGGATCCATGATCACTGTGGCCATAACTTCCAGACTCGTACTTGGCGTAAGTGTGACATCTTACTGAAAGTATGGATTTTCAGAATTACCTGATATGCAGCGGGGTTATCTACAGCACAGTGAGTGACAGGAGCTTCCACTAAGAAGTGAGCAGCAACCTGGAGAATGAGCTAGAGGTAGATTCCAGAGGTGTGATAATTGACCTGTAGTATGAGTGTAGCGTCAATAATGCTGGACTGTTTATACAGGCAGATTGACTGCAGCTCAGCTGTGAGTTTGCAAGAAACACAGCTTAGCAGCTGTAAAGTAAATGGAGCTTTAATAAGTTTTAGCGAACATTGTTTGGGTTTTTCCAGATTCCCCTCCGGGTGACAAGCATTACAATAATAGGCTGAGGTTATTGTTCGATAATGAGGGCCTCAGTAGAAAGAAAAGACAGTCTACAAATAGAAACAATGAGACATTTCATTAGCTGCTGGTTGTACTCAAAGCAGACGTGTTATGTGAAGCCAGCAATCCTGCACTAATAGGCCTGATTTCAAAGAGGAATTTTACATAGCCGTTGGGGGCTATCACAGAAAAGTTACCATTGTAGGAACATTTCTTCATAGAGTTACTTGAATATAACCAGAGGTACCATGAAATGCCTGGGATCAAATTAAATTTAATTTGTCAAATGTACTGCAACTGCTGACAAGTGTGATAGATTCCGGCCATCTCTGGGCAGTGATGTTTGCACAATGTCAGAAAAAGGGACTTCTGTTTAATCTGGGGTTTTATTGAAAGAAGCCTTGGTGGCCAATCTGTAAAATATTTACACAAGGTTGAGAAATGACAGTACTTTGTGAAGTATTGAGGGTTTAAAGAGTTTTTCTGACTACTCCTCGCGGCAAATAATAAAATTTGGGATTTGCATCCTTCTGTACTGCAAATATGAATTAATCAATTCGGCACTTCATTCTTTAAAGAGTGAATGTTTGCGTCTGAAACCCAATAAACTTTATTTGAAATAAAAATATTTTTATTTCACCACCTGTTTTATGCAGATCATGTGATCCAGCATGTATATATGCCAAGTTCCTGAGTTTGATATGAAC
Organism: Mustelus asterias; assembly: GCF_964213995.1. Lineage (NCBI taxonomy): Eukaryota > Metazoa > Chordata > Chondrichthyes > Carcharhiniformes > Triakidae > Mustelus > Mustelus asterias. Next base: position 126,663,652 of record NC_135802.1, read on the forward strand.
AATCAGCTTTCTGGGTGCTGATTTATCATGATATATGGTCAGTACAGACCACTCTTGCTTCTCCCACCTCTGTCTCCTCTCAGCACTGTGCAGGAGCTCCAACATGGGTTCTGTCTTGTTGCATTGTTGCTGTGTCACATAAGGAACGCCTGCCCACAGTGTCTTCAGTCCCTTCAGCTTACAGCAACAGTGCCCTCTGGGAGCCCCAGACCTATATTATGAGAGCAAATTATGGGGGTGAACAGAAAGTTGGTGGGATGTGCATCCTCCCCATTTTACAGGCCCCCAACCCTGCAGGAAACACCGGCAGCACGTAAAATTCACAATAACATCAAAATCAATTGTAGCAAAATATATTTGGGGAAATCTTCTGACAGGTGATCTTTAGCTCTTGGTTAGCATTTAAGGGAGGCATTAGCATTAAATCCTCGCACCAAACGTTTGAGTGAAAATTTCCCCTGTTGAGTCAATGATGACATTGGTGATGCATGGACCAGTGACTCTGCTATTCTCAACCCATTTAATGTTTTACTTTTCACTTACTTTCCTTTTAAAAGCTACTATGGGCATTCCAATAAATTCTACTGTTTAATGGAAAATCACCCTAACCTCTTTCTCTCCATTCTTTTAATGATCTTAAATTTATTCCTTTTTTTCTGGGATTTTATTTTATCTAGCTTCTAATAATTGTGAAGTGTCTGGAACAAGCTGCCAGAGGTAGTAGTAGAGGCGGGTACAATTTTGTCTTTTAAAAAGCATTTAGACAGTTACATGGGTAAGATGGGTATAGAGGGATATGGACCAAATGCGGGCAATTGGAATTAACTTAGGGGTTTAAAAAAAAAAGGGTGGCATGGACAAGTTGGGCCGAAGGGCCTGTTTCCATGCTGTAAACCTCTATGACTAAGTCTTATTTGATGGCCTCCTAACTTTCTTTATTCCAATGAAAACACGTCCAATTTCTCTTGACTCCCTTCATGTCTAACTTATCCATAGCGATGTCTGTGAATTTTTCCTTCACCTTCTCTAGGTGCCTACAACAGTACTCAATATTCTAACTGGGACTTACCCAATGATTTGCACAGAGTAGCATTAAACTAACAGGAATCTAGCAACAGGGGGAAGTTAATGAACAAACTGATATAAAAAAAATTAAGCACTTTGTAAGGATTCTTCAATAATGTGGAACACGTGTAGTGTAAAACACTACAACAATCCGTTTTCTGAATAAAGGAAAATTAATGGCATCAGCCAATGAAATGTTATTCTATGCTCCTTTTATCTCTTCCATTCATGGACAGGATTGGAATTCTAGTTATTTGCAAAGGGAATTTGGGGCCATTGTTTGGTTGCTGTGAGTAAAAAATGTCAAAGGTCAAGCAAAAGGAAAAGAAAAAGACCTTGTTTGCTAATGGGTATTAAGTGAGTGACTGTCTCATGTTTATACATCCCCATTTCTAAGGTCAGATCGAGATCAGACCCAATGTGACCTTCCGAAACAACATCCCAGCTGAGAACTGATGCGAGTTTAAGACCCACCTTGATGCCAGTTAGGTTTATTTTCAATGCAACCTATCAGCAAACTTGAAAGCAAATGCCCTGTCACGATATTTTCTCTCCCTAACCTGTGAAGTGTATCCACCTCCCATTAAATTTTGGAAATAGAACATAGAACATGGAACAGTACAGCACAGAACAGGCCCTTCGGCCCACAATGTTGTACCGAGCTTTGTCTGAAACCCAGATCAAGCTATTTCCTCCCTATCATCCCGAAGTACTCCATGTGCCTATCCAATAGCTTCTTAAATGTTCCTAAAGTTTCTGACTCCACTATCCCTGCAGGCAGTCCATTCCACATCCCAACCACTCTCTGAGTAAAAAACCTACCTCGGACATCCTTCCTATATCTCCCACCATGAACCCTATAGTTATGCCCCCTAGTTACCACTCCATTCACCCGAGGAAATAGTCTTTGAACGTTCACTCTATCTATCCCCCTCATCACCTTATAAACCTCTATCAAGTCTCCTCTCAACCTCCTCCGCTCCAAAGAGAAAAGCCCAAGTTCCCTCAACCTTTCCTCATAAGACCTACCCTCCAAACCAGGCAGCATCCTGGTAAATCTCCTTTGCACTCTTTCCAGTGTCTCCACATCCTTCTTATAGTGAGGTGACCAGAACTGCACACAATATTCCAAATGTGGTCTCACCAAGGTCCTGTACAGTTGCAGCATAACCCCACGGCTCTTAAACTCAAATGCCCTGTTAATGAACGCCAACACACTATAGGCCTTCTTCACGGCTCTATCCACTTGAGTGGCAACCTTCAGATATCTATGGATATGAACCCCAAGATCTCTCTGTTCCTCCACATTCTTCAGAACCCTACCTTTGACCCTGTAATCCACATTTAAATTTGTCCTACCAAAATTAATCACCTCACATTTGTCAGGGTTAAACTCCATTTGTCATTTTTCAGCCCAGCTCTGCATCCTATCTATATCTCTTTGCAGCCTACAACAGCCCTAGGAATGTTCCTACAACTCAATGGATAAGTGCAAAGGATGGTATGATGTTGTGTTATTCGCCCATAAAACATCCTCAGGTTTGACCTTGGTCTGTCCTGAATTAACTGATCAAAGCTGGGACACCAGTAAAGATCCCACAGTCGGGCTCTGTTTTCATTGGCAGGAAAATAACATCAGCTAGGTTTACTGTTGCTGAAAATGGTAACTCATTCTGAGGTCCACTGTAGGCGCATCCAAGCTTCGGCTGCCTTGGACACATGGCCATATAAATGCATAAGTCCAGGCAATTAATTTTGAAAAGCTATTTGACAATAATTGAAATTCACCACTTATCTCATATATGTAGATAACAAGTAAAGAAATGATTGGACCAGGTGGTGGGACAGATCCCATTGTTACCTCCCACCCAAATAGCCTGCCACTATTCATTACCTTGGCTCACAATATTAAAAATGGTTACCATAACTGTGGCACTACACTTCAGCATAAGTCAAAGAAGGGATACCATTGGAGTTGTCAAAATTTTGAATACATTCACAACAAGGTGAACAAGACAACTTGCTCTTCCACAAAAAGCTGATGCATTTTAATCATGTAGCACACAGCATAAGTGGGGAGATGGTGATGTAGAGGTAAAGTTGCTGGGATAGTAATTCAAAAGTCCAGGCCAATACCCTGGGCCAGAGGTTCAATTCCTGTTATGTCATCTGATGGAATTCAATTAATTGAAAAAATTGAATAATTCTATTCTCAATAATGGCCATGAAGCTGTCATTTGTTGTTATAAAAATCCCATCTGGTTCATTAATAGCCTTTAGGGAAGGAAATCTGCTGTCCTTACCCTCAACACCTTGTTGTGAAAATGCTTTCTATACTTCTCATTTATCTTCAGAGAGACAACTTGTATCCAATTGCCTTTCTTTCAGTTTTCAGTTCTGCTGTTCTAAACCTAGAATATGAACTTATCATTTCTTTTCATAGATGCTGATTAACCTGTTGTCTCTTTGTAGCATTTTGTGTTTATTTATTGTCAAACACTTTGTCCCAAAGCCGTGAGATTTTAATGCAATTTCATGCTAATTGAAGCATGAGGTACTATAAACTGAAATAAAAAATGACTTTGATTTAACATATTTCAAATTTCATGGAAATCTAAAACCAAAATAATATTCGGTGTTAAGTAGAAACTGTAAAAGCTAAAAATACAAAGCAGGTCAGTAAACACCTGTTCAAAAATAAAACAAGCAAACCTTTTATGTGCAAACCACTCTAATAGTACTGAATACACAATCGCAGGAACAAGTGTGATTATGTAAAATGGGTCATTATTTCCACTCAAGTCAAAAACTGGGGAAAATGTAAAACAGGCTGCTGACTCTCAATCACTTGTTTTATACAATCACACATAGTCAAAATCCACCATCACTTTTAATTTTGATGAAAAATCAACATCCAAAATGTGAACCTGTCTCTTGTCTTTACGCAAACTGCCTCGCCAGCTTGTATTTCCAGCATTTTCAGTCTTTACTTCAGATTTGTAGCTTTGCAATATTTTATCCTGCCACTCGTTGTTTACTTAATGGCTGAATCATTGACAAGTGACCTAGTTTGTCATTAAAATCCAGTGAAGAATTACTTTGCACATATTCCCCAGCCGTTGGGACCAATGTTCATGACTCCCCAGATACTGAAACAGTCCATGTCCAAATGTAGCAAGACCTGGACAATATCCAGGCTTGAACTGACAAGTAACATTTGCGACCACAAGAGCAGGTCAGGGGCTAGGGATCCTGCGGCGAGTAAGGATTCCTAATTCCCCAAAGTCTGTACATCTACAAGGCAAGAAGTTTAACAACACCAGGTTAAAGTCCAACAGGTTTATTTGGTAGCAAAAGCCACACAAGCTTTCGGAGCTCTAAGCCCCTTCTTCAGGTGAGTGGGAATTCTGTTCACAAACAGAGCTTATAAAGACACAGACTCAATTTACATGAATAATGGTTGGAATGCGAATACTTACAACTAATCAAGTCTTTAAGAAACAAAACAATGTGAGTGGAGAGAGCATCAAGACAGGCTAAAAAGATGTGTATTGTCTCCAGACAAGACAGCCAGTGAAACTCTGCAGGTCCACGCAACTGTGGGGGTTACAAATAGTGTGACATGAACCCAATATCCCGGTTGAGGCCGTCCTCGTGTGTGCGGAACTTGGCTATCAGTTTCTGCTCAGCGACTCTGCGCTGTCGTGTGTCGCGAAGGCCGCCTTGGAGAACGCTTACCCGAATATCAGAGGCCGAATGCCCGTGACCGCTGAAGTGCTCCCCAACAGGAAGAGAACAGTCTTGCCTGGTGATTGTCGAGCGGTGTTCATTCATCCGTTGTCGCAGCGACAACCGGGATATTGGGTTCATGTCACATTATTTGTAACCCCCAAGGTTGCGTGGACCTGCAGAGTTTCACTGGCTGTCTTGTCTGGAGACAATACACATCTTTTTAGCCTGTCTTGATGCTCTCTCCACTCACATTGTTTTGTTTCTTAAAGACTTGATTAGTTGTAAGTATTCGCATTCCAACCATTATTCATGTAAATTGAGTCTGTGTCTTTATATGCTCTGTTTGTGAACAGAATCCCCACTCACCTGAAGAAGGGGCTTAGAGCTCCGAAAGCTTGTGTGGCTTTTGCTACCAAATAAACCTGTTGGACTTTAACCTGGTGTTGTTAAACTTCTTACTGTGTTTACCCCAGTCCAACGCCGGCATCTCCACATCATATCTACAAGGCACCAGTTTTTTTATATTCATTCGTAGGACATGGACATCGCTGGCCAGGAGTGTAATGGAATACTCTCTGCTTGTCTGAACGAGCACAGTAAGAAGTTTAACAACACCAGGTTAAAGTCCAACAGGTCTATTTGGTAGCAAAAGCCACAAGCTTTTGGAACCTTAAGCTCCTTCTTCAGGTGAGTGGGAATTCTGTTCACAAACAGGTCATATAAAGACACAAACTCAATTTACAGAATAATGGTTGGAATGCAAATACTTACAGCTAATCAAGTCTTAAAGGTACAAACAATGTGAGTGCAGAGAGCATTAAGACAGGTTAAAGAGATGTGTATTGTCTCCAGACAGGACAGCCAGTGAAATTCTGCAGGTCCACGCAAGCTGCGGGGATTACAGATAGTGTGACATGAACCCAATATCCCGGTTGAGGCCGTCCTCATGTTTGCGGAACTTGGCTATCAGTTTCTGCTCAGCGACTCTGCGTCGTCGTGTGTCGTGAAGGCCGCCTTGGAGAACGCTTACCCGAGATCAGAGGCCGAATGCCCGTGACCGCTGAAGTGCTCCCCAACAGGAAGAGAACAGTCTTGCCTGGTCATTGTCGAGCGGTGTTCATTCATCCGTTGTCGCAGCGTCTGCATGGTTTCCCCAATGTACCATGCCTCAGGACATCCTTTCCTACAGCGTATCAGGTAGACAACGTTGGCCGAGTTGCAAGAGTATGTACTGTGTACCTGGTGGATGGTGTTCTCACGTGAGATGATGGCATCTGTGTCGATGATCCAGCACGTCTTACAGAGGTTGCTGTGGCAGGGTTGTGTGGTGTCGTGGTCACTGTTCTCCTGAAGGCTGGGTAGTTTGCTGCGGACAATGGTCTGTTTGAGGTTGTGCGGTTGTTTGAAGGCAAGAAGTGAGGGTGTGGGGATGGCCTTGGCGAGATGTTCGTCTGACTCCTGTTGGACTTTAACCTGGTGTTGTTAAACTTCTTACTGTGTTTACCCCAGTCCAACGCCGGCATCTCCACATCATGTCTGGATGAGTACAGTTTCAACAACACTCAAGCAGCTTGACACCATCAAGGACAAAGTAGCTGCTTGATTGGCACACCATCCACAAACATTCACTCCCTCTTCCACCAACGCAGAGTGGCAGCAGTGTGTAACATCTACAAGATGCATTGCAAGAAATTACTAATGCTCCTTCGACAGCACCTGCCAAACCCACAGCCACTACCACCTGAAGGACAAAGGCAATAAACACATGGAAACACCACCACTACCTGGAAGTTGCCCTTCAAGACACGCAATATCCTGACTTGGAAATATATCATTATTCCTTCACTGTTGCTTGGTCAAAATCCCAGAACTCACTCCCTAAGAACACTTTGCGTGCACCTACACCAAAGGGCAAATTAAAGGGACTAATGGCCAATAAGTACCCTGGACCTGATGGGTTGCATCATAAGATCTTAAAGGAAGTAGCTACAGCGATAATCGATGCACTGGTAGTAATCTTCTAAGAATCCTTAAATTCAGGAAAAGTGTCAGAGGATTGGAAAACTGCAATTGTAACACCCTTATTCAAAAAGGGAGGGAGACAAAAAATAGTTAATTATAAGCCAATTAGCTTAACGTCTGTCATTGGGAACATTTTAGAGTCCATTATAAAGGGTGTAATCGCAGAATACTTAGAAATACATAAAATAATCAAGCAGAGTCATTATGGCTTTATGAAGAGGAAATTATGCCTGACCAATTTATTAGAATTCTTTGAGATGGTACTGAGCAGGATAGATAAAGGAAATGAGTACATGTAATATACTTGGATTCCAAAAAGCATTGGATAAGGTAACCCACAAAAGGCTACTTAATAAGATAACAACCCATGGTGTTGGGGGTAGTATATTAGCATGAACAGAGGATTGGCTAATTGATAGAAAACAGAGGCTGAAATTTTCCAGCCATTCACGTCAGTGGGACCTTTCAGTCCTGCCAACAGCACACCCCCACCGTGGGTCTCCCAGCAGTGAGGGGTGCATTCAATGGCAGAACCAGAATATCCCATCCAAAGTGTTGGGATAAGAGGGGCATTTTCAGGATGGCAACCTGTAACTAGTGGGGTGCCTTGGGGATCAGTGCTGGAGCCGCAATTATTGACAATATTTGTTAATGACTTGGATGAGAGAAGTGAATGTACTGTTGCCAAGTTTGCAGATGACAAAAAATAGGTTTTAACTTCTAGCCTTTTTTGATGATTTAGTCTTAGATATGTATTCTCCTTTCCTGTCATGTTCTGTTTATCACTTCCCATTTCAGTACCTTATTTTCTTGCCTTACCTCCCCTCTTTGGTTTGCTATATCTTCCCAAATTTGATTCCTTGCTCCCACTATTTAGTTAGAACCTTCACTACTTCCTTCATTGTGCAGCTCACTAGAACACTGGTCCCAGCAAGGTTCACATATAGATCATCTCAATGGTCCAGATCCAAATTTCCCTATTATTGGTGCCAGTGTCCTATGAACCAAAATTCAGAACTTCTATATCTGTCTTTGAGCCATGCATTCATTTCTCTAATCCTTATGGTCCTATGTCAATTTGCATGTGGCTCAAGTAATAATGTGGAGATGCCGGCGTTGGACTGGGGTAAGCACAGTAAGTAGTCTCACAACATCGGGTTAAAGTCCAACAGGTTTATTTGGTAGCACAAGCTTTCCGGTGAAGAAGGAGTGATATTCCAAAAACTTGTGCTACATAAACCTGTTGGACTTTAACCTGGTGTTGTGAGATTACTTACTGTGCTCAAGCAATAACCCAGGAGGTTATTACCAGTGAGGTTCTGTTTTTTAATTTATGTGCCTAGCTCCACATACTGACTATGCAGAACCTCTTTCTTAGTCCCTCCTATGTCACTGGTACCTACATGGACCATCTGGACTCTTGAACTTTGCTGCAGAGAACAGTGTCAATCACCCTCACTATGACTTCCCCTACTACCATACATTCCTTTTTACATTCCCCACTTGAATAACTTCCTGTACCACAGTACCATGGTCAGTTTGCTCATCCACCTGATGCGCGACAATCAAGCACGAGGTACAAGGCTTCAGCGATTGAAGGCTTTTATTGACAAACAATGGAACTATCTAAACACGAGTACACCATTCCAGACTGGAGGGGTCCCGCCTGAGCAGAGGGTCTTATACCGCTCCCAGGAGGCGGGGCCCGACCGGGATGTGCCATAACAGCATCCACCACAGGTATATTAATCCCACAGTGTAAACACCCTAGCCCAACAACAACATTATAACAACCCCACAGTGTCAACACCCTAACCCAACAGCAACATTGGAATAACCCCACAGTGGTAACCAACGATGGTTCACCACATTCACCCCTCCTTTGAAAACAAAGGCCGGCGGGGTGCGAAAACAGATTACATATATACAAAAAAAATCTACAAGTCCAGACGGTCTGGAGGACCGCACCGTCGCTGTGATCTCCTCAACACCGGTTGTGACACCGGAGCAGGTGCTTGCGGTGGCGTTCTCTCCAAAACAGCGTCCGGCTGTCCCCTCGAGGACTCACGGGCCGGTTGACCCTGGTGAAGCGGTGGTGCAGGGGTTCCCGGTACCTTCTGTGGTGGCGCCGATCTCCGAGTCTCAGGCAAGCTGTACATGGGAGTATAACTGTTATGCACTGGTCCCGGTGCTGACCGTGCCACGTCCGGGGAAGAAATAAGTGATAGGGGATTCGTGACAGGGGGTATGGGAGCGACAGGAGTTGCTACGTCCCCTGCGGGCGCCAGGTCTCGAATCGAGACTGTGTCCTCTCGCCCGTCAGGATATGCCACATAGGCATACTGAGGGTTGGCGTGGAGGAGTTGGACCGGTTCGACCAAGGGGTCGGACTTGCGGGCTCTTACATGTCGCCGCAGAAGGACGGGTCCTGGGTACGTCAACCAGGCTGGTAAAGATATCCCCGAGGACGACTTCCGAGGGAATAAGAACATCCTCTCGTGGGGAGTAGCATTGGTTGCCGTACACAGGAGGGAGCAAATGGAATGAAGCGCATTTGGAAGGACCTCCTGCCAACGGGAGAGTGGAAGGCCCCTGGACTTCAGCGCCAATAGGACAGCCTTCCAGACTGTAGCATTCTCTCTCTCCACCTGTCCGTTGCCCCTAGGGTTGTAACTCGTGGTTCTACTAGAGGCAATCCCGTATGAGAGCAGGAATTGCCTCAAGTCGTTACTCATGAACGACGAGCCCCTGTCGCTATGTATGTAGCAGGGGTACCCGAACAGGGTAAAAAGATCACGGAATGCCTTGATCACCGTGGCAGTCGACGTGTCCGCACAGGGACAACAAACGGGAACCGGGAGTATTCATCTATGATATTGAGAAAGTACACATTCCGGTCCGTTGAGGGAAGGGGGCCCTTAAAATCCACACTCAGCCTCTCGAAGGGGCGAGTGGCCTTGACCAATTGTGCCTGGTCAGGTCGGTAAAAGTGCGGTTTGCATTCCGCGCAAATCCGACAGCTTCTCGTTACTGACCTGACATCCTCCACCGAGTAGGGCAGGTTGCGGGCTTTTATGAAGTGGTAGAGCCGAGTGACCCCAGGATGGCACAGGTCATTATGGAGGGCGTTCAAGCGGTCCTCCTGCATGGTAGCGCATGTTCCGCGCGAGAGGGCATCCGAGGGCTCATTGAGTTTCCCTGGACGATACATAATATCGTAATTATAGGTGGAGAGCTCAATTCTCCACCGCAAGATCTTGTCATTCTTGATCTTGCCCCTCTGCGTATTATTGAACATAAACGCCACGGATCGCTGATCCGTGATCAGGGTGAACCGCTTCCCCGCCAGGTAATGGCGCCAGTGTCTGATGGCCTCCACAATAGCCTGGGCCTCCTTCTCCACCGCTGAGTGCCGAATTTCGGGACCTTGAAGGGTGCGGGAAAAAAACGCGACGGGCCTGCCTGCCTGGTTTAGTGTGGCGGCCAGGGCGAAATCCGATGCATCACTTTCCATCTGAAAAGGGATGGATTCATCCACCGCGTGCATCGTGGCTTTCGCAATGTCGCTTTTCAAAGCCTTGAAGGCCAATTGGGCCTCCGGCGTGAGTGGGAAAGTCGTGGACTTGATGAGCGGACGGGCTTTGTCCGCGTAGTTGGGGACCCACTGCGCATAATAAGAGAAGAAGCCGAGGCATCTCCTCAGTGCTTTAGCGCTAGCGGGCAAGGGAAGTTCAGTAAGGGGGCGCATACGGTCTGGATCAGGGCCGATGACCCCGTTTTCCACCACGTATCCCAGGGTAGCTAACCTGCGCGTACGGAATACACACTTCTCCCTGTTATAGGTCAGATTCAGGCGAGATGCAGTGCGCAAAAAGTTCTGGAGATTTGTGTCATGGTCCTGCTGGTCATGGCCGCAGATGGTGACATTATCCAGGTACGGGAAGGTAGCCCGCAACCTGTTCTGGTCCACCATTCGGTCCATAGCACGCTGGAAGACCGAGACCCCATTGGTGACACCAAATGGAACCCTAAGAAACTGATACAGACGACCATCCGCCTCAAAAGCCGTGTATTGTCGGTCCTCTGGGCGGATGGGGAGTTGGTGGTAGGCGGACTTAAGGTCTATGGTGGAGAACACCCGGTACTGCGCAATCTGATTGACCATATCAGATATGCGCGGGAGAGGATACGCATCCAGCTGCGTATAACGATTAATGGTCTGACTGTAGTCGATGACCATCCGGGGTTTGTTCCCGCTTTTAACCACCACAACCTGTGCTCTCCACGGACTAGCGCTGGGCTGTATGATCCCTTCTTTGAGGAGCCGCTGAACCTCAGATCTGATGAAGATCCGGTCTTCAGCGCTGTAACGCCTACTTTTAGTAGCGATGGGCTTGCAGCCTGGTACCAGATTCTTAAATAAAGAGGGTGTGGTGATCTTTAGTGTGGAAAGATTGCATGCGGGGCGCTTTGGATGATTTGGAGGCTGCGGCTGATTCCCTACTGCCAGCGAAGGGAGTGGCCCACCGTACTGTAGGATCACACCCTTCATGTGGACCATAAAGTTTAGTCCGAGGAGAATTGGCGCGCAAAGATGCGGCAACACAAGGAGCCTGTATCGCTCGTAAATTGTGCCCTGCACCTCCAGAGTTACCACACAACGTCCTTGGATCGGTACAGACCGGGACCGTGATGCCATAGAAATTGTCTGTTTGGCAGGTAGAACCCGGAGTCCACACCTCTTTGCAGTGTCAGTGTGAATAAAACTCTCGGTGCTCCCACTGTCAAACAGACAATACACAGTACGACCATTTACCTTGATGTTCATCATTGAACAGTCAAGCCTGTGATGCTTTGCCTGGTCCAGGGTGATCAACGCCACCGTTGGCCCTTGGACGTCACTGCAGGCAGCCGAGGTTGATGCTGAGGACCCCTGCTGGTCGCTCCTGGTCGTCGTCGACCAAGATGGCCACCCCCATGAATCGCACGTGGGTGAGGGCGCCAAGCGTAGCGACTCCTGGTGGTCATCCTCCTCCTCCGCCAGCCACAATGGCGTCGTCCTGGGCTCGCACGTGGTCGGACCTTGTGGGTACTGCGACGCCGATGGAGATTGTCTCCGTTCTGGAGGGTCACAGGCTGCACTGCCGTTCTTGGGCTTCGATCTGCAGACTTTCGCGTAGTGCCCCTTTTTACCGCACTGACTGCAGATCACCGTTTTAGCTGGACACTGTTGCCGTGGATGCTTGGCTCCTCCGCAAAAATAGCACCGCGGGCCGCCTGGGGCTGCCGCCGTCGTCGGGTCGATATGGGAGCGCGAGCCCGTGGGGCAAGGAGGAATTTGTGCCTGCTCCTGCCACGTTGTCTCCACGTGGTCTTCTGGATACAGGGCCAAGCTTTTTGACGCTGCCTCCAGCATCTCAGCCATCTCCATCGCTTGGGTCAGGTTGAGATTCCCTTTCTCCAACAGCTTGAGCCGGATGTACGAAGACCCTACCCCTGCTACAAACGCATCTCGGGCGAGGTCGTACATGTACTGCTCAGCCGACACAGCTTTGCAGTCGCAGCCCCTGGCAAGCTGCAAGAGCTCATTGGCGTAGTCCTCCATGGTTTCGCCCGACTGCCGACGTCGTGTAGCGAGGAGGTAACGAGCGTGGATCTCGTTGGGTGGTCTCGTGTATCGCTTTTTCAAGAGCTCGATGGCCCTCGGGTAAGTGGTGGCCGCACGAATCGCGAGGTAGACCGTGTCGCTTACCCTCGCATGGAGGACCTGGAGTCTGTCGTTGTCCGTAGTAACTGCTGCAGAGGCCGCCAGGTAGTCCTCGAAACACTTCAGCCAGTGGTCGAAGGTGTTAGAGGCGCCGACCGCACGTGGGTCCAGCGTCAGACGCTCTGGTTTCAGCATTTGCTCCATACTCTCTTTACTGTTGAGAGTTTCGTGTTTGTCAATAAAATTGATGCGCAACAATCAAGCACGAGGTACAAGGCTTCAGCGATTGAAGGCTTTTATTGACAAACAATGGAACTATCTAAACACGAGTACACCATTCCAGACTGGAGGGGTCCCGCCTGAGCAGAGGGTCTTATACCTCTCCCAGGAGGCGGGGCCCGACCGGGATGTGCCATAACAGCATCCACCACAGGTATATTAATCCCACAGTGTAAACACCCTAGCCCAACAACAACATTATAACAACCCCACAGTGTCAACACCCTAACCCAACAGCAACATTGGAATAACCCCACAGTGGTAACCAACGATGGTTCACCACACCACCCCGCAGCTCCACTCTGAACCAAACAAGCTTAGAGAACCTCAACCCTATTGACAATTTCAAAGTCTGAGACACCTGCACTCCTGCCTTGTGAATCCATTTATCTGCCTCACTCACAGTCATACTCTCCTGCTAACCAAATCAAAAGACCCTCTCCTACATAGTTGGACTGCCTCCTGGTACAAAGCATCTAGGTAACTTTCCCGCTCCCTGATGTGTCACAGTGTCTGTAGCTCAGCCTCCAGCTCAATGACTCTGAACCAAAGTTCCTGGAGCCCAAACACTTAGTGCAGATGTAACGCAAACACAGACAATGCTGGAAAATCTCAGCATGTCTGACAGTATTTGTGGAGAGAGAACAGGGCCAATGTTTCGAATCTGGATGACCCTTTTTCAGAACAGATGTGTTTGCCCTGATTCACACTGACATGCAGCCTTGACACATCAACTGTCCTGCCATCCTTAATGTGTTTTAATTAATGAATTGTATTATTCACTTATTTATTTCCTTTTCTATATATTTTATTAACTATACCACCAGTTTATATTTAAACCTTAGAAATAGAGTACCCACCTTAACCATTTACCAGATAATCACCGGATAGTTAGCTTCTATTTCTGTAGTCAAGCAAGAACCAATTCCCACAGGATGAAAAATTTAGTAAAGGCAAAGGTGAAGGAACACCTTCTTCTTCTTATCTAATTCCTTAATCACCCAACTCCTAGCACTCTGTTCAAAGTTGCATTCCATGCGAAGTCTCACTGAAAAATCTGTTTATATATCCTGGACTGAAACCTGGACTGAAGTTCGCTGACCCCAGCTACAGAAAAATTGGTTTAAGCTGCTTTCCTTAATTAGCTAACTTCAACTCATTTTGCAACGGAGTCCTGAAAACCTTGCTTAAAGTTGGGAAAGTCACCCCTCGGAAAGCGACTGGCCCAGATGGGGTATCTGGACGAGCACTCAGATCCTGCATGGATCAGCTGGCGAGGGTATTCACAGACATCCTTAACCTCTCCTTACACCAATCTGAGGTCTATATCTGCTTCAAGAAGATGACCATTATCCCTGTACCAAAGAAAAACCAGGCAGTGTGCCTTAATGACTATCACCCGGTGGCTCTGACATCCATCATTATGTTGTGCTTCGAAAGGTTAGTCTTGACACAAATCAATTCCAGCCTCCCAGGTTGCCTGGATCCACTACAGTTCGCCTACCACTGCTACAGCTCCACAGCAGACGCCATCTCCCCGGCCCTACACTCAATCCTGGAACACCTGGATAACAAAGATACCTATGTCAGACTCCTATTTATTGACTACCGCCCAGCCTTCAACACCATTATTCCTACATAACCCATTTCCAAACTCTGTGGCCTGGGGCTCGGCTCCTCCCTCTGTAACTGGATCCTAGACTTCCTAACCCACAGACCGTAATCAGTAAGGATAGGCAACAACACCTCCTCCACGATCATCCTCAACACCGGTGCCCCATAAGGCTGGGTTCTCAGCTCCTTACTATACACCTTACACACCTATGACTGTGTGACCAAATTCCTCTCCACCTCAATTTTCAAGTTTGCTGATGACACCACCATAGTGAGTCGGATCTCAAACAATGATGAGATGGAGTACAGGAAAGAGATAGAGAATCTAATGAACTGGTGCGACAATAATAATCTCTCCCTCAAGGACAGCAAAACGAAGGAGATAGTCATCGATTTCAGGAAGCATAATGAAGGACATGCCCCTGTTGGCGTCAAGAGAAATGAGTGGAAATGGTCAAGAGCTTCAAGTTTCTAGGTGTCCAGATCACCAACAACCTGCCCTGGTCCCTCCATGCTGACACTATAGTTAAGAAAGCCCACCAACGCCTCTACTTCCTCAGGGGGCTAAGAAAATTTGGTATGTTCGCTACGACACACCCCAACTTTTACAGATGCACCACAGAAAGCATTCTTTCTGGATATATCACGGCTTGGTATAGCTCCTGCTCTGTCCAAGATCGCAAGAAACTACAAAGGGTTGTGAACGAAGCCCAGCCTGTCACGCAAACCAGCCTCCAATCCATTGACTCTGTCTATACTTTCCACGGAAAAGCAGCCAGCATAATTAAGGACCCCTCGCACCCCGGACATACTCTTTATCACCTCCTTCCATCAGGAAAAAGATACAAAAGTCTGAGGTCACGTACCAACCGACTCAAAAACAACTTCTTCCCTGTTGCCATCAGACTTTTGAACAGACCTACCCTATATTAAGTTGAATTTTTCTCTACACCTTAGCTATGACTGTAACACTATAGTCTGCACTCTCTCCTTTCCTTCTCTATGAACAGTATGCTTCGTCTGTATAGCACACAAGAAACAATACTTCTCACTGTGTGCTAATACATGTGACAATAATAAATCAGATCAAAAAAATTAGAAATTCAGCAGAAAATTTCAGTTCATTGTGAAATGCAAACAAAAATTTTGGGTGAATTTCTTGTTTCTGAAACCAAGGGCCCGATTCTACCATCAAGTTGCGCCCATTTTCGGGCGCAAAAACTTGCTAAAATTGACGTGAGGCACGTAGCGCAATCCGTGCCCACCTCCGCACCAGTTCCCTTTTTACCAAGGCCCAAAAATGACTGCGATCGGGACCGTGCCCAAAACGGGCGCAATGGCCAATTAAATGCATTTGCATGCCTGTGATCAGTGAGGGGGAAGGGGGGTCTGCTGCCACTCTGCCTGTGATCAGTGAGGGGAAAGGGAGTCCGCTGCCACTCTGCCTGTGATTAGTGAGAGGAAAGGGGGGGTCCGCTGCCACTTTGCCTGAGATCAGTGGGTGGAAGGGGGGTCCGCTGCCACTCTGCCTAAGATCGGTGGGGGGGG
This sequence comes from Mustelus asterias, assembly GCF_964213995.1. Classification (NCBI taxonomy): domain Eukaryota; kingdom Metazoa; phylum Chordata; class Chondrichthyes; order Carcharhiniformes; family Triakidae; genus Mustelus; species Mustelus asterias. The sequence continues at coordinate 126,679,619 of NC_135802.1, forward strand.
GGGGGGAAAGGAGGGGACGGGCCCACGATCGGTCTGGGTGGCGGAGGGGGTGGGGGGATAAGGGGGTCAGTAATGTTGTGGGGGTGGGACAATATCTGTGGGGGCCAGGGGGAGACATTATCCGGCCTGGGAGCGATTTTTTTGTTTCTGTGCATGCGCAGTTGGAGGCGCCAATGGGAGCTGCAGGATTTTGGGTGTGTTGAGCCCCACCCACAGGCTTCAACAGCGTGATTTGGAATTGCTGAAATTATTTCAGGCAGAGTGCCTATGGGGGCGTCTGAGAACGAGTCTAAAAGTCGGATCTCAAACACTCCCAGTCTCAAGTCCACCCAGCACTTAGGGCCCTCTTTTATCATTTTGATTCTATGTGCGGTGATGGATGACTCCGATGGCACCTTTCCTACTGGCCAGAATGGTGGGATCCTGCACCAGATGCTATGCCTGAAACCTCAATTATTTTGCACAGCCAAGTTCCCTTTCAAGACAAACACTTGTACCACACACTCCGCAAGCCATTTGAGGCTGGGTGGTAAGGTGTTGACCTTACTTGGTCAATGCTGTTTGACTTTAGAGATTTTTGGAATTCTTCCTCAGTGAATGATGTGTCATTGTCCTACACAATCACTTATGGAATGCCATGAATAGCAAAAATTTTCCTTAACTTGTCAATGGTGGCCATGGCTGATGTGGATTTCTTCAACTGCAAATATAACCACTTAGAGTGTGCATCTACCAATATAAGAAATATATGATCCATAAATGGTCCGAAAAAATCAATATGTAACCTTGTCCATGGTACCAGGCCACTGGTAATGTGGCAATGATACAAGTTCGCTGGTGGCGGTAAAGCTTGTTGAGCTTCGCAACTGGGGCATTCATTAACCGTCTTTTCTATTTCCTTATCAATGACCGGCCACCACACATAACTCCTGGCTAGGGCTTTCATTCTGCTTTGTCTTGGATGGGAGTTGTGCAGTTCCTGTAACAGCAGTTGTCTCCCCTGGGGTGGGACTATAGCCCCCTACCGTAACACCCTGTCTTAAAAGGTTATTTCCATCCTTCTGTGTTTGTAGGGTTTCAACAATTCTGACTTCTCATATCGCCACCCTTGTATTACCATCTTTTTAACTTTCAACATTATAGGGTCTCTTTCTGTGCACAACTTTTTGTGTTTAGCCGAAACTGGCACGGTCTCGACTAGATGCATATTAATACAATCTCTTGAGAGGCTGGGGTGATGCTACTGTTTCTGGCTTGTGATCTGAGGCTATTGTAAAATGTCTGTAAATATACTGATTAAACTTTTTGGGGGTGATCTTCCCAAAAAAATATAAGTGTCGATATAGTTTGAAAACCGAACCTTTTCACTTTGATTTTTTCAGCGAGCTACCCCTGCAATGTTCCCACACTCAATTTTTTTGGCCGTCAATAAGGGGAGGCGGGGCAGAGCCTAAGGTTGCCGGGGAAGACGGCTGCAGACTGCTCGGGGCACCATTGTACAGGCATCATTCCCCCCCTCTCTCTTCCTCTTCGGCAGCAGTTCAACCCCCCCATGGCAATACAGATCGCTGGCATCGGGACACTCCCAATGAGTCCCCCATCACAACCTCTCCACGGCACATCCCTTCCATATGCCCCCACCCCGTTGCCGATCAACCCCCCTGGATGCCCCCTTTGCCAATCACCCCTACTTATCCTCCTTTGCCTCCCCCCACAGAGCTCCTCCCCTGCAGAGCTTCCTCCTTTGCATTCCCCCCCACTATCTTAGCCCCACCCCCTCTCACTGCACCCGGTATTGCCAGGATGCCCAGTGAGCACTGCCAGGGTGTGCAGTGGGCAATGCTCCCGACCACTGAGGGCTTCAACGGCCTCTGATTCCATCCCCGCCCACCCCCGGTGTTCACATCACAATGGGGACAATGAGCGATTCTCACTGACGAGGGGGGAAACTCTGGGAGGCTGGAAACAGCTGTGCCAGACGTGTTAATCTCATTCAAATGAAAACAATATTAAATCGGCTTTGCTCTCTTTTCCCTCATCACGCCAGCAAAACAGGAGTGGGAAAATGGCTTTCAGCATGAGACCGATTCACACCCAGCGCATAGAAATATGGAAGATAGGAGCAGGAGGAGGCCAATTGGCCCTTCGAGCCTGCTCTGCTATTCATTACGATCATGGCTGATTGTTCAACTCAATAGCCTAATCCTGCTTTTTCCCCAAAACGTTTGATCCCATTTGCCCCAAGTGCTAGATCCAGCTGCCTCTTGAACATATTCAATGTTTTGGTATCAGCTGCTTCCTGTGGTAATGAATTCCACAGGCTCACCACTCTCTGGGTGAAGAAATGTCTCCTCACCTCCGCCCTAAATGGTCTACCCTGAATCCTCAGACTGTGACCCGTGGTTCTGGGCTCCCCCATCATTGGGAACATCGTCCCCGCATCTACCCTATCTGGTCCTCATAGAAACCCTACAGTGCAGAAGGAGGCCATTCGGCCCATCGAGTCTGCACCGACCACAATCCCACCCAGGCCCTACCCCCACATATTTACCCACTAATCCCTCTAACCTATGCATCCCACGACTCAAAGGGGCATTTTTTTTTTAACCTGGCCAATCAACCTAACCCGCACATCTTTGGACTGTGGGAGGAAACCGGAGCACCCGGAGGAAACCCACGCAGACACGAGGAGAATGTGCAAACTCCACACAGACAGTGACCCGAGCCGGGAATCGAACCCGGGACCCTGGAGCTGTGAAGCAGCAGTGCTAACCACTGTGCTACCGTGCCGTCCTGTTAGAATTTTGTATGAGATCCCTTCTCATTCATCTGAACTCCAGCGAAAACAATCCTAAGCTAGTCAATCTCTGCTCATACATCAGACCCGCCATCCCTGGAATCAGCCTGGTAAACCTTCGCTGCACTCCCTTGAGAGCAAGAACATCTTTCCTCAGAAAAGGAGACCAAAACTGCACACAATACTCTAGGTGTGGCCTCACCAAGGCCTGGATAATTGCAGCAACACATCCCTGCTCCTGTACTTGAAACCTCTCGCAATGAAGGCCAACATGCCATTTGCCTTTTTTACCTGCATGCTTACCTTCAGTGACTGGTACATAAGGACACCCAGGTCCTGCTGCACACTCCCCTCTCCCAAATTACAGCCATTCAGGTCGTAATCTGCCTTCTTGTTTTTGCTTCCAAAGGGAATAACCCAAATTATACTGCATCTGCCATTGATTTGCCCACTCATCCAACCTGCCCAGATCATTCTGAAGGATCTCTGCATCCTCGTCACAGTTCACCCTCCCACGCAACTTGGTATCATCTGCAAACTTTGAGATATTACATTTTGTTCCCTCATCCAAATCATGAATATATATTGTGAATAGCTGGGTCCCAGTACCGATCCCTGTGGCACCCCACTAGTTACTGCCTGCCAATTTGAAAAGCACCCATTAATTCCTACACTTTGTTTCCTCTCTGCCAACCAGTTTTCTATCCATCTCAATACACTTCCCCCAATCCCATGCACTTTAATCTTGTACGATAATCTCTTGTGCGGGACTTTGTCAAACGCACAACGCATGGACGACTCGCACGCTATCTTCCCGGCCTGTTGTGCCAGTCTACCGGTGAATATGCACCCATGGGAATAGCAGGAAGGCCATGGGCAAGACTACACGCACATTTTACTGGTCCCTTCATGGGACATATATTTCTCATTTTGGTCGATGCGCATCCCAAATGCTTGGATGTCCGATTAATGAAGACGACAACAGTTATAGCCATCATTGATACTTTGAGGCAGATTTTTGCCACCCATGGCATCCCAGAAGTCATAGTGTCAGACAGTGGCACAGCATTTACAGCAGAGGAGTTTTGTAAATTTGTAAAGTCAAATGGTATTCGCCATGTTCACTCAGCACCTTATCACCCAGCTTCCCATAGGTTCGCAGAATGATCTGTGGAAAGGTTCAAATCATCAATGAAGAAGCAAGCTTATAGGCCATTGCCTTTACATTTAGCAACTTTCTTACTATCATACAATACCCAAATGCAACCATGGGGTTCACTCCAGCTCAATTATTGATGGGACATTACCAAGGACCCAGTTGGATTTAGCATTTCCAGATTTGGTGGGAAGGGTGGAGGTTACATGAGCCTCTCAGAAGCAAAACCATGATGTGAGGAAGAAGGAGAGTTTTCCAAGTTGATAATCTAATCCTAAATGTGGAGATGCCAGCGTTGGACTGGGGTAAGCACAGTAAGAGGTCTCACAACACCAGGTTAAAGTCCAACAGGTTTATTTGGTAGCACAAGCCACAAGCTTTCGGAGCACTTGCGCCTTCATCAGGTGAGTGGGAATTGTGTTCACAAACAGGGCACATATAGACACAAACTCAATTTACAAGACAATGGTTGGAATACCAGTGGAGAGAGGGTTAAGCACAGGTTAAAGAGGTGTGTATTGTCTCCAGCCAGGACAGTTAGTGAGATTTTGCAAGCCCAGGAAAGTTGTGGGGATTACGGATAGTGTGACATGAACCCAAGATCCCGGTTGAGGCCGTCCTCATGTGTGCAGAACTTGTCTATCAGTTTCTGTTCAGCGATTCTGCGTTGTCGTGTGTCATGAAGGCTGCCTTGGAGAACGCTTATCCAAAGATCAGAGGCCGAATACCCGTGACCGCTGAAGTGTTCCCCAACAGGAAGAGAACACGCTTGCCTGGTGATTGTCGAGCGGTGTTCATTCATCCGTTGTCACAGCGTCTGCATGGTCTCCCCAGTGTACCATGCCTCAGGACATCCTTTCCTGCAGCGTATCAGGTAGACAACGCACCTCTGCAAGACGTGCTGGATCATTGACACGGATGCCATCATCTCACGTGAAATACATCAGCCAGGTACACAGTACATACTCTTGCAACTCGGCCAACGTTGTCTACCTGATACGCTGCAGGAAAGGATGATACATTGGGGAAACCATGCAGATGCTACGACAATGGATGAATGAACACCACTCGACAATCACCAGGCAGGAGTGTTCTCTTCCTGTTGGGGAACACTTCAGCAGTCACGGGTATTCAGCCTCTGATCTTCGGGTAAGCGTTCTCCAAGGCGGCCTTCACGACACACAACAACGCAGAATCGCTGAGCAGAAACTGATAGCCAAGTTCCGCACACATGAGGACGGCCTCAATCGGGATCTTGGGTTCATGTCACACTATCTGTAACCTCCACGACTTGCCTGGGCTCGCAAAATCTCACTAACTGTCCTGGCTGGAGACAATACACATCTCTTTAACCTGTGCTTAACGCTCTCTCCACTCACATTGTCTGTACCTTTAAGACTTGATTACAAGTAAAGACTCGCATTCCAACCATTATCTTGAAAATTGAGTTTGTGTCTATATGTGCCCTGTCTGTGAACACCACTCCCACTCACCTGATGAAGGGGCAGTGCTCCGAAAGCTTGTATCTTGTGCTACCAAATAAACCTGTTGGACTTTAACCTGGTGTTGTGAGATTTCTTACTAATCTAATCCTAGCCAGGACTTTGCAGCACGACTGACAAGAGTGCCTATGTGACAGAAAGTCTGGCCCGATCTGGGCTTCTAACAATAGGCCGGTGCAATTGGGTGCAATGATCTCCTGCTAAGTATCAGTAGAGTGCAACGACCTTTGATGGGTGATTGATGGGCCAGGCCCAGACATGTTTGTATATTTGTACAGTTGGTCTGCCCGAGGTTTGACTGTGTTTGATTTTAATATGCCCAATTCTTTAATTTAGGATATCCAATTTTATCAGCTTTAAAACTAGGCCCTGTTTATATTACTACAGGGCATTCAGCCCATCAAATCTGCACCGACTCTCTGAAAGAGCATCTTACCCAGGGGTTGAGTTGGTCGAAAAGTGCTGCATAATAGCAAAGAATGCTATTTCATTCATTTCTGAACTTTCCATTAAACTATGTCCAAACCATTGTTAGTCATAGAAATCATAGAAACCCTACAGTGCAGAAAGAGGCCATTTGGCCCATCAAGTCTGCATTGACCACAATCCCACCCAGGCCCTACCCCCAAACCCCTACATATTAACCTGCTAATCCCTCGAACCTACACATCTCAGGACACTAAGGGGCAATTTTAGCACGGCCAATCAACCTAACCCGCACATCTTTGCACTGTGGGAGGAAACCGGAGCACCTGGAGGAAACCCACGCAGACACGAGGAGAATGTGCAAACGCCACACAGACATTGACTCAAGCCGGGAATCGAACCCAGGTCCCTGGAGCTGTGAAGCAGCAGTGCTAACCACTGTGCTACCGTGCCGCCCATTATTGTTGCCGCCCGTTATTGTTGCTATTGTGATATGGGATCCGTGACTGCAACAAAAACTTCAGATTTGACATGAACAAACAAAGCTTCACAATGGCGCCAACTGATGCAGAGAAATGTTGTCCTGTTTCAGCCAGGTTGTTGCTGGAGTTACCACATGGAGACCAGGCATCTCCCTGTGGGGTAAGGGAGGGAAAATGAGGCAGAGAGCTGTTGCTGTTGTGTGATTTAAATCAACTGACTAATGGCGTCTACTTAAGTCACAAGTTAGTTGACTCCAGTCATTCACCACTGATAGCCATCCTTAAAGCCCCATTCTTTGGAATTTTCTCCCTAAAGCTCTCCATCCCCTCTCCCTCCGTAAGACTGACCCCCAAGAGCATGCTTTTGGTTACCCTTTTAATTGGCTCGATGCCCATTTTCCTCATGCCTCTATTTAGTGTTTGGGGACATTGCCCTGTGTTAAGGTTTTATACCAATGCAGTTTTGTTGTTCTTGCTAGTTGTAAGCTTGTGCAATTTGGCTGAGGTTATGAATATCAGTGCCGCCCGGGATCGGTGCTGGGCCCTCTTTTGCCCTCCATTTATTAAATAATTTGGATATAGGTGCAAGAGGATATTTGGTGGTGACAAATAAATGGACATTGCAAACTATGAGGCAGAGCATCGAAAGATACAGACAGGTTAACAGATTCATGGTAGACACAGTGCAATACAAAGAAATGTGAAGTTAGACAGTGTGGGCAAAGGATGAAAGGAATTAAAGCAACTGATATGTCCGATAACTGACAGGGCTGTCTGAGGAAATCTGCATGAGGTGGCTGTCAGTGAGGCAACTGGATGTGAATCAACAGCTGTAACTTTGCTGTTAACTCAGTGTGTTTTTCTACTGATGTGTAGATTTTATGAAGTAACAGTGAAATTCCACTTGAATTTGATTGCTAAATACAGTGCTCTGTTGTGTTTGGTAATGTTGAATGGCTTGTGTGTATTGGTTTTTCTTGACGTATTCAAATGTTTACCCTCCATTTTCACACTTCAAATACACTTTACTAGCAAACATATACATAGTCAGATAAGTTCCAGAGAGATCAAGATAAGTGGTTTGACACAGAAGATGAAGTTAGAAACTGCCTCGTATCATAAATAAAAGACCCAATCTCAGAATCGAGAGGCTGTGATATCCGCTTGGCAATGCAAAACTCTTTCGCTCCAGCTTCATTACTGTTGAAATGGCCCTCTACATTGCAGAATAGGTTCAACAGAAGCTATAGGAGGAAAAGCAGGGGCTCAAATCTTCCTCAACCCTCCTGTAAATGGACCTCAGTGGCATCAGTATCACTTACAGGTACACACACACACACGCACACGCACAGAGTGATTGGGGAATTTCCCAGAGTGAAAAGATAGAGTTGTTTAGGAACAGAGTAATCATACAGCAATTTTGGATGAGAAGGAAGATTTGTATTTATGCATCATTTTATCATGTAGAATTTTACAGCCCCGTCAGAAGTTATTCTATTCATCATATCCATGCCAGCTGTTGCATGACTCAGAGCCATTGCAGATACAATGCATTACCGTCACTGCTATTATGTAGCTAAATGCAGCAGCCATTTTGCACACAGGAGGATCCCACCAACAGTAAACAAGACAAACAGTTAATACATTCAGCTTTGAGTGTCAGTTGAGGAAAAACATTACCCAAAAACATTTAGTGCTATGGGATTTTTACCGTCCAACCTGATGGGTAAGCTGGACTTCATTTTAACTTGTCATCAAAGGGCGCAACTTCCCTGTATTTGGCAGAGTGTGATGGTGAGCAGAAAGAGTGGTACTTAGCCCACTGGTGGTGATGGCGGGTTTTCATGCCCTGCTTTTAGGGACTTGGGTGGGGGAGGGGGTAACAATCTTTCTCCACAGGATTCCCACCACCTCAGTGGTGGGCAGTTTCTGATTCGGCCACCCTGTCACCAGCTGAGCACATTAGTCATTGGGGCGCTCCATCTAAAAGCCACCCCAGTACTCTGCAGTTCTACCTCCTGATCCACAGATACTCAAGGCTGCATGGGTCTGCCCCTAGGTTCCCAGAAACCTCCCCTCACCAGACTGCTGGATGCAGTGGAGGCGCATCATGACATCCTGTACCCTCATACAGGGAGGAGACTAACTAGCAGGTCGCCAACCCAGCATGGGAGACAGTGGCAGCGGTGGTCAGTGCCAACTCCCTGCTGAGGAGGACAGGCAGTAAGACGTTTAACAACACCAGGTTAAAGTCCAACAGGTTTATTTGGTAGCAAAAGCCACACAAGCTTTCGGAGCCCCAAGCCCCTTCTTCAGGTGAGTGGGAATTCTGTTCACAAACAGAGCATATAAAGACACAGACTCAATTTACATGAATAATGGTTGGAATGCGAATACTTACAGCTAATCAAGTCTTTAAGATACAAACAATGTGAGTGGAGAGAGCATCAAGACAGGCTAAAAAGATGTGTATTGTCTCCAGACAGGACAGCCAGTGAAACTCTGCAGGTCCACGCAGGCTGTGGGGATTACAGATAGTGTGACATGAACCCAATATCCCGGTTGAGGCCGTCCTCATGTGTGCGGAACCTGGCTATCAGGAGGAGGACAGGCATCCAGGGTTGCAAAAGGATGAATGATCTCCATTCTGCCAGGGTAAGTTACTCTTCTCATCACTCAACTCTCTCACTCTCACACCCATCACTCATCCACAGGGTGCTACTCACTGCCAGCTCAATGGACACCACCACTCACTCACCCAGATATATGCTTAATCCCCCCCCGCGGGTCATTTCCTCATCACCTCACTGCTCTCACTCGCCATCCACACAAGCCTGGTGTCCTTAGCATCTGCCCTAGCACATGTCCTGTTTACACTCTCCATCTGTATTCATACAAGACAAGTTGGCTCACAATAAAAGGAAGAGATCCCAGACAGGCAGAGGGATACCGAGTTGAAATTCCTCTCTGAATTTGAGGAGAGAGCCCTCCAGATGGCCAGGGAGAAACCCGACTGCTGTTATGCCTATGGTGAGGTGGGTGCCAATAAACTGAGTGAGGATCCAGAACACCATTATCCATCACACCAAACCGACGTGCCATGTCTCCTGTATGTGAAGGCCCCTGCCATGCACTAATGAAATCTCCCTTCCCTCTTAACAAATCAGGGGAGCAGCCAGGTCCAAGAAAGCTCTGACACTAGCCTAGATAATTTCTCTGACGTGGAGATATAGCACCAAGAGCTATATCTAATTTCTTCTTGAAATCAGACAACGTTTTGGCCTGAACTACTTTCTGTGGTAGTGAATCAGTCACTGAAAGTAAGTGCGCAGGTACAGCAGGCAGTAAAGAAGGCAAATGGTGCATCGCCTTTATAGTGAGAGAATTTGAGTATGAGGATAGGGATGTTTTGTTGCAATTGTATAGGGCATTGATGAGACCACACCTGGAGTATTGTGTGCAGTTTTGGTGTCCTTTTATTTATTTTATTATTAGTGTTACAAGTAGATTTACATTAACACTGCAATGAAGTTACTGTGAAAATCCCCTAGTCACTGCACTCCAGCACTTGTTCGTGTACACTGAGGTAGAATTTAGTATGGCCAATGCACCACGTCTTTTGGACTGTGGGAGGAAACTGGAGCACCCGGAGGAAACTCATGCAGACACGGGGAGGACATGCAGACTCCGCACGACAGTGACCCAAGCCGGGAATCAAACGGGGTCCCTGGCACTGTGAGGCAGCAGTGCTAGCCACCATGCTGACCCCATATCTGAGGAAGAATGTTCTTGCTATAGAGGGAATACAGAGAAGATTTGCCAGGCTGAATCCTGGAATGGCAGGTCTGCCATAAGAGGAGAGACTAAGTCGGTTAGGATTATATTCACTGGAATTTAGAAGAGTGAGAGGGGATCTCATAGAAACTTATAAAATTCTAACAGGGTTAGACAGGGTAGATTCAGAAAGAATGTTCCCAATGGCGAGGGAATGCAGAACTCGGGGTCATAGTTTGAGGATAAGGGGTAAACCTTTTAGGACTGAGGTGAGGAGAAATTCCTTCACCCAGAGAGTGATGAATGTGTGGAATTCACTACCACAATGCAGTTGAGGCCAAAACGTGTGATTTCAAGAAGAAATTAGATATAGCTTTTGGGGCTAGAGAGATCAAGGATATGGGAGGAGGGGGGATCGGGATATTTAATTCAATGATCAGCTGTGATCACCCACACCCTCTGCCAGCACAGAGTCACACACCTCAGTGGGACCTAGTGTTGGAGAGGCTCGGGGTCACAAATTGGTGAGCACCTCACTCTGTATGATCCAGAGCAGGTGGAGGCAGGGACATCACAGCTCGCCGGCACCCAGAGGATTACTGGAGATCAGGAATCTGCTGAGCCCATTCAGAAGACATGTCTCAGTTGCTGGAGCCCCAAAGGCAAACCTTGGAAAATCAGGAAGAGATGTTAGCTATACTACTCGGATTGAAAGGCAGAATGGAGGAATCCTTCCCTTCTGTAAAAAGAGATAGTGCTGACATTCCGAGACACCTGATCAACATAGCAAGGGTGATGGCCGCAGTGGAGATCTTGGTTCAAGACTTCTGTCCTGCACTGGTGCCCCTCCATCCCAAGGAGGAAGCCAGAGACCCTTGGGCAGCCATTGGGAGGACAAGAAGCTGGTGCACAGCCCAGAGCCATCCACACAGGTAACTCCGAGAGTGGCCAGCCCATCTGACTTGCATCTTCCCGTGACCATTTTAGCTTCAGCCCCACAGGCCGAGAGGGTGACACTGTCACACAGCACAACCACAAAAGCAGACCGGGGCCCTCCAGGTCTCGGTCTTCCAGAGGAATACTTCTTCTCAGCATCTGATTAAGTTCTTTATGCAAATACAATTGGCCTCTCTATTCCGTCTGACATCCTGTGGGACAGGACTGCTCCCACTCCATATGGTGATGCATCACAGACCAATGGTTTGGTTGGATCAGAATGTACAAGTGGTGTTCATGACTGTAAGGCTTACTTTACTTTAGCAAATGCCTCTTTTTGCACCTCTCCCCATTTCCATTGTTGATGCTTCTTCAGAAGCTGACATTGTAAGGTTAATGTTGTAGATATGTTTAGCAGGAATCTGCTGTAATAATTCACCATCCCTAGGAAAGATTTTAACACCGTCACATTTTTAGGCTGTGTTACTTTTATGGCTTTAACCTTTTCTTCTAAGGGATGTTGGCCCCTGGCATTTATCCTGAAATGCCGGCGTTGGACTGGGGTAAGCACAGTAAGATGTCTCACAACACCAGATTAAAGTCCAACAGGTTTATTTGGTAGCACAAGCCACTACTTTGGTGGCTTGTGCTACCAAATAAACCTGTTGGACTTTAACCTGGTGTTGTGAGACTTCTTACTGTGCTTACCCCAGTCCAATGCCGGCATCTCCACATCATGGCTACCACCGACACCGCAAACTGCCGGCTCCAAGTGGAGAGGATCTCCAAGAAGATCGCACATATCGACAGTGGCTTGTGCTACCAAATAAACCTATTGGACTTTAACCTGGCGTTGTGAGACTTCTTACTGTATTTATCCTGAAACACAGGTATGTAGCTTCATCTGCCTGGAAAGTGCATTTCTTGCGTTTTAAGCAGATGTCCACTTCTGATGTTAAATTTATTTATTTCCCACCCTGAGTTATCTGTTAGCCGCCTGCCCAAAAATGGAGGCTGGGAAAGAAAAGGCCAATAAGTGGCTATTATTTGGTCACTTCAGGACTTTAATTGAAAGGATGGGCTTTTCATCTGAGGCCCTGCCGGTCCCGCCGTAAGATTGCATCTGGGGCAAGAGGGATCCCAGAAGGATTCATTCGTGCAATTACAATCTCCCCCAGCCCTCCTCAAAAACCCACCAAGGGTAGGGGGGTGGAATTCAAGCCTTGGCTTTTGATTCTCTGCAGCACCCAAACACACAGTTCAGCTACTGAATGTGGCAGCTACACTGTTTCAACAAGTTCTCACAGGAAGTCTGCTAATTTCACATGCGACCCAATTGCCCAATGGGGAACGAGTGTGAGGATCCCAGAGCAGAGCACTGGCTTTTGCAGCCAGATTGATCCGAGAGCTGAGGATGAATTTACAACTGTATATAGTTGTAAATTGTAATAAACTCGTTATTGTTTGTCAGCCAACTGGTGGTTGCCAATTTTTGCATGCACCACATTGAAGATGAGAAAAATGACGGCAACTCCGATTACATTGAAAAATTTGACGAAAGGTTCGTTTGCAGAACAAGTCCAATCGAGTCCAGCTGCAAAAGAGGGAAAGGTAGACCTGTCTGTCTTTGGAAAATTAGAATGGGCGTTGCTGTAGAAGACTGGGTACAGTATGTGAAGCATTTGGAGTATTTTTACAATGCTAATGAAATAGAGGTGGACGATAAGAAGAAAGTTATATTGCTGACTGCATATGGGACCCAGATGTATGACTTGACCTGAAGTTTAATATCCCCGGATCCTGCCAACAAGAAAACATTTGCAGAGCTTATTGCACTAGCAAAGGGGCATTACCACCCTCTACCCTCAATAATGTTACAAAGATACAAATTTAACTTCACGGGGAGAGCCGCAGGAGAGACCATTAGAGCCTTTGTAGCAACACTAAGACAAATTGCGGAGGATTGTGGTTTTGGTTCAGTATTGACACACTAAGGGACCAATTGGTATGAGGTGTAAATGATGTTGCTATGCAGAGAAAATTGTTAGCTGAATCAGTGATAAATTTTAAAAAGGTGCTGGAAATGGTGTCAGTGATGGGAAGGGCGCCCAGGAACTACAAAGTGACGAGGTCCAGCATGCAGTCATAGAGTCACACAGAGCAGAAAAGGCTCTTTGGCCCATTGAGTCTGCACAGATAACGCCCACTAAGGGCGCAATAATCCCATTTTCCTGCATTTGTCCCATATCCTTGAATGTTATGATATTTCAAGTGATCTTCCAAATATTTTTTCAAGATTGTAAGGTTTCCGGCCTCCATTACTTTTGCAGGCAGTGCATTCCAGATTCTCACCACCCTCTGAGTGAAAAGGCTTTTTCTCAAATCCCCTCAGAATCTCCTGCCCCTTACTTTATAACTTTTTCCGCTGAGGCTAGGGGAGAAAAAAACCAGAGGGCATGGGTTAAGGGTGAAAGGAGAAAAGTTTAAAGGGAATATTAGGGGGGGCTTCTTCACGCAGAGAGTGGTGGGAGTGTGGAATGAGCTGCCAGATAAAGTGGTAAATGCAGGGTCACTTTTAACATTTAAGAAAAACTTGGACGGGTTCATGGATGAGAGGGGTGTGGAGGGATATGGTCCAAGTGCAGGTCAGTGGGACTAGGCATAAAATGGTTCGGCACAGACAAGAAGGGCCAAAAGGCCTGTTTCTGAGCTGTAATTTTCTATGGTTCTATGGTTCTAACTATGCCCGCTCATGATTGAGCCCTCAACCAAGGGGAACAGCTGTTTCCTATTCACCCTGTCCATGCCCCTCGCAACCTTATACGCCTCAATCATGTCCCCCTCAGCCTTCCCTGCTCTAAAGAAAACAATCCAAGCCTATCCAGTCTCTGTTTACAACTCAAATGCGCCATCCCAGGCCACATCCTCAGCTAGGGTAGAAAGCTGTGAGCAGCAGTGGCACAAGGAGTGAAGATGTGGAGATGCCGGCGTTGGACTGGGGTAAACACAGTAAGAAGTCTCACAACACAAGGTTAAAGTCCAACAGGTTTATTTGGTAGCAAAAGCCACTAGCTTTCGGAGCGCTGCTCTTTCGTCAGGTAAGTGGGAGTTCTGTTCACAAAGAGAGCACATAAAGACACAAACTCAATTTACAAAATAATGGTTGGCTTGCGAGTCTACAACAATGTGAGTGGAGAGAGGGTTAAGCACAGGTTAAAGAGATGTGTATTGTCTCCAGACAGGACAGTTAGCGAGATTTTGCAAGTCCAAGCAAGTCGTGGGGGTTACAGATAGTGTGACATGAACCCAAGATTCAGGTTGAGGCCGTCCTCATGTGTGTGGAACTTGGCTATCAGTCTCTACTCAGTGACACTGCGTTGCCATGTGTCGTGAAGGCCGCCTTGGAGAACGCTTACCCGAAGATCAGAGGCCGAATGCCCGTGACTGCTGAAGTGCTCCCCAACAGGAAGAGAACACTCTTGCCTGGTGACTGTCGCGCGGTGTTCATTCGTCCGTTGTCGTAGCGTCTGCATGGTCTCCCCAATGTACCAAGCCTCAGGACATCTTTTCCTGCAGCGTATCAGGTAGACTGAGTTGCAAGTGTATGTACTGTGTACCTGGTGGATAGTGTTCTCACGTGACTTGCAAAATGAAATCCACAACTTCATGCGCCACAGTTGAGAAACTGTACCAATGTTTTGTCACCCACAGTGTATCAGAAGTACTTGTCTCAGACAATGGAATAGTGTTCACAAGTGCCAAATTCCAGACGTTCATGACATTTAATGGAATGAACATATCTGACCTGCACCTTATCACCCCTCATCAAATGGATTGGCTGGAAGTGCAGTTCAGACTTTCAAGACTGGTATGAAGAAACAACCACTTGTGATAGCAAAATTCCTGTTAGCCGATAGAATCACCTCACATACCACTACTGGAATAGATCCAACTGAGCTGCTGAGAACCAGGTTGAGTCCGGTAGTTCCAAATGTGGCAAGGAGGGTGGAGACAAGGCAGAGTTGCCAAAAAAGGAACGATGATTTATCAAAATTGCAAAGAGCATTTCAGATAGACGATTCGGTTTTCGAAAGAATTTTGGAAGTGGACCAAATTGGGTCCCAGGAGTTGCCAGGATGGGACCGCTGTCCGATGAACTGAAAGTGCAGGACAAGTTTTTGAAGAAATACAAATATCATTTGTGGAGATGGGAGCCATCTTAGGAGTCAGTGCTACTGCCTGATCCAATTGTGCCAGCAAGTAGTGTTGTTGTTTTCCAAGGAGTGAAGTGGCTGATCAGACAGTGGCAGGCCAAAGTGCTGCTCCCAATGAAATTGAGGGAATAGTGGGTAGTGACGTGCTAGTACCAGGAGAGAATCCGAGTGAAGCAAGTCCAACTGAAAGTACCTCCACATTTGAACTTCAACCAGTTGAACTACATCGCTCCCAGAGAAAAAGAATATCCCCTGACAGACTGAATTTCTGATCAATTGTGCTAAAAATGTTCATTATTGCTAATGTTTTGAAAATTATCTATGTACTGTGTAATAAGGGACTTAAAGGGGAAGGGGTGTAGCAGCTAGCCCCTTTAAGGGGTGTGCATCAGAAGGGTCATGTGACCTGATTGCCCAATAGGAACCAGCACAGGGATCTCAGGGCAGAGCATAGGCTTTTGCAGCCAGATTGATCCTAGAGCTGGGAATGAACACATTGATTGTAGCACTCTGTTTATAGTTGTAAATAGTAATGAACCCCTTCTTGTTTATCAGCCAACTGATGGTTGCCAATTATTGCACTTACTACAGCAGGCATGTGGTATGATGATGAAAAATGCAATAATGTCTGTTTTGCCTCTTCACCCATGTTCAGTTTCACCCCCATCGTGTTCCAGTGTTTGGCATTTTAAACTGTGCAGTTGGGGTTTTTTTGCAATATCACAATAATAGAGAAAGTATGTTATGGTGTACTCTGCTACCGGGGTGTATTCTCCACAGAGAGGTCGGGGAACACAGGTATTTATTGCAGATCTCAGCCGCTCCACACTGACGGTCCCCGGCAGATCTTCAAA
The DNA here is from genome assembly GCF_964213995.1 of Mustelus asterias. Lineage (NCBI taxonomy): Eukaryota > Metazoa > Chordata > Chondrichthyes > Carcharhiniformes > Triakidae > Mustelus > Mustelus asterias. The sequence goes on from NC_135802.1 coordinate 126,695,760, forward strand.
CACTCAAGGTCACATGACCCGTTCCCTTAAAGGGCTATGCCTCCAATATACATAACACTCCTCCCCTTTAAACAACAATCCCCATAACAACAACAGTAATCTAACTTATTTACATACAATTAATCTCAACAATTACAAACTTTTTTTTACAGAATTTACCCAATGTAACATGATGGAAACATAGTATTACTTACATAATGATACATCTCTTTCTTTTGTTTCCCCACCCGTAAGTCCACACTACATTGACATGATCAATCTGTCTGGGGCTGATGGTTCCGTGGAGGTTGCTTCCTGGGAGCTGGAACTGCATTTGGTTTATCTCCGGCAATCGTGGCCTTGGCAAAACCCCCATCTGTGAACCCTCTTCCCACATGGTGTCCGTCATCAATGTCGGCCCCCCAGTTTCCTCAGTAGAAGGAGTGGCCATTGATTCCATGCCTCCCTCACTGGGAACCCCGCTGAACACTTTTGAAGTTTTTGATGAGGCTCCAATCCCCTGATTTGGGGCCGCAAGTAGCTGGTCCGCACGCCGTCATCAAACTAACTCATGCCGAGTTTCCACCGTATAGAACAATGGCCCTGTCTTGGCTACATTCACAGCCGGAACCCACTTTTCCCCTGAAGAGTAGTTCCTGGCAAGTACCAACTTGCCCTTCTGGAATGCCCTCAGCTTGGCATGTTCGGCTCGACAGGTCATCCGCTTCTCTTGGTTCCTTTCCTCCACTCTTCTTGCATCATCAGATCTCATTAGGTCAAACATTGCATGCAACTGTCTGCCAAACATCAACGCTGCCAGGGAGCATTTGGTTGTTGCATGGGGAGCATATATTTGGCAGATGCTCAGTGCCAGCGTGAACTCCCCCCCCACCCCACCACCACCGTTTTGTCGCCAGCGGGAGCACTTAGAGTGAAAACAAAGAATTCCGTCCAGAATTGAAAACAAAGAGGTCATATAAAACTTGTATAAAACCTTAAATGGGAGTTTTTCCCTGGATCCTTTAAGTGCTAAAGAGTCTCCAAAGGGGCAAGATAGTATCCTGAGCCTTAAAACCATTGTAACTTGCATTGAGCACAAAATGTGACCTGTTCAAGCACATGTTCAAATCGCCTGCCTGGGGGAACATTAAAACTCTGAAATAAAAGCAGAGAGTGTTGGAAAACTCAGCAGTTTAGTAACATCTGTGGACAGGGAACAGAGTTAATGGACCTGATTTTACCATTTTGATTCTAAGTGCTGAGTGGGCTCGAATCTGGGAGTGTTTCAGATCCGACTTTTAGACCCGTTCTCTGGCGCCCCCATACACACTCTGTCTGAAGAAAATCAGCGATTCTGAATTGCGCTGCACAAGCCTGTGAGTGGGGCCTATTGCGCCTGAAACTCTGCAACTCCGATCGGCGCCTCCAACTGTGCAAAAAAACCCACAAAAAAATTGATAAAATGTTGCTCTCCTACCACATCGCACCCGGGCCAGATAATGACTCCCCCTGGCCCCCACATACATTGCCCCACCCCCACAATATCACTGAGCCCCCTATCCCCCCACCCACCCACCACCCAGACCGATCGAGGACTCCTCCCCCCTTCCGCCCTAACGATCTCAGGCAGAGTGGCAGCGGATCCCTCTTCCCCCTCACTCATCTCAGGCAGAGAGATCCACCTCCCCCCCCCCCTCCCTCCCCACCCTACAGGTATTAGGCAGGGTGATTCCCCTCACCCCATCCTGGACCCTCCTGCACAAGGCCCCCATCTCCTCCAGACTCCGATGGCTGTCTGACACCTCCCTCTCTTTTCCCTGCCCCCAATTATTGAGGCACTCATCCACAAGCCCCCCTTCCCATCAGCACACCTGCAAGTGCTCACTTGCCTTCCCCTCAATGCTAACAAGCAAACTGCATGGAACTTGCTGGAATGCTCTGCCAAACTGCCTGCAGCTGATCTGTCCTAACGAGGGACAGCTCCATAAAAAACTCAAGAATGGCCAGGCATGCATTCCTGTACAAAATGTGCACACGACCAGCTCCCCGATTCTCTGAGGGCGACCTGGGCAGGCTGCTGGATGCAGCAGAGGCGAGGTGGCACCCTCTTTCCCCCCAGGAGGACACAGACCAAGGAGAGCTGATGGAAATGCAGCCTGGGGGGACGTCGCCGCCTCAATCAGTGCCGGGGCACTGGCCCCTGAACCGGGAAGCGGTGCCGGAAAAAAGTCAATGACCTCATCCGTGCAACAAGGGTGAGTGCTGAACCCCATTTTGTATCTTCCCCCATATCTCCCAAATCCTCCCATCCCCAGCATCCTGCATGCTTCCAGTTCCTGACCCCCAAGCACCTCCTTCCTATCCCCCCAATGAGCCCCACTGTGCTTGCCTTCTAAAGGCTACCACCTGATACTCTGCCGGAGTCATGCCACCATTTCTTTCATGGCTCCTTCTGTCTCCACAGGAGAAGACCGAGCACAACACCTGTGAGAGGGCAAAGTCAGGGGGTGGTGAGCCAGATCTCCGGGTCCTCACCCTCTTTGAGGAGTGGGCGCTGGAGCTGGCCAGAGAAGGGGAGATATGGGTTGTCAGCAACAGCATAGCCAGGCTTCCATCAAGACATGAGCACCTGTCATTCCTTCAATCACTTTGAGGGAACTTCTCGGGGCCACGAGTTTCGGATGCGAGGGGCAAGATTTAAAGGAGATGTACAAGGCAGGTTTATTTGCACAGAGAGGGTAGTGAGTGCCTGGAACTGGCTGCCGGGGGAGGTCGTGGATCCAGATAAGAGTGATCTTTAAGGGGCATCTCTACAGCTATGTGAATGGAATGGGAATAGAGGCATATGGTCCCCGGAAGGATAGGGGGTTACAAATCAGATGGGCAACCTTCTCGCTACAGGCTTGGAGAGCCGAAGGGCCTGTTCCTATGAATCTTTGTTCTATGTTCAATGGAGACATGTGAATCATGTGTTTGACATCCCTGATTCCTCTCCTTCCCTTGCAATTAACGTTGTGTCCTGTGGTGCAGGGACAGATCCGGTCGCCCCGGGGCCTTCTGGACTACAGGCCCCTGCTGCAGCTCCTGCCCATCCTGGTCCATACAGCTCGAATGATTCCTCAGAGGATATGGGTGAAGGGATCTCCGAGGATGGCACCGTTTTGGCATCCGCTGCCACCTCACAACTCACCATCCCAGATACTGACACGTCGGTGGGTCCAGTTAGTGTTGAGGCTTCTGGTGAGCATGACACATCTGATAATGTACATCGGGTAGAGGACGGTACGTCCGAGGCCTCTGGCATGCAGGGGCCTGCCGGAGGCAAGGACTCGGCTGGCCCCAGGCTACATGCTGTTCCTCTGAGATCACTTCTCCCTCAGCTGCTGGAGATGCAGCAACAGAACCAGGGAATGCAGGAGGGGCTGACGGCCACACTGGACCGACTGCGAGGCTGTTGGGAGGAGTCCCAAAGCTTTCAGGTGGACCAGCTATTGCCTGTCTTGCGTGCTTCCCAGGTCAACTCTGCAAGGGTAGCATCTGCAGTAGAAAGCCTGGGGCAGGGGATCCTCACCATGAGTGGCATGGCCGAGTCACAGCAAGCCACAGCAGAGTCCCAGAGGGCCACGGCCGAGTCACAGTGGGCCACAGCTGAGGGACTGAACAAGCTTCTTGAGATTCTGCAGCCCATGGCTGAGAGGCTCGAGAGCTTGCAGGAGACCCAGCAGGACAGCGCTGAGACACAGCGAGCTATGGCAGCAGCCATTGAAAATGTGGCCCAGTCTCAGAGGGTCATGGCTGAGGGGCTACAAAGCACGGCCCAGTCTCAGAGGGCCATGGCCGAGGGCTTGCAGAGTGCGGCCCAGTCTCAGAGGGCACTTGCTGTGGCCATTGAGAGGTGGCCCCCGACTCAAGTGGCCATCACAAAGGGCTCGACCACCATGGGTATGACGCAGGTGATCCTCCAGGACTAACAGTGCCAGGTGACGCTGGAGCTTCTGGAACTCACTGCAGAAGCACCGCTGTCCAATGGAGTGACCCAGGGGCCCACAGGAACCCCATGGAAGGAGGAAGGGCTCGAGCCCATGCCGGGGCCTTCCAGCCAGGAGACTGTGGCTGTGGCTACACCTTCTGACTCCCCCCCTCCTGACACCGGGGCATCTCAGGGGCAGCGGGATGAAGAGGGTGTCATGGAAACATCTCAGACACCTGGAAGCAGGCCAGGGCTCTCAAGGTCCAGGGCCTTCAGAGGATGCCCGCCACTCGCATCACAGGCCAAGGGGCATGAAGGCAGCTGGCCCCCTCCACCTCTGATGTATATTCTGGGGGGTCACTGAGATATAGTGGTAGGCCACGTAAAGTTAGGAAGTTGTAGTTCACTGGGATGACACAGGTGAAGGGCTGCACTAGTTAGAAAGATATTTAAGCACCTTAACATTTCCGTTCACAAGTTTTTTATGCTAGAACGTCTTATTTAAACATCTTTATTGTAACTAAATGTTTTTTCACCACCCACCTATGACTAATTTGTCTGGATTATGAATCCTCTCCCATTGATGATTGCCGGAGAGGTGCTTCATGTTGATGTCAGTTGGGGAGGCCCCTCAATGCTGTGTCACTGAGAAAAGGAAGGCATTGATTCCCTAGACCTCACAAGCGATTCCCTCCCGTCCCCCACCCCACCCACCCAGGGCCCTGGATGGGGGTTTCCGCTCCCTTACCCACTACACAGACGTGGGCCCAGATACCAGCATGCATGTGGAGCTCAGGTAGGAGTCAGACTAGTTTGCACCAGGGCATCGTCATAATGGTGCTTAGCGAGTCGTCATTATCCTCCTGTCTGCCATAAAACTCACTAACACAGAGTACCCAGGCCCACCACTCTGGTGTGACAATGTGCAGGATATAGAAGGAATTTGGGGGGTGAGGGGGATGGAACCCACAGACACAAACCCCCAGCAAGTGAACTGCCTGGTGATCAGGGCCTCCCTTGCTGCCCTCACATGCCTTATTTGGGCTGCCAGCTGTTGGGCATCTCGGCATGCTCTTCCTCATCTTCCTCCTCCTCCTCCCGCTGGTCATCCTCCCCAGTGACGCCCGGCTGGTCAACCTCCACGTCCTCCAAGAGGTCACCTCGCTGCACAGTCAGATTGTGCAAGGCACAGCACACAACCACTATGCAGAAACAGATCACTTGCTGTATTGGAGGACCCCACCAGATCGGTCCAGGGACCGGAATCGCATCTTGAGGGAGCCCAGTGCACCTCTCCAGTATCTCACGGGTGGCTACATGGGCCTCATTATAGCGGGTCTCCGCCTCAGGCACTGCGGAGGCACAGGCGTCATCAGCCACGTCCGAAGCGGGTAACCCATATCACCCAGGAATCAACCTCGCAGTCTGGGCTCCTCCTCAAATGCCTCCGGGATGTCCGAGCTCCTGACAATGAAGCTGTCATGCCCGCTGCCTGGACATCTGGCACAGACGTGCAAGATGGTCATATTATGGTTGCACACTAGCTGAATATTCAGGACGTGGAACACCTTCCTATTTAGAAATCTTTGCAGATTCTGTAGGGGGGCCTTGAGGGCAACATGTGTGCACATTGTGGGGAGCATGTGGCCAATTCCCCCAGCTCCCTGCACATTAGGCATCTCCGCAATGGCTGCGAACCCTGCAGCCCGGGCTTCCTGCTGTGCCTGGTTCAGGTTGAAGTTGATGAACTGGCCAGCCCGGTTATTCAGGGCGTCACACAAGTGTGCACAGCAAATTGGGAGATGCCACAGACATCTCTGCTCGGGGTCTGGAAAGAACCAGTCACGTAGAAGTTTAGAGCGGCCGTCAATTTGACAGCCACCGAGACTGGGTGCCCGCCCACCCCCTGCCTCTAGATGTCAGGTCCTGCAACAGGTTGCACAGGTGTTGCACGGTCGCCTTTCGGAGTCAGAGACGTTGGCGGCACACGGTGTCCGACATCTGCTCGAAGGACACTCGCGCACGGAACTGCCGGGGTCTCTGCTCCCTCCTTCTCCCATGCCCCCCCTCCCCCCGGGTGAATGGCAGCTACCTTCTGCCTCTGGTGGTCGTCTTCCTTTGGTCCTGGAAGTGGTAAGGCCCGGGTCTCCTCAGCTCCAGCAGAATTCAAAAGAACAGCTAGATCTATTGGTTGCATAGCCATGTTGTCACTCTGAAAGGGGTAGGGGGTGGGGGGAGGGGGGGGGGAACACATGTAGAGGCTAGGGAGCGCTGCTTGCCCCTAGCACATCCACAGTCACAGCCTCCCCTCCCAATTCCCCCAGCCACATGCCCCCCACAATCACAGCCACCTCCAATTCCCCCAGCCACATGCCCCCCACAATCACAGCCACCTCCAATTCCCCCAGCCACATGCCCCCCACAATCACAGCCACCCCCAATTCCCCCAGCCACATGCTCCCCACAATCACAGCTCCTTGGAAAGTTGAGAGGCTGCAGCAGTGCTATTTGTAACGGCTTTGTGCCTTGCAAATAGCACTTTAGCATCCTTCAGCTGGAACTGAGCTGAGTGCACTAGGACCCAGCAGCACCGCAAGACCCAAGGTCAGTGCTGAGACCCGGGTCCGTGCTGCAAGCCGGACATCGGAGACCCTGCAGAGCAATAGCCCCCCACCCCACCCCACCCACATACGCGCAGAGCCGCCACTGACCCGAGACAGAAAATGGCCGCACTACAGGACCTGTGAGTAGCAGAGAGCTGTCGGACACTACGCACTTACCTCCTCACTAACCCTCACTGATGGAGTGCCCGAATCGGACTTTTATTGAGCATGTCTGATTCGTGCCGATTCCCTATTGGCGAACGTTGTGGTAAAGGGGGAAGTGCTGGTAAAGAGGGGCATCCAGCCCTTTAATTCAATTTAAATGCATTCAAATGTATTTAAATTGACGTCACGGCTGTTTCGGGCGCAGTCCCGACTGCAGCTATTTTCAGCATTGGTAAAGGGGGAACCGGCATGCAGGCGGTCGCAGATCACGCTACTCGCCTCACACATGACTTTACCAAGTTTTCGCGCCTGTAAACGGGTGCAACTTGATGGTCAAATCGGGCCCAATGTTTCAAAGTCCAATATAACTCTTCTTTGGAACGGAAGTAAACATTAAAGCTCTGTTTGACAATGAAAGTTGCCTGGTAACACTCATTAAAGAGGATGCACAGCATTTTTGGTGACGAGTGCTTTAAATAATAGCAATCAGCTCACCAGGACTAAACCAGTCATTGCTGAGGAATTTGAATTTGAATGCTACTTAAAGCTATGATCAGCTGTTCAGTCAACGCCTGAAGGATTGGAAACACATTGGGAAACTTTCTGGAGCACTTGATTATGGAAATTCTCTACATTAACAGTGAGCCAATGCTATTGCAGTCACCAGGAGGAAAGGAGTGCTTGGACATGAGCATTTTATGAGGGAGTTTCCCTTTGGCCTGGAGAAGGAATAGAGAAGGATGTGAGGCCAGGCAGAGCATCACTTGTCATTGCAAGGGAGGGGCTCAAAGGGTGAAATGAACTCCATTCCTGTTGGACACCCCTGAGTCATTCGTCTTTGGAATTTTCTTTGACAGAGAGTAATGGAAGCTGAGTCCTTGAATAAATTCAAGGCTGAGTTAGGTAGATTTTTGATAGGCAAGGAAGTTAAGAGTTATGGGAGACAGGCAGGAAAGTGGAGCTAAGGCCACAGTCAGCTCAGCAATGATCTTATTGAATGGCAGAGCAGGCTCAATGGGCAGAATGGCCTCCTCCTGCTCCTATTTCTTCTGATCTCCTCCTCTAGAGCTCCACCAGGAATTTCACTGCTGTGCCAAGGGGTGAAAAGCACATTTGAAAAAGAATACATAACAGTTTGTCTGTAAAACTTAATAAGGGCTTAACTTGGTGCTGAGCTGTTGCAGGCCAGTAAGAGCAGCCACAGCTATTTGGCCGACGTGAGCCATCTGACACCCTTGCCCTTGATCCCTAAACCATTCTGATTGATTCAGGAGACTTCAGCAAGTGCACTCCACACCTTCAGTGGGAGTGGGTGCATAGAGGTGGCACATACTATTCCATGAAAAATGCTCCCAAACTGCACTTGAGTACTAAATCTACAAATACCTGTTTTAATGCATCTGGGCACATTTCAATCCTCATATTAATCAATTAACTCTAAAATTATGGGCTAAAAGAAGACTTTCAGACAGGCATGTCTTGTCAGCACCATTCATTTAGTACCTTTCATCAAAGTACAGGAACATCTCTATTCTGACATACTCTGGGAATTGGAGGTGTCAATTAATCAAACATGGCCTTTAACTTAGATGTAAAGTGAATTCCACCTTTTCATCCATTGAGAAAGCTCTAGGATGATTACTTAGGTGTTGAAGACTCGCTGGAAGCACCCAAAGTGACTGAGGGTGCTGCAGAGCAGAGGCGGGGGCTGCGGCGATGGGGGTTGGGGTTTGGTGGCTGGTGCTGGGACCGGAGTGACAACAGGATGCCAATAACTATAATAACTATCACCGGCGAGTTTAGCATCTCCAACTAAAAACCAAACTGAACTACAGAATTCTCGTTGGTAGAGTGCCAGATACCGGAAATCTTACTGTAACCCCCTTACAATACTGTATGCAGGTTAACATATTACAAAAAGGATAAAGAGGTTTGGAAAACGTGCAAAGAGGATTAACAGAGATGAAAGCAGAACTGAGATCTTCTCTCAGAAAAATTGAACAGGCTTCACTTCTGGAGAAGACCAAGGGATAAACTCGAATCATGAAGTGGTTTGATAGGGTAGATGTGGTAGACGTGATACCTCTTGTGGGGACTAGGGGGCCACAAAACATAAAATAATTACTAATCAATTAAAAATTTAGAACTCAGTGGTTGGAATGTGGAACTTGCTACATCGTACAGTAATTGTGGCAATTAGCATAGATGCATTTTAGAGGAAGCCAAATAAGTATGAGAGATGGTACGGTGGTACAGTGGTTAGCACTGTTGCCTCACAGCGCCAGGGACCTGGGTTCGATTCTAGCCTGGAGTTTTCATATTCTCCCTGTGTCTGTGTGTGCTTTCTCTGGGTGCTCCAGTTTCCGCCTACAGTCCAAAGACATGAAAGTTAGGTGAATTGGCCATGCTAAATTGACCCTGTCTGTGTCTGTGTGTGTGCTGGATGTCACGTAATCACTCTATAAGCCCCTGGCAACAGACTAGTGACTTGTTCCAGGAATAATTAGCTACAGAAACAGACAAAAGTCTGACCTATGCACAGTAAAGGTGTGGAAAAGGTTGAGTGAGAGAGAGATAAGTACAAGAAGAAAGGAATAGAAGGATAAGCTGATAGGGTGAGGTGAAGCAAGGTTGGAAGAGACTCTTGTGGATTATAAAAGGGGGCATAGACCAATTAAGCTGAATGGCCCGTTCTGTGCTGTAACTTTTATGTAATTCTCTGCGTCGCTCAAATATTTCAAACCACATTAACCACCATTGATGCTTCAAAGTGGGAACGTAGCCAGACAAAATGACTCCTTTCTTTAATGTAATCTTGCGTTTTTCAAAATGTCCATGAAATATCCTTGCATGCTAGCTTCTGCTAGAGAGATTGAGTCCATTCTGACGAAGTTCTGTAGGAGATAGCAGTTTGTCCCATCTCTGAACTTTGACCAGTCTTACTGGCTACTAGTAGATGATAAGGGGGGCCAGTCCACTCTTTATGTGAACAATTTCATGAAACAGTTGTTCTTCTTGTAATTGCCACAGCCTCATCCAGTTATTCCAGCAATTGTGCATAATGCTGAAACCAGTCCTGATGCAAGTTTCTCCTTCATCACTTTAAATAGGAACATAAGACATCGGAGCAGGAATAGACCTGCTCTACCATTTAATATGATCATGGCTGATCTTTGGCTTCAACTACATTTTCCCCACCCTCTCTCCATATCCCTGAATTCCCCGAGAGACCAAAAATTTATCTCTCTTGGCTTTAAATATATTCAACGATGAAGCATCCACAACCCTCTGGCGTGGAGAATTCCAAAGATTCACAACCCTTTGGCTGAAGTAATTTCTCCTCATGCCAAGCCTAAATGATCACTACCTTACCCTGAGACTTTGCCCCTATGTTCTAGGTTGCTCAGCCAAGAGAAACAACCTCTCAGTATCTAAGCTGTCGAGCCCATTCAGAATCTTCTTAATTCTGAGCCTGTCCTCTTGGACCTACATTGGTTCCCTGTTCCCTAAATCACTGGAATAAAAGTTCTTGTCAATATCTTCAAATATTTACCTTTGTGACTTCCTCCCATCTTATGTTCCCTCCTGGATTGACCTTCTGACTCTGGCCTTTTATGTATCTCCCTTCTCTCTCCCTCCATAAACCACCACAGCTCTATTCCTTGGAACCCCCACTAAAGCCTTTAAACTTTTTGTTTATGCATTAAGAGGACGTGAGCATCGCTGGCTGGGCCACCATTTATTGCCCTTCCCTGGGGCACTTTAAGAGCCAACCACACTGCTGTGGTTTCAGATTTAACTATATCCTCAAAACACAAGTTGATGTGGGATATCCTAGAACTCTAGGAGCTATGAAATTTTCCCCATTTGTGTTGCGCATTGAATTCCAAAGTCACATGTAGGCCAGACTGGGTATGGTCAGCAAAGTTTCTTCCCTAAAGGTTGAGTAAACTAGATGGGTTTTTAACGATAATTGACAATGGTTTCATGGTCAACATTAGATTTTTTATTCCAGACCTTACTGTATTCCAATTTTACCACCTGCCATAGTGGGATTTGATCACTGGTTCCCAGAGCATTACCCTGAGTCTTTGGATTACTAGTCCAGTGAAATACCACTATGCCACCACGTATCCAAATTTGTCTGCCAATTTTCATAACCTTCTCAAGATCACCTCTCTTAACTGTCACACCATGTTTGTGATTTTTATTAATGACTTAGAGGAGGGGGCTGAAGGGTGGATCAGTAAATTTGCTGATGACACCAAGATTGGTGGAGTAGTGGATGAGGTGGAGGGCTGTTGTAGCTGTAAAGAGACATAGATAGGATGCAAAGCTGGGCTGAAAAATGGCAAATGGAGTTTAACCCTGATAAATGTGAGGTGATTCATTTTGGTAGGACTAATTTAAATGTGGATTACAGGGTCAAAGGTAGGGTTCTGAAGACTGTGGAGGAACAGAGAGATCTTGGGGTCCATATCCACAGATCTCTAAAGGTTGCCACTCAAGTGGATAGAGCTGTGAAGAAGGCCTATAGTGTGTAAGCTTTTATTAACAGGGGGTTGGAGTTTAAGAGCCGTGGGGTTATGTTGCAACTGTACAGGACCTTGGTGAGACCACATTTGGAATATTGTGTGCAGTTCTGGTCACCTCACTATAAGAAGGATGTGGAAGCGCTGGAAAGAGTGCAGAGGAGATTTACCAGGATGCTGCCTGGTTTGGAGGGTAGGTCTTATGAGGAAAGGTTGAGGGAGCTAGGGCTGTTCTCTCTGGAGTGGAGGAGGCTGAGGGGAGACTTAATAGAGGTTTATAAAATGATGAAGGGGATAGATAGAGTGAACGTTCAAAGACTATTTCCTCGGGTGGATGGAGCTATTACAAGGGGGCATAACTATCGGGTTCGTGGTGGGAGATATAGGAAGGATATCAGAGATAGGTTCTTTACGCAGAGAGTGGTTGGGGTGTAGAATGGACTGCCTGCAGAGATAGTGGAGTCAGACACTTTAGGAACATTTAAGCGGTTATTGGATAGGCACATGGAGCACACCAGGATGATGGGGAATGGGATAGCTTGATCTTGGTTTCAGATAAAGCTCGGCACAACATCGTGGGCCGAAAGGCCTGTTCTGTGCTGTACTGTTCTATGTTCTATGTTTCTTCATTTATATTCCTCAGGTGCTTTGGAACGCTTTCAGATTTAACTGTACCCCGAAAACACAAGTTGATGTGGGATATCCTAGAACTCTAGGAGGACCCTAGATCCTCCCTTGGAGGACGAGAGGGGGGAGTTAATAGTGGGAAATGAGGATATGGCTGAGTCTTTAAATAAGTTTTTTGTGTCGGTCTTCACGGTGGAGGACACAAATAGTTTGCCAAATATTAACGATAGAGGGTTGGCAGCAGGAGAAATACTTAATACAATTAATGTTACCAGAGAGGCAGTGCTGGGTAGACTAATGGGACTGAAGGTGGACAAGTCCCCGGGTCCGGATGGAATGCATCCCAGGGTATTGAAAGAAATGTCAGAGGTAATAGTGGATGCGTTAGTGATTATTTATCAAAACTCGTTGCATTCTGGGGTAGTGCTGGTTGATTGGAAAACGGCTAATGTTACGCCGCTGTTTAAAAAAGGAAGGAGACAAAAGGCGGGTAACTATAGGCCGGTCAGCTTAACGTCTGTAGTAGGGAAAATGCTGGAATCCATTATTAAAGAGGAGATAGCAGGGCATCTGGATAGAAATGGTTCGATCAATCTGACGCAGCATGGATTCATGAGGGGAAAGTCGTGCTTGACGAACATGTTGGATTTTTATGAAGATGTGACTAGGGCGGTTGATGGAGGAGAACCGGTGGATGCGGTGTTTTTGGATTTCCAAAAGGCGTTTGATAAGGTGCCCCATAAAAGGCTGCTGAAGAAGATTAGGGCACACGGAGTTGGGGGTAGTGTGTTAAAGTGGATTGGGGACTGGCTATCCGACAGGAAGCAAAGAGTCGGAATAAATGGGTGTTTTTCCAGTTGGAGGAAGGTAACTAGTGGCGTGCTGCAGGGATCGGTACTCGGGCCGCAACTATTTACCATTTATATAGATGATCTGGAGGAGGGGACGGAGTGTAGGGTAACGAAGTTTGCAGACGACACAAAGATAAGTGGAAAAGTGAATCGTGTGGAGGACGGAGAAGATCTGCAGAGAGATTTGGACAGGCTGAGTGAGTGGGCGAGGATATGGCAAATGGAGTATAACGTTGAGAAATGCAAGGTTATACACTTTGGAGGAAATAATAACAAATGGGATTACTATCTCAATGGAAACAAATTAAAACATGCTACCGTGCAAAGGGACCTGGGGGTCCTTGTGCATGAGACGCAAAAGCCCAGTCTGCAGGTACAACAGGTGATCAAGAAGGCAAATGGGATGTTGGCCTATATCGGATACATGGATAAAGTAGATGTGGAGCAGATGCTTCATCTTGTGGGGCATTCTAGGATGAGAGGTCATAGTCTTAGGATAGCAAATTCAAAACCAGTTAAGGAGAAACTACTCCTCCCAAAGGGTTGTGAATCTGTGGAATTCACTACCCCAAAGTGCGTGGATGCTGGGACAGTGGGTAAATTTAAGGAGGAGTTAGACAGATTTTTAATTGGTAATGGGTTGAAAGGTTATGGGGAGAAGGCAGGAAAATGGGGATGAGGAGCATATCAGCCATGATTGAATGGCAGAGTGGACTCGATGGGCTGAATGGCCTAATTCTACTCCTATATCTTATGAACAGCTCTTCAGTCAGAATGCTCAGCAGGTACAATAGTGATGTAACTGCTTTAAGTGGAACAAGGTTTGCAGAGGAGTCACATCTTGAGGAAGTAGGAATAAGCTGCACATTCTACTGGACTGGGAAGTCCAAGGACAATCTTGACAGTCAGGAGTGAGCTTTGCCATTCAATCTGATTTGACACCCTCAGCTTGACTCACTTCCCAGGAGTATCCACAACTGACTCATATTATTTCAAACAAGTCTTTCTGGAAACCATTATACAGCACTAATCAGCATATATGCACCAACAATGACATACAAGGATGACATCAAAGAAGCATTCTATAATAATCTCAGCAGGATAATCAGACACGTAACACAGCATGACAAACTCACAAGCAGGAGGGGAATGGGTGACCACCAGGCAGAGCAAAAGGACTAGACAGATAGTACAGGAATCTCCTGTGACCATTCCCCGGAAAACTGTTGCTGTGCGGCTATAATTTCTTAACCCTCTTAATCCCACCGCTATGTCCAGGTGTCTTCCCAGGATCCACATCTACAGTTGAGGTGGCCTGCTGTCTGCGATGAGGTTAGCGGGCAGTCTCTAGAGGGCCCCAGCCTGCTTGTGGGTGGCACGGGTGCCACCCTGTTTCTTCTGCTGGGCCGGAGGCATCTCAGTCTCTGAAAGGGTTGAGTCACATGGACAGTCTCCTGCCCACCTATGGGTAGTTGCCCTCCTCACCTCCACAACATCCAACATCCATGGCAGGGCACACTCTGTGAACCTTGTAGCTGGCATTCTTACTGTCATCCTCTTGACTGAACTGTGAGCAAGTGCTGTGGAGCCATTTAATGATTGAACTGCTCAGATGACCGTGAGGCAGCCGAATCAGACACATTGTGCCACTGGCGCAGTGTTGCTCCTGTGGAACCTCCCCCCCCAACAAATGTCTAACAGTTCTGGTCTAGATCGCACCGATGGGGCCGGCAAAATTCACTTCATTTTTCAAAACTAGACTTAGCCAAATTTTGGGAAGATTCCATCCATTGTTTCTGCGATTGGAGTTGATAAGGTAAATGGATATCAGTTGCCATTTTAAGCAGATGAGAGGGAAAATTTTACATGAAATTTAAGGGAATGATTGTATTTTCATTTAAAAGAAACTAATGAAAAATAATCAAGGTGGTTTCCAAGTCTGTTATGATGGCAATGGGAGATCGTCAATAGATCTCCCCTTGGGCCTCGTTAACTATGAGCTTCTCTATTAGGCGTGTTGATGTTCGCCCAATAGGGAAGGAGCAGCGGGGATTTAAAACCAGCTGCCTCCACTCAGGCCGGCAGTTGTTAGACTCAGGGTACTCTGCTGTAAATGCTCACTGTAAATAAGGGGTGATTGGTGATGGAAGACTGGCCTCGGTAAGATTATTATATTGGCGATGAGGAGTAAAGCAAGCATTTTTCTTTCCCCTAGACCATCTTTACTATCAAGACAAGTAATCCTCTGATAAGAAAAATGCCTCTTTTTGGTAAACTTGAAGCCTACGATGCAAACATAGAAGACTGGGCCCAGTACTCAGAGCGCATGCGTTAATATTGAGGGGGATGAGAAGCAGAAAGTGATCCTGTTGATGGCATGTGGGGGGCGATTCTCCCAGCCCGCTGCGCTGCTCCAGCAGCACAATGGGCTGGAAGACATCAGTGGAGGCCATTTAGTGGCCTCCCCGCTGGGTGTCACAGCCTCCACACGTCTCCAGCTCCAGGTTTTTGGAGTAATGAGATCCATGCCAGAAATCGGTGTGGGGCTGATTTAAATATTTAAAATTGAATTTCCCTATCCTTAGCGGGCCTGGAACCGAAGTCTCCAGGCCCACTAGTGTCTCTCCTCTCGCCCCCCCCCCCCCCCCCCCCACCGCCCCCACCCCCGCTAGGAGTGGTAAACACCAGCGGGGTTTACAACAGCTCCCCATGAATGGGGAACAGGCGGTCAACCTCACTGGAGGGAACAGAAGCCAGGAAGGCCCCCCCAGGAGGTCAAGGATTGGGGGAGTGCCCCCAGGGCAGTGTCAGCATGGCAGTGCCAGCTTGGCCCCCTGGCACTATCCAAGCAGTAAACTGGCAGTGCCCAAGGGGCACCTTGGCACTGCCTACTGGGCATTGGGCAGTACCAAGGGGACGGGGGTTACTGGGGGCAAAGCCTATTGGGATAGGGCCTATAGGGGGGCGATTGGTGGGGGCGGAGGAATCCCACTGCCACTCTGCCAGAGGATAACAGGCAGAGGGAGGGAAGGGGGTGATCGGGGCTGGCCATCCAGTTCGGGAGAGGTCTGGGCTTCTGGAGGGGGGCGGGGTCAGCACTGCAAGTGGTTGGGACCATGGGGGGGATGTCTAGGCTGCCGGAGTTGAGGTGGGGGAGACACGTCAACATCAGGGAGATCGTGGCTGGCGTGTGGGGGAGAGACATCAGGGCTGGCCCAAAGAGGTATGGGAGGCCAATAATCAGGAGGGGGGGGAGGGGGGGTCGGAGGGGCAGCGATGCGGGGTAGTGGGGCTGGACAGTGATCAGGAGGCCAACATTGCAGGGCCAGTGTGCATGCGCCAATCTCCACTCTGACAGATCGGCGCATGCACAGTGACCCTCTCAGCGCTATGCTGCTGGCCTCTCTCACTCTGATTTTCAGTGTGAATCCTGCTCGGGCACTCTGCAGTGCTCAGAGTGTGGGAGATTCATTCTGAAAATCATGATAAAGAAACTATTGGCAGTTACTCGTGGTGTCCCAAAATCCAGTGAAATTAAAAGCCTGACCTACGCGGATGCCCCTGACTCCAAAACCTTTCATGAATTGGTGGGCCTGATTAATGGCTATTGTGACCCAAAACCCTCCATAATACTCCAGTGATACCATGGTAGGGGGAAGCCCTAGGGAAACTGTGATCAAATTTCAGACCAAGTTATAAAAATTGGCAGAGCATTGTGAATTTGGGCCCCCCTGATGACATGTTGTAAGATAGGTTAGTCATTGTTGCAAACAATGTGACAGTCCAAAAAAAATTATTGACAGAACCCAATTTGGATCTAAAGAAGACCATTGAGATAGCTCTATCATTGGAGAATTCAGTGAAAGGAACTCAGGAACTCAGGCTGCAGTGTCCTCTGATTGGGGGGAGGGGCCTCATGCAATGTCCAACCCTCAAGTCATGATGTGGAGATGCCGGCGTTGGACTGGGGTAAACACAGTAAGAAGTTTAACAACACCAGGTTAAAGTCCAACAGGTTTATTTGGTAGCAAATGCCACTAGCTTTCGGAGCGCTGCCCCTTCGTCCCCACCACACAACCCTCAAGAGACAGCGATGGTACTGGTAAAATATCGCAAATTCTTTACAGTGCTGGAGCCCAAGCTGCATCACCAGACAGTCAAGGAAGGGCAGGGACAGTCTTCAGACTCAAAGGCAGCATGTTCCAGAGCGTTGTAGATGCTAGATGGAGGACTGTTGCAAGTATTGCAGAAGACCACAACTGAGGCAAAGATATAGGGACAGTCAAAATGCTATCACGAAAAAAGGCAAAGGGCAGGATTGCCCTATACTTTGCAGGTATGCCCATAACAAGGAACGGGGCAACACAAATAAAATTCGCATGAAAACTGGAAGAATTCATGTTGTTTTTTTCAGTGGGAGTTCAGAGAAGAATCTCCCACACTCTGTGCACTGCAGAGGTCACGAGTGTGTATATCATTATTAAAGCTGGGGGCGGGGCCTATTCCCACTGGAAAGGCTGGCAACATAGCACTGAGCGGGCCACTGCGAATGAGCCGTTCTATCAGCACCGAGATCGGTGCATGTGCAGTAGCCCTGACTGCCGGCCTCCCGATTCGCTGGCTGACACCGCGGTCCCCACATTGCCGACTCTCTGAGCCCCCACCTCACAGCCCGATTGTTGCCTCGCTGAACATTCCCAGGCCCAGCCCCACTCCCCTCCAGTCTCCCAGCAGTTATTCCCCCTGCAGCATCTCCCCCGCAGCCCTGACCCCCTAGCAGGCTGACCCCCCCCTCCAACACCCCCAATCGCTGGCGTCCCTCCATCCCCCACCAATCTCATCTGCAGGGTGGCAGCAGGACACCGCAACCCCACCCATCACCTCACCAAGCCCTAGCAGACCATGCCCTCATAGGCCCCACCTCTTTGGCACTGCCCCATGCCCGATGGGCAAAACCAAGGTGCTCCCTGGGCACTGGCACTTGATCATTGCCAGGGGGCACAGGCTGGCACTGCCAGGGTGCCAATGCTCAGGGGGCACCCTCCCACCGTCCAACCCTCTGGGGGCCCTGATTGCCCCCCCCCCCACCTCACTCCAGTAGGGAGCTACTGTAATCCCTGCTGGAGTAAACCACTGGTGGGGGGGGTATGCTTGTGGGCTCAGAGATATCAGTCCTGGGCCCGCTAATGATATTTAAATTATATTCAAATCAGTATTAAAATGATTTCCCCGCTGATTTCTGGCACGGAGCTTAAGCTGCCAGAAATCCAGCGCTGGGGGACGCGGAAATGCATGTGGGAATGCGAACGCCGCGAATTGGCTGATGCGAGAATCTCCTGGCCCACTGAACTAAAAAAGTAGAGCAGCGGGATGGGAGAATCGTGGCCAACATTTTCCACAACAAAGGTTGCCCCCGCTAATGGTGAAGTTGTCAGTAGATGATAACCCATTAAAAATGGAAGTGGATACAGGGGTGGCGGTCTCCATTATCAGGGAGCAGCCCTCTAATTGTCTCTGGGCTGGTGTACAGGCCAGCTGGCCACCTATGCGGGGTACCATTGCAGATAAGGGTGGCACGGTGGCACAGTGGTTAGCACTGCTGCCTCAAAGTGCCAGGGACCTAGGTTTGATTCCTGGCTTGGGTCACTGTCTGTGCGGAGTCTGCACGTTCTCCCCGTGTTTGCATGGGTTTCCTCTGGGTGCTCTGGTTTCTTCCCACAGTCCGAAAGACGTGCTGGCTAGATGCATTGGCCATGCTAAATTCTCCTTCAGAGCACCTGAACAAGTGCCGAAGTGTGGCGACTAGGGGATTTTCACAGTAACTTCATTTAGTAGTAAAAGCAGGGATGTCTTGATGCACCTGTACAGGGCATTGGTGAGGCCGCAGCTGGAATACTGTGTGCAGTATTGGTCCCCTTATATGAGGAAGGATAAATTGGCATTGGAGGGAGTGCAGAGAAGGTTCACCAGGTTGATACCGGAGATGAGGGGTTTGGATTATGAGGAGAGGCTGAGGAGATTGGGTTTGTACTCGTTGGAGTTTAGAAGGATGAGGGGGGATCTTATGGAGACTTATAAGATAATGCGGGGGCTGGATAGGGTGGAGGCGGAGAGATTCTTTCCACTTAGTAAGGAAGTTAAAACTAGAGGACACAGCCTCAAAATAAAGGGGGGTCGGTTTAAGACAGAGTTGTGGAGTTGTGGTATTCGAGGCAAGGTACTAACATGGATTGACGATTGGCTGTCAGACAGAAGGCAGAGAGTTGGGATAAAAGGTTCTTTCTCAGAATGGCAACCGGTGACAAGTGGTGTCCCGCAGGGTTCAGTGTTGGGGCCACAGCTGTTCTCTTTATATATTAACGATCTAGATGACGGGACTGGGAGCATTCTGGCCAAGTTTGCCGATGATACAAAGATAGGTGGAGGGGCAGGTAGTATTGAGGAGGTGGGGAGGCTGCAGAAAGATTTAGACAGTTTAGGAGAGTGGTCCAAGAAGTGGCTGATGAAATTCAACGTGGGCAAGTGCGAGGTCGTACACTTTGGAAAAAAGAATAGAGGCATGGACTATTTTCTAAACGGTGACAAAATTCATAATGCTAAAGTGCAAAGGGACTTGGGAGTCCTAGTCCAGGATTCTCTAAAGGTAAACTTGCAGGTTGAGTCCGTAATTAAGAAAGCAAATGTAATGTTGTCATTTATCTCAAGAGGCTTGGAATACAAAAGCAGGGATGTACTTCTGAGGCTTTATAAAGCACTGGTTAGGCCCCATTTGGAGTACTGTGAGCAATTTTGGGCCCCACACCTCAGGAAGGACATACTGGCACTGGAGCGGGTCCAGCGGAGATTCACACGGATGATCCCAGGAATGGTAGGCCTGACATACGATGAACGTCTGAGGATCGTGGGATTATATTCATTGGAGTTTAGGAGGTTGAGGGGAGATCTGATAGAAACTTACAAGATAATGAACGGCTTAGATAGGATGGACGTAGGGAAGTTGTTTCCATTAACAGGGGAGACTAGGACGCGGGGGCACAGCCTTAGAATAAAAGGGAGTCACTTTAGAACAGAGATGAGGAGAAATTTCTTCAGCCAGAGAGTGGTGGGTCTGTGGAATTCATTGCCACAGAGGGCTGTGGAGGCCGAGACGTTGAGCGTCTTCAAGACAGAAATTGATAAATTCTTGATTTCTCGAGGAATTAAGGGCTATGGGGAGAGAGCGGGTAAATGGAGTTGAAATCAACCATGATTGAATGGTGGAGTGGACTCGATGGGCCGAATGGCCTTACTTCCGCTCCTATGTCTTATGGTCTTATGGAACTTCTTCTCCCAGAGGGTGGTGAATCTCTGGAATTCTCTGCCCACTGAGGTGGTGGAGGCTACCTCGCTGAATATGTTTAAAGCACGGATGGATGGATTCCTGATCGGTAAGGGAATTAAGGGTTATGGGGATCAGGCGGGTAAGTGGTACTGATCCACGTCAGATCAGCCATGATCTTATTGAATGGCGGGGCAGGCTCGAGGGGCTAGATGGCCTACTCCTGCTCCTAGTTCTTATGTTCTTATGTTCTAGTAGCTATGGAATTTTCCCCATTTGTGTTGTGCATTGAATTCCAAAGTCGCTGCAGCTCTGTGCATGGACATGGTTTGGCCTTCAGTAACAATACTGCCTCCTGCCCAGTTTCTGGACACTCCATTGGACAGACAGGAGGAAACACCAGTGCCAGGTGAACACAACTGAGGACCATTGAGAATGGTCCCTGGTACTAGGAAGGAATCTCTGATAGGCAATCAGGAGGTGGGTTAAAGGTTGCTAATTGATTAGAGAGGAAGCTTTGGTCATCTATTAGGAGGATGAGGCAGGTTTACGATTCGGAGGTCTAGGAAGAGAAGAAGGGAGGCTAGAGCATGTTGCTGGAGGAAGAGAAATGCTTCCTTGTGGGACCTAGGGTGGGGGACACTAACTTTAAATGCTATTGAGGTTACAGTTTGCATGTTAATTAGGCTCCTTTTTTTCTGGATCCTCACTCATGCTCATTGGAGTTTAATATTTAAAGAGGTGAGAATGGAGTCTGGTTGGGGTCGTACTCCTTGATCCCAAAACATTAACCACATCCCTGATTGTGCCTCGCCCATCGAAGGAGTATTATAATCAAGGCCTCTATGTTTATAGCAAGTTCTAATGGGAATTGAGGATGGAGAGAAGCACACTGCATACTACTGCAGTCACTTGCATCCAATGTCCAACTACATATCGGATACCTTGCATCATGGGGTGCTGAGGCCTCCGAGCTACCCTCTGCATAGCAGCCCTTTTCCCAAGCTCCCTGAGCAGATCAATGGAGGTCACAATGCTCAGTGCTTGTTTATAATGGGTGCCATGATGTGGAGATGCCGGCGTTGGACTGGGGTAAACACAGTAAGAAGTTTAACAACACCAGGTTAAAGTCCAACAGGTTTATTTGGTAGCAAAAGCCAAAAGCTACCAAATAAACCTGTTGGACTTTAACCTGGTGTTGTTAAACTTCTTACTGTATAATGGGTGCTGCAGGGAAACCTGCAAAACAAAACCTCCACTTTAACCTGTGCTTAACCCTCTCTCCACTCAGGTTAAACCAGTCTTTATTGCTGGACTTCATGTAGATTGCACACCAACTGCTGAACTACAAATTGAACTTTTTTTAAAACTGTTGGACATTTTTCCAGTGGCATACCTCCTTAAAAGACAGTTAACAGTCCACATGATCTCTACTGGTTAAATGTGTAGCTAACCTTGTATTATGGGAAGAATCCAGCTCATAGCTCCACATGCACACCCATCCAACGAGCAAATACTGTGCTCTTGGGTCTCTACATTCTGATAAACCATTGTGGTGCACAAATAGTGGGGGAATTCCTCCGCCGTATTTCCAAGCAAAATCATAAATGCATTTATAAAATCCATGGTTTACTATCTTGCTACAGAAAGTAAATAATCACCCATGATTGGCTACATTGAAGATCAGTAAGAAGTCTCACAACACCAGGTTAAAGTCCAACAGGTTTATTTGGTAGCACAAACCACTAGCTTTCGGAGCACTGCCTCTTCATCAGGTGAGTGGGAGTTTGTTCACGAACAGGGCACATAAAGACACAAACTCAATTTACAAGATGATGGTTGGAATTACCTGGATTTACAGGTAATCAAGTCGTAAAGGTACAGACAATGTGAGTGGAGAGAGGGTTAAGCACAGGTTAAAGAGATGTGTATTGTCTCCAGCCAGGACAGTTTGTGAGATTTTGCGAGCCCAGGCAAGTCATGGGGGTGAAAAATAGTGTGACATGAATCCAAGATCCCGATTGAGGCCGTCCTCATGTGTGCGGAACTTGGCTATCAGTTTCTGCTCAGCGATTCTGTGTTGTCGTGTGTTGTGAAGGCCGCCTTGGAGAACGCTTACCCGAAGATCAGAGGCTGAATGCCCGTGACTGCTGAAGTGCTCCCCAACAGGAAGCGAACACTCCTGCCTGGTGATTGTCCAGTGGTGTTCATTCATCTGTTGTCGTAGCATCTGCATGGTCTCCCCCTATATATGCCCTGTTTGTGAACACAACTCCCACTCACCTGATGAAGGAGCAGCGCTCTGAAAGCTTGTGGCTTGTGCTACCAAATAAACCTGTTGGACTTTAACCTGGTGTTGTGAGGCTTCTTATTGTGCTTACCCCAGTCCAACGCCGGCATCTCCACATCATCATCCACTACATTGAAGATGCCATTTTGCTAGAATAGTCGTGGCTGAATGAAGTAGATATTAATTAAAGGGAGTATTTTACGTTTGCAGTCACTTGTTTTCTAAGTTACTTTCTTAACCATTGTGACAAAGGATATTTGTGCTAATTTTTATCAGCTGACTGCTTTTTTATGTCTGTGCACATTTTTCCTCCTGTTTTACAAATTATTTTGACATTTTGTTGAGGAGTTTGTGCCTGGTGCATAGATTAAATGCTTCAATTTAATTAAGTATTAATTAAGTGTCAGGAAGGTGTTTGCACTGTCAGTTCCCAAAGTACAGTCTCGTACAGCCTGCAGTAATCACATGGTCTTTGGCCAATGAGATCCACATCCCTGCCCCACACCCCATTCCCCCACCCAGACTGTGCAACATTCTGACGGCTTGTTTAGTGAATCATTCAAGTTTTATACTACAATTGCTGCAGCTACATGGAAACCGAACAATAAGAACCAGCAGCACAAAAACCTTGTTAACACCAATATAAATTCAGCTACATTCTTGGTTGCTATTAGCATTAATGCTTCTGTTGACATTTCTCAGTATCAGTTGGGTTGTCAGAAAGGGGGAGAAAATATACAGGCATGCATTCTCATGAAGACAGAGAGGGTGTTCAGCTTAGCCGAAGTGGTGCAGGTGCCTCGATTCTGGAAATCCTGCCCCCAAACCCAGCACCCACTAATTTTGTTGGGGTGACAGAATGGACGCTGATTGTAGATTGCACATCCACGGTTCACTGACTCATTCACCAGTGACTTGAGGAAATGCATGGAACTGGCACAGGCAATGAACCAAATGTGCTGCAACCATTCTTTAATTCTATGTCTAGGAGCAATTGCAGTTCATATATCTGGGGATCATCTAGATTTGTGCTTTTTAAGCGCTACCTACATCAGTAGTTTTAGAGACCATTCATATTCGTGTATGTACGGGCCATCAATATCCATATATACCATGAACCATCCATATCCATACATGTGGGAATCGTTAATGTTCACATATAAGAGAATCCAAATCCTTAACTATAGAGGAATCTAAACCTATATATTTCTCTCAGGGATTCACCCATAACCTTTATACCTACATTTTGATCCTCTTTCCGAGATTCAAACTGACAGTCCATAAATTAGGTCTTTAGTTTACTGATCTTCATACCTCTGTCTTCCAGTGTTTTTCTCCAGTTCTTGAGATATTCTGTCATGTTCCCCGCCACATAGCCCAATGTCAAAAACAAATATCATTTGACCCGTCTCACTTGCTTGGTTAGAACATACGCCACTGTCTGTGTGGAGTTTGCATATTCTCCCCGTGTTTGCGTGGGTTTCCTTTGGGTGCTCTGGTTTCCTCCCACCTTCCAAAGATGTGCGGGTTTGGTGGATTGGCCATGCTAAATTGCCCCTTAGTGTCAGGGGGCTAGCTAGGGTAAATGCATGGGGTTATGGGGATAGGGCCTGGGTGGGATTGCGGTCAGTACAGGCACGATGGGCCGAATGGCCTCCTTCTGCACTGTAGGATTCTATGATTCTATGATTCAATGACAGTCAGGAAGCGCAAGAGGCTTAGTTTTAATCCGTGGTGTAATTTAATGTTGGCTTCAAAACTCCCATTCTCTCCCACATTGCTTCTCAATCTTGTTTGGCACCCCTTGTACATGTCGTGTAATAGTCATACATCAGGGACCCAACAAATTCTCGTACACCTGCAAACCTCCCCCCAGGCAACCTAGCACGTGCGCTGTGCTTCACGTGAAACTGGTCCTTCCCTCTTTTGCCCTTCCATTTGTGGAGGGACAGTGACACGGGCTTCAGAACCTCCAGTCTGTGTGGCTTACAACCGCCTGGGCTCCCTTGTAAAAGAAAGTAGGTGCCCACTCACCCCAGGGTCAAGTATTTTAGTCAAAGCTGCAATCTTGTTCCCCCCATCACTGTCCAGTGAGGTTTCCTGATGGCCAGGCCAGTAAGGGTTATTGCCACTCGAGAGTTGAGTTGGCTGTTTTCGGTAGGATTGAGGGGAGAAGAACGAGGGTATCATTCCTGGGTTAGGGAGAGATGGAAAAGCCAGTCTTTCCCAGTCGCCACTCTCCCAGCAGAGCCTGTTGGTGTTGGGTAGTGGACAATTGGTAAGGGGGCAGGGTCACCCCTGACTGTGTCACTCTGTCTCTGACCCTCACCGTGGCAGCTTAAGAGGGTTCCTGTGGTATTCCAGCAAGGGGGCAAACCTGCCTTTTTCTGGGTTGGCGGTGGTGGTGGGGGTTGGTGAAAGAGAGTGAGAAAAATTCATAGCGCCAGGGACCCAGGTTCAATTCCGGCCTCAGGTCACCAACTGTACGGAGTCTGCACGTTCTCCCCGTGTCTGCGTGGGTTTCCCCCGGGTGCTCCGGTTTCCTCCCACACTCCAAAGATGTGCAGGTTAGGTGGATTGGCCATGCTAAATTGCCCCTTTAGTGTCAGGGGATTAGCAGGGTAAATATGAGGGGTTACGGGGATAGGGCCTGGGTGGGATTGTGATCGGTGCAGACTCGATGGGCCAAATGGCCTCCTTCTGCACTGTGGGGATTCTATGATTCCAACCATCATAAGTATTCTCTAGCTCGATGTTGCATTCATATTGCATTGGCCTTCCTGATATTTCTCCATCACTTGTCCCAAAATAAAAATGGCACTGTTGATGCTGCTTCCAGCCATGAACCCAAATTCGTGCTCGTATTTCTTATGTTCTTATGGCTGGTAATCATAGAGCACAGATTTAAGACGATCGGCAAAGTAGTCAGAGATAGAGTTACTAAATGTGATTAAAATATTCCTGGAGGTTTCATCACATGACTTGTCCCCAACGCTCCAAGCATAAATTGGCCAAAACATCCATGATGCACTGCACTTCTACTCCAATTGGAAAGCAAAAAGACTCATTACCCTCAGCCAAACAACCTTTTTATTCCCCAATTTTCAATATTTTTATTTCTAAAAAAGAGAAATGTTCAATGAAAATGATGAAAAAAATCAGTCTATTTAATGTCCCTGTGATTTTTCTCCAGGGTTGCACAGAGCAGTCGCCCTGATCTTCAATTCCTGGAGATTCCAGGCCAATCCTGGAGGGTTGGCAACCATAGTCAGAGGTGCAGTGAAATTAATTCATTTTATGAGCAAGTTGCTGGAACACACTGCCTAATAGGATGGTGGTAGTAGAGCAACTTTCATAAGGGAGCTGAACAAATACTTGAAAAGGAGAAAATTGCAAGGCTATTAGAAAAGAGCAGGGGAGTGGCACTAATGGGATACCTCTTTCAAAGTGCCGGCAAAAACTTGGTGGGCCAAACAGCTGCTTTCTGTGAAGTAAGATTCTATGAAGCACATTAGGTAAGGATGGAAGAACATGAATTTATTTAGCACCCTCAGAGGGTCCCATAGAGTTTTTCTTTTTGAAATGTATTATTTCTGTAAATATAGTATTGGGAACAAGAGTTTATATATAGTGTACATATAAAATCATTCTCATATACTATATAAAAACACAGTAATGATATATTAAACTTTAAAAAGTCTTTCGCTGATAAGAAATCTAACAAAAGTGTTAAACGATTGTTAATATGTCCGATGCCATCTATTTCATTCCTATTTTCTATCCTCCTCAATAGCAGAGATTTTTCTAAGCATCAGGATCATTAAGCATATATCAGAAGTGAGCCACAGTATTGGGTTGTAGAAGAACTTCCTTATTTTCATTCAGTTTTGGATTGGAGATAGGGTGGATTCCTTCAGTGTCAGGAACTATAACCTTGCAGGTTTCTTGATACTCGCTGCAGCTCAGCAATATAGTGCACCTGGGCACAGACCCAGGAAAATCTTCCCAGTGGTACAAAAGCCCTTATTTCTCTGCAAATGTTCCTGTGCATCTTTACTGAACTGACTTATGGCAACAGCAACAAAGGGTAGAGCCTGGAATTCTTTACAGTGTTTGCAAATGTTGATCACAGCAATCTGGCTCACTCTTCATGGAATCAATGGAATGCTCTGTTTTCCCTTCATAAAATATGGTGGCAATTGTCAAAGATCAGGGCTGAGGTCAGTGAAGAGACAACTCTCCAGGGAGTCTGAGAGGAGCAGTTTGTCAGCAGCATTATTAGAAGAGACATGAGTGAAAGTAAGCTGTAGTTTAAGTGCTGCAAGTAAACGGTGTGACACTAGACCAGGAAATGCCATTCATTAGAAACAGGAAGAGGTACTGTGGAATAGAAATGAAAAGATCAAAAAGATAACTTTCAGGCTGGAAAATAACAGTAATAGAGGCAGACAGATTTAGGACACGCCGAACAGAAACACTGTTTATGTGATTAGGTGATGAATCTGTTTTTAAAGGGGCACCGATTCCTGGAATAAGGGTTTTATAATGCACTTTCTTTGATCAGCTCAAGAACATATTTATAAAATTCACATTATTGTGTTAATTGCATGTATGAAACTGAGGTGACTGCATATAGGTTGCATCATGTCCGGAGATGGTTGTACATAGGACACAGTTAACCCATTCAAAAGCACCTACTTGAACAGATTTAAAATCGAGCCCAGTATGTACAAATATACATTAATGCAGTATAGTACACAGAATGTAAGGACCTGACTATACATAAGTTATGGTATGCATGAAAGAGGCTACATATAGGACACAATGGGCTCTATTTTACCATTTTGATTCTAAGTGCTGGGCAGACTTGAAACTGGGAGTGTTTCAGATCTGGCTTTTAGACCCGTTCTGAGGCGCCCCCATATGCACTCTGCTTGCAAAAATATCAGTGATTCTGAATCGCGCTGCATTAGCTTGTGAGCAGGACTAAACACGCCCGAAACCCTGCAGCTCCGATCGGCGCCTCCAACTGCGCATGCGCAGAAAAAAAAAGGTGATAGAATGCTGCTCCCCTGCCACATCACTCCCAGGTCGGATAGTGCCTCCCCCTGACCCGCACAGACATTGCCCCACCCCCCCCTAACATTACTGACCACCTTATCCCCCCACCCCCGCCACCCAGACCAATCGCAGGCCCCTCTCCTGCTTCGATCACAAGCAGAGTGGCAGCGGACCCCCCCTTCCCTCCCCCTGATCGCAGGCAGAGTGGCAGCGGACCCCCCTTCCCCTCCACTGATGTCAGGCAGAGTAGCAGCGGACCCCCTCCTCCCCCGCTCCCCACCAATCTCAAGCAAAGAGCCATCAGATGCTGGGCACCTACCTCCTCACTAATGGGAGCGCCCAAATCGGACTTTTGTGAGCATGTCTGTTTCGCGCCGATTCTGGATGGGCGAACATGGCGGTAATGGGGCAAGTGCTGGTAAAGTTGTGCATGGAGCCCATTGAGTCAATTTAAATGCATGCAAATGCATTTAAATGGCCGTTGCACCCATTTCGGGCACGGTCCCGATCACGCCCATTTTTGGGCCTTGTAAAGGGGGAACAGTGCGGAGGCGGGCACGGATCGCGCTGCTCGCCTCACGCCCGACTTTACCAAGTTTTCGCGCCCGAAAACGGGCGCAACGCGATAGTAAAATCAGGCCCAATATATATGAAGGTGAATATATATGGGTTACAGTATGGCTCAGCTGGCTTTATATGGGTTACAATATGCATGAAGGTGGCACATTTGTGGGTTAGTATATGTATGGAATGGGCTGTAAATCAGTACTCATTTGTATAGAAAAGGTTCCATATGGGTTACAGTATATACAGAGCTGGCTGTATGTGTGGTACAGTATGTATGGAAGGGGTTGTATATCGGCTATAGTAGGTATGGAAAGGGCAGTATATGGGTTTCAAAATGTATAGAAGGGGCAGTAGATGGATTGCAAAATGTTTAGAAAGGGCAGTAGATGGGTTACAAAATGTATAGAAAGGGTTGTATATCAGTTACAGCATGTACAAATGGGGCTGTATATTGGTTATAGAAACATAAAAAATAGGAACAGGAATAGGCCATTCAGCCCTTAGAGCCTGCTCCAGCATTCATTATGATCATGGCCGCTCCTCCAACTCAGTAACCTATTCCCACTTTACCCCTTTATCGTTTGATCCCTTTAGCCCCAAGAGATATATCTAACTATATTCTTGAAAACATACAATGTTTTGGCCCCAACTGCTTTAGTATGTATGAATGGGGCAGTGTACCAGTTATAGTATATATGGTTGGGGGTGTATATCGATTATTGTATCTGTGGCTGGGGGTGTATATCGGTTATTGTATGTATGATTGAGGCTATATATCAGTTATGCTACATATGGATGGGGCTGTATATCAGTTATAGTACATATAGATGGGGCTGTATATTGGTTATATTATAAATAGTTGGGGCTGTATATCGGCTATAGTATGTATAGATGGGGCTGCATATTTGTTGTAGTATGTGTGGTTGGGGCTTTATATCAGTCATAGTGTATATGGTTGGGGTTGCACATTGATTATAGTATGTATGGTTGGAACTGTATATTGGTTATATTATGTACGGACGAGGCTCCATATTCGTTATAGTAAGTATGGCTGGGGATGTATATCAGTTAGAGTATGTATGGTTGCGATTGTATATTGATTAGAGTATGTATGCATGGGGCTGCATATTGATTACAATATGTATCATTGGGGATGTATATTGATTACAGTATGTATGGTTTGAGTTTTATATTGATTATAGTATGTAAGAGTGGGGCTGCATATTGATTACAATATGTATCATTGGGGCTGTATATCAATTTTAGTTTCTAAAGTTGGGGATGTATATTGATTATAGCATATATGGTTGGAGTTGTATATTGTCTGTAGTATGTATGTATGTATGGGGCTGTATACTGGTTATGGTAAGTATGGATGGGGCTGCATATCGGTTATAGTATGTACGGTTGGGGCTGTATAACAGTTATAGTATGTATGGATGGGGATGTACATTAGTCATAGGAAGTATGGATGGCATTGTATATTGACTATAGTATGTATAGTTGGGGTTGTATATTGATTATAGTATGTATAGTTGGGGTTGTATATAGGTTAAAGTATGTATGGATGGGGTTGTATATTGATTATAATATGGATTTGTGTATTGATTTTGTATGCATCATTGGGGCTGTATGTTGATTTTAGTATGTATAGTTGGAGATGTATATTGATTGTAGTATTTATGGTTGGAGTTGTATATTGTCTATAGTGTGTATATATATATGTATAACAGTTATAGTATGCATGAATGGCACTAGATATCAGTTATAGTATGTATGATTGGGGCTGCATATCGTTATTGTATGTATGGTCGGGGCTGTACAACAGTTATAGTATGTATGGATGGGGATGTATATTAGTTATAGGACATATGGATGACATTGTATAGCGATTAGAACCATAGAACCATAGAACATTACAGCACAGAAACAGGCCTTTTGGCCCTTCTTGGCTGTGCCGAACCATTTTTCTGCCTAGTCCTACTGACCTGCACCTGGACCATATCCCTCCACACCCCTCTCATCCATGTACCTGTCCAAGTTTTTCTTAAATGTTAAAAGTGAGCCCGCATTCACCACTTCATCTGGCAGCTCATTCCACACTCCCACCACTCTCTGTGTGAAGCCCCCCTAATATTCCCTTTAAACTTTTCCCCCTTCACCCATGTCCTCTAGTTCTTTTCTCCCCTAGCCTCAGTAGAAAAAGCCTGCTTGCATTCACTCTATCTATACCCATCATAATTTTATACACCTCTATCAAATCTTCCCTCATTCTTCTACGCTCCAGGGAATAAAGTCCTAACCTATTCAACCTTTCTCTGTAACTCAGTTTCTCAAGTCCCAGCAACATCCTTATAAACCTTCTCTGCACTCTTTCACCCTTATTAATATTCTTCCTGTAATTAGGTGACCAAAACTGCACACAATACTCTAAATTCGGCCTCACCAATGTCTTATACAACCTCACCATAACATTCCAGCTCTTATACTCAATACTTTGATTTATAAAGGCCAATGTACCAAAAGCACTCTTAACGACCCTATCTACCTGTGACTCCACTTTTAGGGAATTATGTATCTGTATTCCCAGATCCCTCTGTTCTACTGCACTCTTCAGTGTCCTACCATTTACTTTGTATGTTCTACCTTGGTTTGTCCTTCCAAAGTGCAATACCTCACACTTGTCTGCATTAAACTCCATCTGTAAGGAGATCTCCCACTCACCTGACGAAGGAGCAGCGCTCCGAAAGCTAGTGGTGTTTGCTACCAAATAAACCTATTAGACTTTAACCTGGTGTTGTTAGACTCCTTACTGTGTTTACCCCAGTCCAACGCCGGCATCTCAACATCATAAACTCCATCTGCCATTTTTCAGCCCATTTTTCTAGCTGGTCCAAATCCCTCTGCAAGCTTTGAAAACCTTCCTCACTGTCCACTACACCTCCAATCTTTGTATCATCAGCAAATTTGCTGATCCAATTTATCACATTATCATCCAGATCATTGATATAGATGACAAACAACAATGGACCCAGCACTGATCCCTGTGGCACACCACTAGTCACAGGCCTCCACTCAGAGAAGCAGTCCTCCACTATCACTCTCTGGCTTCTTCCATTGAGCCAATGTCTAATCCAATTTACTACCTCTCCATGTATAGATTATACTATGTATGGTTAGAGTTGTATATTGTCGATAGTATATATGTACGGGGCTGCATATTGATTATTGTATGTATGGTTGGAACTGTATATTGATTATAGCATGTATGGTTGAGGTTGTATATTCGTTATAGTTCATATGGATGGGGCTGCATATCGGTCGGGCTGTATAACAGTTATAGTATGTATGGATGGAGATGTATATTAGTTATAGAACATATGGATGGCATTGTATATTAATTATAGTATGTATGGTTGGAGTTGTATATTGTCTGTAATATAGATGTATGGGGCTATGTATTGGTTATGATATGTATGAATGGGGCTGTATATCAGTTATAGTATGTATGATTGGGACTGCATATCGGTTGTAATATGTACGGTCGGGGCTGTACAACAGTTAAAGTATGTATGGATGGGGATGTATATTAGTTATAGGACGTATGGATGGCATTGCATATTGATTATAGTATGTATAGGTGGGATTGTATATTGATTATAGTATGTAAAGATAGGGCTGCATATCAGTTCTAGTATATTGATTATAGTATGTATAGTTGGGGTTGAATATCAGTTAGAGTATGTATGGATGGGGTTGTATATTGATTATAGTATGTGTGGTTGGGGCTGCATATTGTTTATAGTATATACAGTTGGGGTTGTGTATTGGTTATAATATGGATGGTTGGGGCTGTATTTTGATTATTGTATGTATGGATGGGATTGTACATTGATTAAAGTATGTATGATAGGGGCTGTATATTGATTATTGTTGGGGCTGCATGTTCAGGTAAAAAAAAATCTCTTAAAATATAGTACTGAATTTCTTAAATTATATTCTTAATACAAGGACTAGATGAGTGATCCAACAGGAAAAATTCTGGAAAATGAAATTTTTTTTTGATTGTGTTTCTGTTCATAATAAATCATGATGTGGAGATGCTGGCATTGGACTGGGGTGGGCACAATAAGAAGTGAGTCACCTGATGAAGGAGCAGCGCTCTGAAAGCTCATGATTCATGAGACATGGTTGCAGGATGGTCATGACAGGGAGTTGAATATACATGGGTATCAAACTGTTCGGGAGGGACCGACAGGAAGGTAAGGGAGGTGGTGTAGCTCTGATACTTAAGGATGATACCAGAGCGGTAGTGAGAGATGATATAGGTTCTATGGAAAAAAAGGTTGAATCCATTTGGGTGGAAATTAGAAATAGTAAGGAGAAAAAGTCACTGATAGGTGTAGTCTATAGGCCACCAAATAATGACATCATGGTGGGGCGAGAAATAAACAAAGAAATAACTGATGCATGTAAAAATGGTACAGCAATTATCATGGGGGATTTTAATCTACATATTAATTGGTCAAACCAGGTCGGTCAAGGCAACCTTGAAGAGGAGTTCATAGCTTCCTTGAACAGTATGTAATGGAACCAACAAGGGAGCAAGCGTTCCTAGATCTGGTCCTGTGTAATGAGATGGGAATAATTAATGATCTTGCAGTTAGGGATCCTCTCAGAAGAAGCGATCACAGTATGGTTGAATTTAAAATACAGATGGAGCGTGAGAAGGTAAAATCCAATACCAGTGTCTTGTGCTTAAACAAAGGAGACTATAAAGGGATGAGGGAGGAGTTGGCTAAGGTAGACTGGGAGCAAAAACGTTATGGTGGGACAATTGACGAACAGTGGAGGACTTTCAAAGCGATCTTTCACAGTGCTCAGCAAAAGTATAGACCAGTGATAAGGAAGAACTGTAGAAAAAGAGATAATCAACCATATCTAAGGAAATAAAGGAAGGTATCAAATTGAAAGAAAATGTATACAAAGTGGCAAAGATTAGTGGGAACCTAGAAGATTGGGAAATCTTTAAAGGTCAGCAGAAAGCCATGAAAAAAGCTATAAAGAAAAGTAAGATGGGTTATGAGAGTAAACTAGCTCAGAATATAAAAACAGATAGCAAAAGTTTCTACAAATATATAAAACGAAAAAGAGTGGCTAAAGTAAACATTGGTCCTTTAGAGGATGAGAAGGGGGATGTAATAACTGGGAATGAGAAAATGGGGTGGTTCCCGCAGATTGGAAAACAGCAAATGTGATGCCACTGTTTAAAAAAGGAGGTAGACAAAAGGCAGTTAACTATGGGCTGGTTAGCTTAACTTCTGTAATAGGGAAAATGCTTGAATCTATCATCAAGGAAGGAATAGCAAGACATCTGGATATAAATTGTCCCATTGGTAAGATGCAGCATGGGTTCATAAAGGGCAGGTCATGTTTGACTAATTTGGTGGAATTCTTTGAGAACATTACATGTGCAGTGGACAATGGGGAACCTGTGGATGTGGTGTATCTGGATTTCCAGAAGGCATTTGACAAGGTGCCGCACCAAAGACTGCTACATAAGATAAAGGTGCTCAGTGTTACAGGTAATGTATTAGCATGGATAGAGGATTGGTAAACTAACAGAAAGCAAAGAGTGGGGGAAAATGGGTGTTTTTCTGGTTGGCGATCAGTGACTAGTGGTGTGCCTCAGGGATCAGTGTTGGGACCACAATTAGTTACGATTTACATAGATGATTTGGATTGGGGACCAAGTGTAGTGTGTCAAAATTCGCGGATGACGCTAAGATGGGTGGAAGAGCAAAGTGTGCAGAAGACGCTGAAAGTCTGCAAAGGGATATAGATAATCTAAGTGAGTGGGCGAGGGTCTGGCAGATGGAGTACAATGTTGGTAAATGTGAGGTCATCCATTTTGGTAGGAATAACAGCAAAATGGACTATTATTTAAATGGTAAAATATTGCAACATGCTGCTGTGCAGCGGGACCTGGGTGTCCTTGTGCAGGAATCTCAAGGAGTTGGTTTGCAGGTGCAGCAGGTAATTAAGGCGGCAAATGGAATTTTGTCCTTCATTGCTAGAGGGATGGAGTTTAAAAACAGCGAGGTTATGTTGCAGCTGTATGAGGTGCTGGTGAGGCCACACCTGGAGTACTGTGTACAGTTTTGGTCTCCTTACTTGAGAAAGGATATATTGGCACTGGAGGGGGTGCAGAGGAGATTCACCAGGTTGATTCCGGAGTTGAGAGGGTTGGCTTATGAGGAGAGACTGAGTAGACTGGAGCTATACTCATTGGAATTCAGAAGAATGAGGGGCGATCTCATAGAAACATATAAGACGGGTGGATGTAGCTGTTACTAGGGGGCATAACTATAAGGTTCGTGGTGGAAGATATAGGAGGGATGTACGAGGTAGGTTCTTTACTCAGAGAGTGGTTGGGGTGTGGAATGGACTGCCTGCTGTGATAGTGGAGTCGGACACTTTAGGAACTTTCAAGCGGTTATTGGATAGGCACATGGAGCACACTAGAATGACAGGGAGTGGGATAGCTTGATCTTGGTTTCGGAAAAGGTTCGGCACAACATCATGGGCCGAAGGGCCTGTACTGTGCTGTACTGTTCTATGTTCTATTGTGGAGGGAATAGATAAGATAGACGCAGGGATGTTGTTTCTACTGGCGGGTGAAACTAGAACTCGGGGGCATAGCCTCAAAATAAGGGGAAGCAGATTTAGGACTGAGTTGAGGAGAAACTTCTTCACACAAAGGGTTGTGAATCTGTGGAATTCCCTGCCCAGTGAAGCAGTTGAGGCTACCTCATTGAATGTTTTTAAGGCAAGGATAGATACATTTTTGAATAGTAAAGGAATTAAGGGTTATGGTGAGTGGGCGGGTAAGTGGAGCTGAGTCCACAAAAAGATCAGCCATGATCTTATTGAATGGCAGAGCAGGCCCGAGGGGCCAGATGGCCTACTCCTGCTCCTAGTTCTTATGTTCTTATGATTCCAAATAATCCTGTTGGACTTTAACCTGGTGTTATAATAACTCATTGTTTTGGTTATGAATTGGTAACAGACACACACAAGTGCTGGTTTTTGATTACCACCCAGTCAAATGAAATTAATGTAAAATTTTTACCAAATGTTACACCAGTGCTGCACAAACAGATCTGACCTCAGGGGCTAGTTGTGGTCCGGATAATTTCTATTCAGCTGTGGTCCGTGTGATTGGGCTCACTGCTCTGAATGGTAGTATAATATCTGGAACTGCATGCTTGAGATTGGAACTGGATTTCTGAGAATCAGTTGATAATGTGCTCCATATCATTAGATATCAGACAGGCTGGCACTTTTTATTTGTGCTGGTGAAAGGTCATCGATCAGATGTTAACTCTGTTTCTCTCTCGACATATGCTGCCTGACCCGCTGAAAGTTCCCAACGTTTTCTGTTTTGTGGCATCTTATTACGGTTATAAATTACTTCTGTTTAAATTAAAATCTCCAGCTTAGTTTTTCCCTTATTGAACGTGTGCTTCTTGCACATTGATGTTCATAGAGTCTCAGTCCTTGTTTGTGCTGTTGTTTACTCTTTATCATTCTTCTTCTCCAATCCCTTGCTCCCGCAGTTTCCCATTCACTCATGATCTATTTCTTTCCTTGTGTTGCTTGCTCCCTTTCTTGGGTGGTGGGGGGAGGGGCAGGGGGGAATGTCAGGCAAGACTGTGATTAGAATATTATTTTCTCCATTTATTTCTACTGCTGAAAACAGTGAACTGCAGGTATTTGGATTTGTACCAACATCACTGCTCCATGATAACAAAGTGATTGATCCATTACAACTATCAGGTGAGTACCTGAGCACATGTCTGCTTTTCTCAGCACTTTGCTTTGTTAATGGAGCCAAACTTTGGCTTAGCTCCCACATCTGGAGGATGTTAGCTCCCACATTAGAAGGTGCAATCCTGCTCTGTATATCCACAGTCTGATTCTAGATCAACATTTGTTTGGATACTCACAGCAGGTGGATGTGAGTGAACCCCACTTCATCATATGGGTTGTGGGAGCCCATAAAATGTCCCCACTGTATCGGACTAACTACCCTTTCAGATGCTAACAACCAGGAAAGGAGCATTTGCACCTGTCAGATTGTTAATCAACCTATCAATCCTTCCATTATTTCACAATGTTCTCACAGGGGAAATTGAAATATTATGAAAATAGCAACTTTGGAATGACTGTGTCGATAATATATAGAAACTAAAGAATCAAAACACTAAGTGTATAAAGCTTGAAGAGCTACTACCGTGGAAGAAAAACTGTCAGCCATCAGGCTCTTGCGTGCATTCCTATGCTGTTGCTTAAGCATGCCTTAGATTCCTGCTGCCATCTGCAATGGACCAGACTACTTCTTATTAGCCAAGTGTTATCTTGGCCGACATGTGCATCAGACTTAAGTATTCTTCATCCTGTGCACAGTCATCGGCCAGAATGCCTGTAAAGTAATAAAATAAGATTATATTTCTCTGTGTCTTCATACAGTATGGGACATGCTGCATCATCTCTTTCACATACATGTTTCACTTTTCTTCAAATTACAGAGTTAATTGCTGCCCATATCCTGAATTTCCTTTAATCACTTTGCAGCAAAGCAGACTCTCTCCCTGTTTCTCTCTTAGACTCATAAGAGACAGAACAAATTATCATAGAATCTCCTTGAAAATTCTACAGTAATTAAAAATCACACAGAAGTGGGTAATTTTTCATCAGATGAAAGATTCAAGGTTTACTTATTAGTCACAAGTAGGCTTACATTAACACTGCAATGAAGTTACTGTAAAAATCTCCTAGTCGCCACACTCCGGCACCTGTTCGGGTACACCGAGGAAGAATTTAGCATGGCCAATGCACCTAACCAGCACATCTTTCAGACTGTGGGAGGAAACCAGAGCACCCAGAGGAAACACACACAGACACTGGGAGGACGTGCAAACTCTGCACAGACAGGAATCGAACCCGGGTCCCTGACGCTGTGAGGCAGCAGTGCTGCCACAGTGCCACAGTATTTGAGAAGATAGGAATAGATATAGAGAGGCAAAGACAGACAGAGAGCAAGGTAGAAAAATCACACAGATAGATGATGTGAATCTGAGAGTCAGTTGTTAAAAAAATGATGAGGGGCACAATTGCAGCAAAAAATCAGGACATCTACCGCCTACATCACTGTTCTGCCCTGACAATGGCTTTCCTTGCCTTACTTCTCATTTTGACCCAAAGTGGGGCCTAGCTTCCCCGAGGAGATTCCTGCCGTTCATCCCAGTTACCACTGTTTTCAGTGGCAAAGATGTAGAAAGTGGCAGTATAACCCAGAAAGTGGCATAAATGCCTTGAGCTTTCTCTCCTGGAGAGAGTGACA
Source organism: Mustelus asterias (assembly GCF_964213995.1). Taxonomy (NCBI): domain Eukaryota; kingdom Metazoa; phylum Chordata; class Chondrichthyes; order Carcharhiniformes; family Triakidae; genus Mustelus; species Mustelus asterias. Next base: position 126,733,129 of record NC_135802.1, read on the forward strand.
ATGAAGCCAGAAATTTACTCTTTAGCTGTTTCAAACATGAAGGTCTTCATCTTGGCTGAGGCCTTTAAGGTGCCTTGTCTCCTCTTCTGCTGCTGGGGAACATTCCCACAGCATCTGTCTCAATTGCCCACCCTCATAAAGTTGGGCTCCTTCTCGCTAGTGGGTATCACTTCAGGACCATTATGTGTATTTAGAATAGACTAGACTTAAAAAGTGGTTCAAGATAGAAGATTCAGAACTGGCTTTTGGATTCAGAACTGGCTTGCCCACAGAAGGCAAAGAGTGGTTGTAGATGGGTCTTTTTCAGAGTGGAGGTTGGTCACCAGTGGGGTGCCCCAGGGATCTGTTCTGGGACCCTTGCTCTTTGTGATTTTTATAAATGACCTGGATGAGGAAGTGGAAGGATGGGTTGGCAAGTTTGCTGATGATACAAAGGTTGGAGGTGTTGTGGATAGTGTAGAGGGATGTCAGCAGTTGCAACAAGACATAGATAAGATGCAAGACTGGGCGGAGAAGTGGCAGATGGACTTCAACCCAGATAAGTGTGTGGTGGTTCATTTTGGCAGGTCGAATAGGATGGAAGAATATAATATTAAGGGTAAGACGCTTGGCAGTGTGGAAGAACAGAGGGATCTTGGGATCCGGGTTCATAGAACGCTCAAAGCGGCGTCGCAGGTAGAGGCTGTGGTTAAGAAGGCGTATGGAATACTGGCCTTCATCAATAGAGGAATTGAGTTTAGAAATCGGGAGATAATGCTGCAGCTGTATAGGACCCTGGTCAGACCCCACCTGGAGTACTGTGCCCAGTTCTGGTCATCTCATTACAGAAAGGATGTGGAAGCCATAGAAAGGGTGCAGAGGAGATTTACAAGGATGTTGCCTTATGAGGATAGGTTGAGAGAGCTAGGTCTATTCTCCTTGGAGAGGCAAAGGATGAGAGGTGACCTGATAGAGGTGTATAAGATGTTGAGAGGTATTGATAGAGTGGATTCTCAGAGGCTTTTACCCAGGGCTGAAATGGTTGTCACGTGAGGCCACAGGTTTAGGGTGCTGGGGAGTAGGTATAGAGGAGATGTTTGGGGTAAGTTTTTCACTCAGAGGATGGTGGGTGCGTGGAATCGGCTGCCAGTAGTGGTGGTGGAAGCGGATTCGATTGAGTCTTTTAAGAGACTTTTGGATAGGTTCATGGAGGTTTGTAAGATAGAGGGTTATAGACTAGAAGGTAAGGAAATTGTTCGGCGCAACTTGTGGGCCGAAGGGCCTGTTTGTGCTGTAGCTTTTCTATGTTCTATGTTGCTCCCATAGAATCCCTCCAGTGCAGAAAGAGAACCATCAGGTCTGCACGACTCTCCAAAAGAGAAGAACCCTGACAGATAAATAATGAGGAGAGAGGTTACACAATTTATTGGTAGTGAACCATTTGGGTGATGGTCTGTGAATGTCAAAGGCACTATGTAAATGAAAAGTGTTTATTTTTACTGGCGAGAAACTAAAAATAGCAGCCATTGTTTTTACCATTATAGTTGCAGCATTATCCGTTAACTTCAAAAAACCCGAGGCATTGCAATGTTACCAACTAAAGAATTTTATGAATGTAGATAAAATATTTGTTTATGCAGTCCATAACTATGCCAAATTTGATCAATTCTGGGAAAAAGCATAGAGTGGGATTAGTTTTGAATTACTCTAGAAGAGATCCAACTTGAACAGGACAAGCTGAATGGTGCTTTCTTTGTTTGAAACTATTGTAATGGGAAAGAGGAAAAGTTATGTATCATTAATGTCCTATCAGCCACACTTGCAGGTAGTTTAGGCAGAGATAAGACTATACCATATGATGAATTTCTGTTCTTTACAGTCTTCAAGCATGGCTTGATTGCACTGGAGGGGGTGCAGAGGAGATTCACCAGGACGCTGCCGGGATGGAACATTTAAGTTATGAAGAGAGGTTGGGTAGATTTGGGTTGTTCTCGTTGGAGCAGAGAAGACTGAGGGGTGACCTAATCGAGGTGTAGAAGATTATGAGGGACATGGACAGAGTGGATAGGGAGCAGCTGTTCCCCTTATTTGAAGGGCCAGTCACAAGGGAACATAAATTCAAGATGAGGGACAGGACGTTTAGGGGGGATGTGAGGAAAAACGTTTTTACCCAGAGGGGAATGATGGTCTGGAATGTGCTGCCTGGGAGGATAGTAGAGGCGGGTTGCCTCACATCCTTTAAAAAATACCTGGATGAGCACTTGGCACGTCATAACATTCAAGACTATAGGCTAAGTGCTGGTAAATGGGATTAGGTGGAAGCATGTTGGTGTAGACTCAATGGGCCAAATGGCTTCTTCTGCACTGTGTGTTTCAAAATGCGAATGTGACAGCACATGAATGTGACGTAGAGTGCTCAGAGTTGGGTAACTAAAGGACTTAGCAAAAGAGACGCTCTTTTGCTTTTTGCTTTCTAACTTTCTCAATGTTCAGGAAGTAGTCTTACTCTGTTACAGGGAAAAGAGCTAGTTATTTGATGAGTATCTGGTAATTATTTTATTCCTAAGGTTCAAAATAGTCTGGTGGTGGTAATAAAATATATAAAAGCAAAAGTTAAATATATTGTTGAATAAAATAATTAAATAGTCAATTAGAATACATTAAGGTTGGCAGGACAGGTGATGTCTCACAGCTGCAGCATGTGGGAGCTCCTGGATGTCAGTTTGATCCAGGGTAAACATGTCTGCAGTAAGTTAAGCAGCTTTGGCTTAGAGTTTATGAGATGGAAGCTGAACCACAGACACTGCAATGCATCAGGGAGGGGGAAAGTTACCTCGACTCTTTGCACCAAGAGGCAGTTACACCTCCATATATAGAAACAAGAGGCAGGAGTAGGCCATTCAGCCCTTCAAGCCTGCTCCGCCATTCCTTTTGATCATAACTGATCATCAAATTCAATATCCTGCTCCCCCCCTTTCCCTCATATCCCTTGATCCCTTTAGCCCCAAAAGCTATATCTAATTTCTTCTTGAAATCAGACAACATTTTGGCCTCAACTACATTCTGTGGTAGTAAATTCCACAGTAATAAATTCCACACATTCACCAACCTCTGGGTGAAGAAAATTCTCCATCTAATTTCTAAAAGGTTTACCCCTTATCCTCAAACTATGACCCAACTTCTGGACTCTCCCACAATTGGGAACATTCTTTCTGAATCTACCCTGTCTAACGCTGTTAGAATTTTATAAGTTTCTATGAGATCCCCTCTCACGCTTTTAAACTCCAATGAATATAATCCTAACCATTTAGGTCTCTTCTCATATGACAGACCTGTCATTCCAGGAATCAGCCTGGTAAACCTTCGCTGTATTCCCTCTATAGCAAGAACATCCTTCCTCAGATAAGGACACCAAAACTGCACACAGTACTCCAGATGTGGCCTCACCCTTGCTCTAAGCAACTGAAGCAAAACATCCCTATCTCTACACTCAAATCCTCTCGCTATGAAGGCCAACATACCATTTGCCTTCTTTATTGTCTGCTGTACCTGCACGCTTGCTTTCAGCGACTGATGCACGAGGACTCCAAGGTCTCATTGAGTATCCACCTCTCTCAATTTACACCCAAGTAATAATCTGTCTTCCTATTATTGCTACCGAAGTGGATAACCTCACGTTTATCCACATTATACTGCATCTGCCATGCAGATGCACACACACTTAGCCTGTCCAAATCATGCTGAAGCATTTCTGCATCCTCCTCACAGCTCACCCTCCCACCCAACTTTGTGTCATCTGAAAATTTGGAGATAATACATTTAGTTCCCTCTTCCAAATCATTAATACATAATATGAACAGTTGGGGTCCAAGCACAGATCCCTGCGGAACCCCACTACTCACTGACTGCAAACCAGAAAAAAAACCATTTATGCCAACCCTTTGTTTCCTATTTGTTAACCAGCTTTCTATCTATCTCAAGACATTACCTGTAATCCCATGTGCTTTAACTTTAAATAACAGCCTGTTATGTGAGACCTTGTTGAAAGCCTTCTGAAAGTCTAAATAAACCACATCCAATGGTCAACTCTACTAGTTACATCCTCAAAGAATTCCAAGATTCGTCAAGCATGATTTCTCCTTGTTGAATCCATGCCGACTTCGTCTGATTCTACCACTGCCTTCCAAATGCCGAGTTATGAAATCCTTGAGAATAGACTCCAACAACTTCCCCAGTACCGATGTTAGACTCACTGGTCTATAGTTCCCAGTTTTCTCTCTCCCTCCCTTTTTGAATAGCGGGCCTACATTAGCTACGCTCCAATCTGTAGGAACTATTCCAGAGCCCAAACAATTGTGGAAAATAACCACCAATGGATCTACTATTTCCAGGGCCACTTCCTTAAGTACCATGGGATGAAGATTATCAGGACCTGGAGATTTATCCACCTTCAATCCCATCAATTTCCCCAAAACCATTTCTCTACTAATGCTGATTTCCTTCAGCTCCTCACTGAAACATGTTTCTTTCAGCACTTCTGGCACATTATGCATGTCTTCCTTTGTGAAGACTGAAGCAAAGTACAAATTTAATTCCTCAGCTATTTCTTTGTTCCCCCATTATGAATTCTCCTATTTCTGACTGTAAGGGGCCTACATTCGTTTTTGTCAATCTTTTTCTCTGTACATACCTATAGAAACTTTTACAGTCAGTTTTAATGTTCCCTATTAGCTTATTTTCATACTCTATTTTTCCCTTCTTAATCAATCCCTTGGTCCTCCTTTGCTGAATTTTAAACTGCTCCCAATCCTCAGGCCTATTGCTTTTTCTTGCCAATTTGTATGCTTCTTCCTTGAATCTGATACTATCTCTAATTTCCCTTGTAAGCCATGGTTTGGCCACAATTCCCTTACCATGCTTGCACCAAACAGGAGTAAGCAACTTCTGGAGTTCACCTATTTGTTCTTTAAATGCCTGCCATTACCTGTCCACTGTCTTTCCTTTTAGTAATGTTTCCCAGTCCATCATGGCCAATTCATGCCTCATACCATCATAGTTACCTTTATTGAGATTCAGGACCTTGGTCTCAGAATCAACTACATCATCATCCATGTTGACAAAGAATTCTACCATATTATGGTCACTCGTCCTGAAGGGTTCTGTCACAACTAGGTTGCCAACTAATCCTTTCTCATTGCACAACACCCAGTCCAAGATGGCCTGCTCCCTTGTTGGTTCCTCAACGTATTGTTCCAGAAAACCATCCATATGCACCTCAAAAACAGGGTCTTCTGATTTGGTCAGGGACAAGAGAATGTGGCTGAAAGGGGGGCAAGAAAGTGGATTCAGAGTGCAGGAGCCTCAGCCTTTATAATTGTCCAACAAGTTTGAGGTTTTTTCAGCTTGTTTGGATGAGAATGGGGCTGCAGGATGAATGAGCTAATGGACCATGGCACTTGTGAGTGCCGTGTACAGGCCCCCTAACAGCAACCACATGGAACAGTGGAACATAAAAGAAGAAATAAATTCATCTTGTCAGAAAGACATGGTGATGATCGTGGGAGACTTTAATTTACATTGTTATGGTTCAGGTTAGAAACTCCAAGGTGTTTTATGGAGCCTGCCTGAATCATAAGTTTTACATCTTGAATTTGGCTGGGATAAGCATGATATGTTCCACTTCAGGTATGATTCAAATGACCCACTAGGGAGCTTTCATCAAACAAAGTTTATTTAAGAATATAGTTAACATGTATGGAAAGAAAATTGTCCTCAACCGGGTTATTGGGTTCATGTCACACTATTTGTAACCCCCACAGTTGCCTAGACCTGCAGAGTTTCACTGGCTGTCTTGTCTGGAGACAATACACATCTTTTTAGCCTGTCTTGATGCTCTCTCCACTCACATTGTTTTGTTTCTTAAAGACTTGATTAGTTGTAAGTATTCGCATTCCAACCATTATTCGTGTAAATTGAGTTTGTGTCTTTATATGCTCTGTTTGTGAACAGAATTCCCACTCACCTGAAGAAGGGGCTTAGAGCTCCGAAAGCTTGTGTGGCTTTTGCTACCAAATAAACCTGTTGGACTTTAACCTGGTGTTGTTAAACTTCTTACTGTGGAAAGAAAATTAGCAGTAGCTTTTATCAATCGCAAACAAAAAAACAACCACTATAATGTATAACCCTTAGCAAAGACATCTAATGTGTTCCAATCAAACCAAAACCCTTGCCATAGACAAAACCCTTTAAACAGATTCAATACAGCAAAGTCCACTGTTCATGTGATAATGGAAATTGAGTCCTTTGGTTGAAGTCTGCAGTTTTCTGGATTCACTCCAAACAATTTGAAGACAAGGCAGCCTCCCAAAGCACCAGAGAGACTATGGTCCAGCCCCGACAACAACAGATTTGCACACTTCAGGAAAACAAGAGAATTTCCAAAGAAAACAAACAGGGAGAGATGAAAACACTTCTTTTTAGCTTGCTGTCCCTTCTAAAATTAAAAACTCAAACCTGCAGCTCCAAATTGAAAATGAAAAAAAAACTGTCCAAAACACATGACCGTCCTAACAATGCAGGATTGTAAAACTAACCCCAAAGTAAACACAAACAACTCCACATAAGCCACTTAAGTGGCAATAAAAGGATATTTCCAGTTAAGCCGGCAAGAATGACAGGGAACAGACGATCACGCCTCTTCTACACAGCATCTAGCAGGTGCTCCTTGGTCTGCCTCCGAAAATCTAGAAGCCGGTTTACGAGCAGCCATCTTTGTGGTGTGCCTGGCTGTGTGTCCATTCCTGCAGCTTATACACAGCTTTGGCTTATTAGGGGAGTCAAGATAAATGCATAGTGGTCCATTTTGGCAGGTCAAATGGGATGAAGGAGTACAATATAAAGGGAAAGACTCTTAGTACTGTAGAGGATCAGAAGGACCTTGGGGTCCGGGTCAATAGGACTCTAAAATCGGCCCCGCACGTGGAGGAGGTGGTTAAGAAGGCGTATGGTGTGCTGGCCTTTATAGCCCACATCGAAATTAATGAACTGCCCTGCCCAGGCATACAGGGCATCTGTGACTTGCCGCACACATCTGTGCACGGAGACCTGGGAGATAGGTCGCCACTGGAAGCCTGGAATGACCTGGAGGCATAGAAATTGAGGGCTGCCATCATCTTCACGTCCACAGGGAGCGGGGTGGCTGCCGCTCCCCCGAGGTACCAGGTGTGAGAGCACCTCACAAATGTGACGCACCGTGGTCTTGGACAAGCACAGCCGGCGATGGCACATCTCCTCCGAGAGGGCCTCAAAAGGAATTGCGGGGCCTGTACCTCCTTGGCCTCGGCACCTTCTGTGCAGCCTCTTGGGAGCCTGTTCACCTACCTCCTGGCTCTCAGCGGAGCTCCCTGCATTCCTTCCTGAGGGTCTGGCGGTGGCTCCTTTTGCGGTGGTCTCTCCAAGCCCACCACCCCCTGAGCCGCCGCTTCCTCCTCCACCCCTGCTGCCACCAACATGGCCAGCTCCAGATCAAGCAAACCGAGATCCATCTGCACAGTGGGGTTTGGAAAGAGCATAGAATGATGGATCATTATCATTGACTGCTTAGACCCAGCACCACCGCAATCCCTCACTTGGACCAGCATCCCCACTTGTGGGAGCTGGCAACCTCACACAATCCATGGTGCCATGAGTGGCCCGATTAGGGTTGTGTGAGATTCCCATCATGACAAATGCTGGTCCAAGTGAGGGATTGCAGATCATGCAGATTATGCAGGTCGGTGTGCAGACATGGGCAATACGCACCCTTGAGCCATTGCTATGTGTGCAACTGCAGTATCTGTTACAGGCATGTGTTGCTGGTCCGTGTCACAGGGCAGGGACAGACTGCAAAGCAGCACCAGATGTGTGCCCTGTGACAGCAGATTCCATGCAGCCAAGTCTGAACCTCTGCAATCCGGCCTGGAGAAGCAGCTGCTTCATCTGGTTAGGCCTCAGTCAGCACGTGGTACACTCCTCCCCCACCCTGGAACACCAGCACTTCGTAGAGTCCCTGACCACAGCCCGCAGAAAGGCAATGACACTGCAAAGTGCTGTGGAGGGGGAGGGTGAGCAGTAGCCGTCGAGGCTGCTTCCAACAGTCAGTTTCAGCGCTGCTTGGAGAGGGTGTGGCGGGGGGAGCGGGAGCCCTCGAGGCTGCTTCCCACAGTAAGCTTCAGCTCTGCTTGGAGGGGGGGTCAGGGCAGGGAGCGGGACTCCCTGACAGAACCTCACCCAGGGAGCTATGAGGAAATGGAAGTCCCTGAACCCCCCCCCCCCCTCCCCCCGACACCCCCACAGATGTCACTCGTCAATGGGCCAAAACCTGAAGACAGCAGGAGGAAGGCCACCAAGCATCTCCAGGGCCTGCCTGCAACATCCCCTGCGCTCCGCTAGCAGCACTTACCTCCTCACGCCAGTTCAAGGCTGACACGCCAGGTTGCGACTTTTAAATACCTGTTCTGATTTGAGCCAAAATTACATCACGCCAAAGAGGTGGGAGATGCAAACGTGGGCGGAGATTGCCGTGTGGATTCCGATAATGGCACGCAAAGGTGTGTAAACTCATGCTAAACAGCGGCCCGCAGATTTTCAGCAGGTTCCCAGCGGCGCCATTTTTCTCCGGCTGGGAGTTACACGCGGGTCAAAAAACTTTTGAGGAACCCGCAAAATGGCCGACACACACATCTCCCGGCCAGACCCGCCAGAAAAGTGGCGGGCCGCAATGGGAGAATCACGGCCCATTTTTTAAAAACTTTCTTAAAGGTGTACTAGCATCACAACATTTAGACTGAAAAAGACAGATGGACAAAGATGACCTAGATGAGTTCATTGAATCTTTTCAGAATAGGTTCTTAGAACAACATGTTTTGGAGCCAACCAGAGAGCAGGCTATCCTAGACCTGGTATTGTGCAATCAGACAGGATTAATTCATGAACGCATACTAAAGGCGAGAATGTATGTTGTGAGGAAGATGTAAAGCAGCCACAGAGAATTTGAACAGACTTAGTGAGTGGGGAAGAACGTGGCAGATGGAATATAATGAAAAAAATGAGGTAACCCATTGTGATAGAAAGAACAGGTCTGCAGACTATTTTCTAAATGGTAAGAGAGTAGAAGCTGTGGACATCATGAGGGACCTCGGTGTCCTTGTCCACAAGCCACTGAAGGCTAGCCTGTAGGTGCAACAAGCTATTGGAAAGGCTAATGGAATGTTAGCATTTATCGTAAGAGGATTTGAGTACAGGAGTAGTGAGGTCATGCTTCAGTTGTATAGGAGCTTGGCTAGACCACATCTGGAGTACTGTGTGCAGTTTTGGTCCCTTTACCTCAGAAAATATATTATTGCCATCGAGGGACAAAGATTCAACAAACTTGGTCTGTATTCTCTAGAATTTTGAAGAATGAGAATGATCTCATTGAAACCTACAAAATACTTAGGGTAGATGCAGGTAAGGGCTGGGATTCTCCCAAAAAAGAACTAAGTGCCCAACAGGAGGGAAAACGGGAAATGTTCCCACCTATTTTTTGGGAGTACTTAGTTTCACAAATCTCTGGCACTCTGTGCATGCGCCTGTCAGTGGGGAGATCAGCGCACATCCACTGGACCCCCATCACCGGCCTCCAGATTGCTGGCCTACCAATTGTTTCCCAATGGCCCCCCCACCGATCTCCAGCCTACCCTCCCCCCACTCCCCCCCCCCCCCCCCCCCGCACCCCCAACCGGGCCAGCCCTGACAGCTCCCCATGGCCAGCCTCAATCTCGCCCCTGCCCATTGGCCAGCCCCGATCGCCCCCCCCCCTTCATATGGAGGCTCAATCGCTTCCTCCCTCCCTATCCCACCAATTCCATTGCAGAATGCACAGCGGGGAGTGCACAGCACGTCCCCACCAGCACCACCACCAATCGGATCCCAGCAGACCCTAGCATCTTCTGGCCCCACACCCTTGGCACTGCCTGTGCAGCATCAGGGTGCCTGGTGAGCAGTGCCAGGGTACCAAGCTGGCACTACCCAAAGGGCACCCCCCTTCCCCCAACCTCCAAGGGAAGCCTCAATGGCCTCTGTTCCCACCAATGGGATGATCATGCCGGGTCCCCCTTGATGAGACCAGTTGTAATCCCTGCTGTTGGGAACCTCTCCCAGCGGGCGGGGGGAGACACTAGCGGGCCCGGAGAATACCGTTCCGGGCTCACTAATGATATTGAAATAGTGATTTTAATATTTCCGGCGTGGGGCTGATTATGTCAGAAAACATTGTCTCAGAAACTCACGATCCGCCAGATTTTGGTTGCGAGTCCCGCTACAGGCTCACCGCTGGTGTCTCCCAGCCTCCTGCGCTACTCGAACAGCGAAGCGGACCGGGAGAATCGCCCCCAAGATGCTTCTCTTGTTTGGGGAATCTAGAACCAGGGAGCATAATTTCAAAATAAATGATATGCCCTTACAACCGAGATGAGGAGCAATTTCTTTACACAGAGGGTTGTGACTCTTTGGAATTCTCTATCCCAGAGAGCTGTGGAAGCTCAGCTGTTGGACCTTTCCACGTTCCGCCCCTTCCTGCTCCGATTCCCATGGCCGGCGGGGTGGTAAAATTCCAGCCATTGCGCATGTTTAAAGCAGATATTGATAGATTTCTGTTTAACAATAATGTTAAGTGTTATGGGGATAATGACTGAACGGGCGTTGGAGTGTCCAATCGCCATGGTCATATTAAATGGCAGAGCAGGCTCGAGGAGCTGAATGGCCTACTCCTGCTCCTATATTCCTATGTGCCCTTGGTTGCAGCGACCATAATATATTATATATTTAATGACTGTGCAGCCAAATTCCCCTTGAATTCAATTTTCAAGTTTGCTGATGACACCACCATAGTGGGTCGGATCTCAAACACTGACAAGGCAGAGTACAGGAATGAGATAGAGAATCTGGTGAACTGGTGCAGCAACAATAATCTCTCCCTCAATGTCAACAAAATGAAGGAGATTGTCATCGACTTCAGGAAGCGTAAAGGAGAACATGCCCCTGTCTACATCAATGGGGATGAAGTAGAAAGGATCGAGAGCTTCAAGTTTTTAGGTGTTCAGATCACCAACAACCTGTCCTGGTCCCCCCATACTGACACTATAGTTAAGAAAACCCCACCAATGCCTCTACTTTCTCAGAAGACTAAGGAAATTTGGAATGTCAGCTACAACTCTCACCAACGTTTACAGATACACCATAGAAAGCATTCTTTCTATCACAGCTTGGTATGGCTCCTGCTCTGCCCAAGACCGCAGGAAACTACAAAAGATCGTGAATGTAGCCCAATCCATCACACAAACCAGCCTCCCATCCATTGACTCTGTCTACACTTCCCGCTGCCTCGGCAAAGCAGCCAGCATAATTAAGGACCCCACGCACCCCGGACATTCTCTCTTCCACCTTCTTCCTTCGGGAAAAAGATACAAAAGTCTGAGGTCACGTACCAACCGACTCAAGAACAGCTTCTTCCCTGCTGCTGTCAGACGTTTGAACGGACTTACCTTGCGTTAAATTGATCTTTCTCTACACCCTAGCTATAACTGTAACACTACATTCTGCACTCTCTCATTTCCTTCTCTATGAACGGTATGTTTTGTCTGTATAGCGCGCAAGAAACAATATTTTTCACTGTATGTTAATACATGTGACAATAAATCAAATCAAATCAAAGGGTTTCAAGGTTGCTTAAAGAGCTGATCACACAATTTGATGGTGATGTCATTGGGGTGTGTGTTTAAGCTGCTGTTTTACTTTCAGTTTGTATTCTAATGCAGAGCAGAGAACAGCTTTCAATAAAACCTGATCTGTGTTAGTTCGAATCTACGTGTGCAAACTAAGTCTTTTTTTCTGTTAAACCCCACAACCTCTAACAAAGTAGGAACATTACAACACGATTGAATTTTGTATTCAGTTTGAGGGAGAGAGGAGTGGGTCTGAGACAGGTGACAGGCAGCTCAGTGGTCCCTGTCCCACTGACCAGAATGGCGGGATTCCACACCAGATCCTGCATTTGGAACCTCATTAATTATACACAGATGAATTACACTCCCGGTGGCCTGGCAACTGATTCATCTCCCAACTCTCAACTGGTCAATTCAAAGGTACTATATTTAAATGCTAGTCTAGCACACTGATATCAGTCTCTCCAGTTCACCTGTCTTCGCCAGAATATGCAGGATGTCAGCAACCCAGAGGCAAAAGGCTAGCAGCCTCAAGAAGAAATCTGTTCCTTGATTCAACCAACTCCTTACCCCCCAAGCCAACACAATGCTGTCCAGATAGACATTGGTGTGTAGCACCGGGAGGGAGAGAGACCCCTGTAGTCCCCAACCCCAGGCATAGTATTGAACCCAAATGGTGACACAGGAGGGTCCATGGGCCCATGAAGACCATCTTGACCTGGAGATAGAGGCAGGAACCAGTCTGCCCTGGCAGAGTGTTGTACAATGCATCAAGAGCAACGTAGCTCTATGGCAGAAAGGCTTTGTTTCACTCAGTTTGAAGTCTCTGGTGAACTGAGGACTGCTGTGTGCATGCCCCTCTTTAGCAATCAGGTTTGACACCAGCATGATTTCCTGCTGGCGTGATGCAAGATTGACACCAGTGGGCAGCATTCATGAGATACAAATGGAACTTGCCCTGGCTACCACGCTGATGACTGACCCACTATTATCCCACCATCGGGAGAATTGCAATGTGATTTTACGCTGGCGAGTGTCCAACTTTCTGGCACTTGCCAGATTCTTCATACCCACCTGCTGCCAAACCTGCCACTGGTGGGTTGGGAGAAATTCACCCTATGTTTTTAAATAAGGGGCATTGTGAGGGCAAGGAAGCTGACCTGGTTAAAGTAAATTGACAAATTGAGGGATACATCAAAAGAGATGAATTGGAAAATATTTAAGGAGATATTTCAGAATGCACAGAATAGATATGTTCCAATGAGAAAATGTTCAAGCAATGGACCCACCATCCATGGTTAATGGAAAGGTTAAAAACTTCAAGGAAAAGCACATAATCATGCAAAGACAGGTGGCAGGTCAGAGATTGGACAGAATATAAAGAACAGCAAAGGATGACTAAAAGATTAATAAGGAGGAAGGAATTAGGGTACGAGAGAAAGCTAACTGGAAATATAAAAACAGATAGTGAGAGTTTTATAAGTATTTTAAAAAGAGAAGAGTTAACAAAGTGAGCATTGGTCCAATAGAAAGTGAGTCTGGAGAATTGATAATGAAAAACAAGGAAAAGGTAGATGAATGGCTCAGGTATTTTGCATCAGTCTTCACTATGGAGGACACAAATAACATCCCAAAAGTAGCTTTAAACCAGGAAATAGAAGGGAGGGAGGGAGGAACTCAGGAAAATTACAATCACCAAAGAAGTGGTACTGAGGAAATTGTTGGAGCTGCGATCTGAAAAGAGCTCAGCCCCTGGTGGACTTTATCCCAGGGTCTTCAAAGAATTGTCTAATGATATAGTTGATGCATTCATTTTGGTTTTCCAAAACTCCCTAGATTGGAAAAGAGCACCTGTAACTCCATTCTTCAAAAAGGGAGGGGGTCAGAAAGGAGAAAACTATCGGCCTTATATGTTATTATAAGTCTTATAGGGCTTAACATCTGTCATAGGGAAATATAAGAAGTTATTATTTTAAAAAATACCAGTGCACTTAGATAAACTCAAGATAATCAAGCAGAGTCAATATGGTTTTGTGAAAGAGAAATCCTGTTTAATCAACTTATTCTTTGACGAAGTGGCATTGCTCCAGGGATCAGTGCTGGGACTTCAACTGTTTACAACTTATATAAATAACTTGGATGAAGGCATTGAAGGGTTGCCAAATTTGCTGATGACGCAAAGATAAGTAGGAAAGTAAGTTGTCAAGACGACATAAGAATGCTACAAAAGATTAAGCAAGTGGGCAAAGATCTGGCAAATGAAATATGTTATGGGAAACTGTGAAATTGTCCATTTTGGCAGGAAGAATAAAAAAAGTACATTATGTAAATGGTGAGAAATTGCAGAGCTCTGAGATGCAGAGGGATCTGGGTGCCCGCGTTCATGAATCATTAAAAGGCTAGTAAGAAGGTACAGCAAGTAATTAGGAAAGCCAATGAATGTTATTGTTTATTGCAAGGGGAATTAATTTAAAATAGGGAGGTTATGCTTTAGTTGTACAGGGCACAGGCGAGGCCACATCTGAAATACGGGGGGGGCGATACTCCCAAAAAGCGCTGAATAGGCGGGAAAACTGTTCTAGATCATGACTGTTTTGTCAGTCCAAATTTTCACACGAATCTCCCCACTCTGTGCACTGCAGAGGTCCCAATTGTGAATCTCATTAAAAACCCAGGGGGGGCGGGGCCTATTCGTGCCAGAGTCTGACAGTTCTGGAACTCTGCACATGTGCAGTGGTCCCGATCTGTGAGTCTCCCCATTTGTTGACCAGCTCAATCGCTGGCCAGCCCGGGACTCCCGTAGTGCTACCCCTCCAGCCTCCCAACGCCACCCCCCCCCCCCCCCCCCCCCCACAGCCCGATCGCAGCCCCCACAACAATTCCCGGGCAAGCCCTGACCCCTCGTCCCAGAGCGCCCCGATGTACAGCCCAACCCCCCCCCCCACCCCCGTCAGCAGTGGCGATACCCCCACCCCACCCCCCTCACCCCAGCAGACACGCGGCACGGTAGCACAGTGGTTAGCACTGCTGCTTCACAGCTCCAGGGACCTGGGTTCGATTCCCGGCTTGGGTCACTGTCTGTGTGGAGTTTGCACATTCTCCTCGTGTCTGCGTGGGTTTCCTCTGGGTGCTCCGGCTTCCTCCCACAGTCCAAAGATGTGGGGGTTAGGTTGATTGGCCATGCTAAAATTGCCCTTAGTGTCCTGAGATGTGTAGGTTAGAGGGATTAGTGGGCAAATATGTAGGGATATGGGGTTAGGGCCTGGGTGGGATTGTGGTCGGTGCAGACACGATGGGCCGAATGGTCTCCTCCTAGAGTCAGATCCTCCGAGAGGCAGCCCCCACCACCCCCCCCCGGCAGACCACCCTCCTCCCCGGTCTGCCCCAATCGCTGCCCTCCCTCCATCCCAGACCAATCGCCATGCAGAGTGGCAACAGGATCCCCCATCCCCACCGATCACCCTAGGCCCCGCCCACAATAGGCCCTCCCTCTTGGCACTGCCTAATGCCCAGTGGGCAGTGCCAAGGTGCCTCCTGGGAATGGGTACTTTGCCCCTTGGGCAGTGCCACGGGACACAGGCAGGCACTGCCAGGGTGCTTTTGCCCAGGGGGCACCCCCCGCCACCCGACCCCCTGGGGGGGCCCCGATTGCCGTCCCTTCATTCCGGCAGGGGTCTCTCACTAGTTCCCTGAACATGGGGAGCTACCCTAAACCCCGCCGGAATGAAATACTCCTGGCAGGGTAGGAGATTCAATCGGGACCGGTAAGTTCCTGATAATGACATTTAAAATACATTTAAAATGTATTAAAAAAAGATTCAAATGACTTACTTGTCTTCCGGCCAGTTTCCAGCCTCCGACTGTTCTCTGGTTGTAGGAGATGCACATGCGTTCCCGGCGCATGCGCAAATCCCAGCATCTCCCAGCCGGACCCGCCAGAAAAGTTGTCGGTCAGGATGGGAGAATCGCCCCCGTTGTGTGCAGTATTGGTCACCTTATTTAAGGAAGGATGTAAATGCATTGCAAGCAGTTTAAAGAAGGTTTACCAGAGTAATACCTGGAATGAGAGGGCTGTCTTATGAGGAAAGGCTGGCTTGTATCCATTGGAACTTAAAAGAGGTGACTTTATTGAAACATATAAGATCCTGAGGAATCTTGACAGGGTGGATGTGAAGGGGATGTTTCCTCACGGGAGAAACTAGAATGGGGTCATTGTTTAAAAATTAGGGTGATCCATTTAAAAATTGGTTGACACAAATAATTTCTTTCAGGCGTCGTGAGTTTTTGGAGCTCTCTTCCTGAAAAGGTGGTGTAAGCAGAGTCTTTGGATATTTTTAAGGCAGAGGTGGACAGATTCTTGGTAAGCAAGGGGGTGAAAGTTATTAGGGGTAGGCGGGATGCAAGTTTGAGATTACTATCAGATCAGCCATGATCTTATTGAATGCTGAAGCAGGCTTGAGGGCTTGAATGGCTCGCTCCAGCTCCTTGTCCATATAACTGAGATTATCCAATAATTTATTGTTCCCATGTGAATGCTCTTCATTTCCCACCAGCTTTTCTTGTTTCTTTAGGTTGTACATAATTGAAGAAACTGTTCGGAGAAATTTTCTTTCATTTGTTTTTTTAAAATAAATATTTGACGCCTTATTATCAGGAACTGGCAGCTCTTAACTCAATATAAAGGCAACTTCAGGCAGTCTGGGTCATTGCATTCATTTTGCTTGAATAGTTGATCCCTGATGATTATCATGTATCTTTAATAAAAAGTGCAAAAAATGTGCATTAAGTTAGAGATGTAATAACTACAGAAAAAAATGACTCAAGGATTGCCCATTAAATGATGAACAGTGATAAATATGAGGTGCAGAAGTACAAAACATAATCTAAACAGTGAATGGATTATGGCCTTTATCTCAAGAACTTTGGAATTCAGAAGTGGGGAAATTGTGCTTCAATTGTAAGAGACTTGAACTTACCCTATCTAGAGTTTTGTGTTCAGGTTTAATCATGGAACTCCAGTGGCCTTAGATTGGGTGCGGTGTCAAATTCACCAGATTGATTTCAGGGCTTAAAGAGTTAAGGGAAGGTTGTATAAACTTGGGTTGTATTCCCTTGGGGTTAGAAGGCTGAGGGGTGACCTGATTGAAGATTTTAAAATGACTAATGGATTTGATAGAAAAAATACAGAAAAACTATTTCCTCCGGTGCAGGCATTCAGAACAAGGATATAATCTTAAAATTAGAGTTAGGAATGAAATCAGGAAGCACTTCTTCACTCAAAGGCTAGTGCAAGTGTCGTTCACTCAAAGGTCTATGGATGCGGGATCAACTGAAATTTTCAATACTGAGATTAATAAATGTTTGTTAAATAAGGGTATCAGGGAACATGGAACATAGGCAGGTAAATAAATTTAAGAAACAGATCAGGCAAAATCTAATGAGCAGCAGAGCAGGTTGCCTTTTCATGTTGTGTTTTGTCCAGATGATACAAATACTGACACTGCATAAATTATTCACTGACTTAACAGTAGTGTATAAAGCCATGCAAATTCTTCTGTGAAATCGATAATAAGTGAAAGAATTGCTGATTCCCCCCACATCATTTTTAGGCACATTCAAATAATTTTAGCACAATGAAAATTTGCTAATGCATACATGATTCTGAGGGTTGGCCTTTAACTTCCTGGCACCTTTCTTGAAAAGTATTAAGAATGTGAACTGTTTAATACTTAGGGAAAATTGTTACAATACTCCGTGAGGTCAGATAGGAGTGACTGTAAGTCACAGACAAAATACAAGGACCTATTGATCTCATTCGAATTGCAGATGAGCTTCTAAACCTCCGAGATAGACTGCTCTGCTACCAAATCCATGTACCCTTCATGAAGAAAAGGCTGAGGTCATTTCATATGGAAAATGAAGCATAGAAAATATATGGCACAGAGGGAGAACATTCATAGAATCTACAGTGCAGAAGGAGGCCATTTGGCCCATCGAGCCTGCATCGACAACAATCCCACCCAGGTTCTATCCCCATAACCCCACGTTATGGGGTTACACTCCTAATCTCCCTGACACTAAGGGGCAATTTATCATGGCCAATCAACCTAACCCGCACATCTTTGGACTGTGGGAGGAAACCGGAGCACCCGGAGGAAACCCACGCAGACACGAGGAGAATGTGCAATCTCCACACAGACAGTGACCCAAGCCGGGAATCGAACCCAGGTCCCTGGAGCTGTGAAGCAGCAGTGCTAACCACTATGCTACCATTAGCTTACACTTCTCTACATGAATTCCATTTGCCACTATTCTAACCACCCAACAATCGATTGAAATCTTCCTGCAGTCTACAGACTTCTTCCTCACTTTCAACTGACTACACATTTTTTATTCATGTCCCTTACATTTATGTTTAACTCATTGAGATATATCACAGCAAGGAACCCAATACTCAGTCCAGTGGAACCTCACAGGAAACAGCCCTGCAATCACATAAACACCCATCAACCATATTTAGCTTCCGGCCACTGAACCAATTTTGAATCCAACTTGTCATTTTCTCTTGTATCGCATGAACTTAAAATTTTCTGATCAGTCTTCCATGTTGGACTTTGGCAAAAGCCTTGCTAAAATCTATGTTCACTACATGAAATGTGTTACAGTCATTGACCCTCCTTGTTATGTCCCCAAAAAATTAAATCAAGTTTGACAGACATGATTCTCCCTTAATAAATCCATGCTGACTGTTCATGATTAATTTATGCCTCTCCAAATAACAATTTATCTGTCCCTCAGAATTTTTTTCCAAAAATATGTCCATCACCGAGGTTAGGCTAATTGAATTGTAACTACTCGGCTATCTCTCCCTCTCTTATTAAACAACAGTATTAAGTTAGCAGTCCTCCAGCAACATGTCTGTAGCCAGTATATCAGGTCATAATCACTTTGCTGTTTGTGGGAGTTTACTGTGTGCAAATTGGTTGCCTGCATTGCAACTGTGACTACACTTCAAAAGTATTTAACTGGCTGTAAAGTGCTTTGAGTTCTCTGGTGATAATGAAAGGCACTTTTTAATCCAAGTTTTTTTCTTGGCATTTGGCATTTGACATACTTTTTTGCCTTATTTCACTCTGGATGATGTTTGACCTTCAGGAGCGGGGGGTGGGGGGGGGGGGGGGGGGGGGGGGGGCAGGGGCGCTGCGGTGGCGACTCTAGATTTGTGAGTTCTACCTCAATGTACTTCAATGCAAGGAGCGTAGCAGGTAAGACAGACGAACTTAGGGCCTTAATGCTCACGAGGAATTTGGATGTGGTTGCGGTGACAGAGACTTGGTTGAAAGAGGGACAGGACTGGCAACTGAATATTCCAGGGTACAACTGTTTTAGGCGAGACAGAGGAGGGGCCAAAAGAGGTGGGGGAGTAGCAGTATTAGTTGGAGAGCATATTACAGCGGTGCAAAGGGAGGACAATTCAGAAGGGTCGTGTAACAAGTCACTGTGGGTGGAGCTCAGAAACAAGAAGGGCGCAGTCACTATGTTGGGGGTATACTACAGGCCCCCCAACAGCCCAAGGGAAGTGGAAGAATGGATATGTCAGGAGATAATGGATAGGTGCAGGAAAAATAGGGTTGTTGTAGTGGGAGACTTCAATTTCCCTGGTATAGACTAGAAACCGCGTAGGGCTGGGAGTCTGAATGGAGAGGAATTTGTAAAATGCGTACAGAAAGGTTCTTTGGAACAATATGTAGATAGCCCGACTAGAGAGGGGGCTATACTGGACCTAGTACTGGGGAATGAGCCCGGTCAGGTCTTCAAAGTTTCGGTAGGGGAACATGTGGCAAATAGTGACCACAATTCTGTTGTGTTTAGGATAGTGATGGGAAAGGATGAGTGGTGTCCCAAGGGTAAGGTGTTGGATTGGGGGAAAGCTAACTTCAGTGGGATTAGGCAGAAATTGGCAGCTCTTGATTGGGAGAGGCTGTTTGAGGGTAAATCCACATCTGGCATGTGGGAGTCTTTTAAGGAACAGTTGTTAGGGCTGCAGGATAGGCATGTGCCTGTAAAAAAGGATAGGAAGGGTAGGATTCGAGAACCGTGGATAACCAGGGAAATTGAGGGGTTGGTCAAAAAGAAAAGAGAGACGTACGTTAGGTCCAGGCAGCTAAAAATGGAGGGAGCTCTGGAGGAATACAAAGAAAGTAGGAAAGAACTCAAACGAGGAATTAGAAGGGCAAAAAGGGGGTCACGAAATGTCCTTGGCAGACAGGATTAAGGAGAATCCCAAGGCATTTTATTCATACGTTAGGAACAAAAAGGTTGTCAGGGGGAAAAAATTCGGACCTCTCAGGGACAAAAGTGGGGAATTATGCTTAGAGCCCAAAGAAGTAGGGGAGATCCTAAATGAATACTTTGCGTCGGTATTCACAAAGGAGAGGGATGTGTTGACTGGGAGTGTCTCGGAGGGAATGTAGACCCATTAGAGAAAATCTCCATTACAAGGGAGGAAGTGTTAGGTTTTTTAGGGAATATGAAGACTGACAAATCCCCAGTGTTTGATGGAATCTATCCAAGGCTGCTCAGGGAGACGAGAGATGAAATCGCTGGGCCTCTGACACAAATCTTTGTCTCGTCACTGGACACAGGTGAGGTCCCAGAGGATTGGAGGATAGCTAATGTGGTCCCGTTATTTAAGAAGGGTAGGAAGGATAACCTGGGAAATTATAGGCCGGTGAGTTTGATGTCTGTGGTAGGGAAGTTGTTGGAGAGGATTCTTAGAGATAGGATGTATGCGCATTTAGAAAGGAATAAACTCATTAACAATAGTCAGCATGGTTTTGTGAGAGGGAGGTCATGCCTCACTAACCTGGTGGAGTTTTTTGAAGAACTGACTAGAATGATTGACGAGGGAAGGGCCATGGGTGTCGTCTATATGGACTTTAGTAAAGCGTTTGACAAAGTCTCTCATGGTAGGTTGGTGCAAAAGGTTGGATCTCATGGGATAAAGGGGGAGGTGGCTAGATGGGTGGAGAACTGGCTTGGTCACAGAAGACAGAGGGTGGTAGTGGAAGGGTCTTTTTCCGGCTGGATGCCTGTGACTAGTGGTGTTCCACAGGGCTCTGTATTGGGACCTCTGCCGTTTGTGATTTATATAAACGATCTGGAAGAAGGTGTAACTGGGGTGATCAGTAAGTTTGCGGACAACACGAAAATGGCTGGACTTGCAGATAGTAAGGAACATTGTCAGAGGCTACAGAGGATATAGATAGGCTGGAAATTTGGGCAAAGAAATGGCAGATGGAGTTCAATCCAGATAAATGCGAAGTGATGCATTTTGGTAGAACTAACGTAGGGGGAGCTATACGATAAATGGCAGAACCATAAAGGGTGTAGATACGCAGAGGGACCTGGGTGTGCAAGTCCACAGATCCTTGAAGACGTCACAGGTGGAGAAGGTAGTGAAGAAGGCAAATGGCATGCTTGCCTTTAAAGGACGGGGCATAGAGTATAAAAGTTGGGGTCTGATGTTGCAGTTGTATAGAACGTTGGTTTGGCCACATTTGGAATACTGCGCCCAGTTCTGGTCGCCACACTACCAGGAGAACGTGGAGGCTTTAGAGAGAGTGCAGAGGAGGTTTACCAGGATGTTGCCTGGTATGGAAGGGCTTAGTTATGAGGAGAGATTGGGTAAACTGGGGTTGTTCTCACTGGAAAGACGGAGGATGAGGGGTGACCTAATAGAGGTGTATAAAATTATGAAAGGCATAGATAGGAAGCTTTTTCCAAGGTCGATGGTGACGTTCACGAGGGGTCATAGGTTCAAGGTGAAGGGGGGGAGGTTTAACACGGATATCAGAAGAACGTATTTTACACAGAGGGTGGTGGGGGCCTGGAATGCGCTGCCAGGCAAGGTGGTGGAGGTGGACACACTGGGAATGTTTAAGGCTTATCTAGATAGCCACATGAACGGAGTGGGAATGAAGGGATACAAAAGAATGGTCTAGTTTGGACCAGGGAGCGGCGCGGGCTTGGAGGGCCGAAGGGCCTGTTCCTGTGCTGTATTGTAATTTGTTCTTTGTACCTCTTTTCCTTTGTGGCAGCATATTTACTTTGAGTCCATTTTAGCTCTCCTTGACTGAATCTCATAGCTCTGACATTGATTTATCCTCCATCAGCTTTTTCCAGTCCAGTTTTGCTAACTTACATCTCATCTTAGTAAAATTAACCTTTCCACAATTTAAAACATTTACTCTTGGACAATCTTTATCCTTTTCAATAACTACACTAAATCTGACGATATGGTGAACCCTTTTGTTAAATGCTCTCCCTCTGATTCTCATTACACCTGCCTTAATTACCCTTAAAAATAAACCAAGAACTGCCCCTTCTCTTGTTGAGTTTCTTACATACTGGCTAAAATCTTTCTCCAAAATGTATTTTAAGAATTCTGCATCTATTGTACTTTTTACATTGAATTCATCCCAGTTAATATGAGGGTAGTTGAAATCCCCTATGATTATTATCTTTTAGCTTCTGCACTTCTCAGCAATTTGCCAATATATTTGCTCTTCCATCTCATTCCACTGCTTCATGGTCTATAATCTACTTCCAGCAGTGTGATGTGTTTTTCTTCCTCAATTCAACCCCTTTGGTCTCATTGGATGCTCCTCTAACATATCACCCTTCCTCATTGGTTTCTTTAACCAATCTCCCCTGCTATTTTATCCCCCTCTCTAGCTTGTCTGAAATCCCTATAACCAGGAATGTTGAACTGTCATTCCTGCCCTTTAAGCTGCGTTTCAGTAATAGCGATAATCTCATAATGCGTGGTGTCCTCAAACCATCTGCCTTATTCAGGGAACACTTTGCAGTAAAGGAGTTCTTGCACCAAACAAATCCTTTGTTGTCTGTTTTCTAGCCTAGCTTTTGTTTCCACAATCTTCCATACACACTTACTAATTTAGAGCTTTCTATTTCCAGTTTTGCTTCTTTTTCTACCCTCCTGCCAAACATATTTAAATTCTTTCCAATGGTGCCAGCAAATCAGCCTGCGGAGATATTGGTCCTGGCCTCATTGAGGTGCAATTTATCAGCCTGCACAGGTTTCACCTTCCCAAAATTGGTCCTAAAATACACCTAAAATTTAAAGCCCTCTTTCTGTACACACTAGCATGTGGCATTGGGAGTAATCTAAGGATTACTGTCTTTGTGGTCCAACTTTCTAATTCCTTTCCTAATTCCCTGTAAGACATCATCCCTCTTTCCATCTTTGTAATTCGTACCAATATGGACATGACTCCATAGAATGTTCTGTGGACATTCAGTGACATTCTTGACCCTGGCACCAGGGAGGCAAAAACCATCCTGGAGTCACATCTGTGAATGCAGATATACCTACCTGCTCCCCTGCTATAGAATCCCTATCACTATTATTTTCCTGATCTTACTGCTCTCTTCTAGTACAGTTGGGCACTCATGGTGCCCTGGACTTGTCTGTGGCTGTACTCTCCGAGGAACAATCGCCTCATAAGTATTCAGAACTAAATATCGACTGGAGAGGAAGATGCATTGAAGGAATTCTTGTACCAGTTGGATAGCCCTGTTTGACTGTTTGGTGGTCCCTCATTCCCGACATACCCTTCAACTGTGAGATACCCTCTCCCAGAAATGTAGCTCTCAGCCTAGCAGATACATGGCACTGATGCCAGCTACTGCTGAAGATCTGAAATCCACAACTTGAACATCTCCAACTGATGACACTTGCTGCACTGTGGTTAACCAGAACATGAGATGCA
This sequence comes from Mustelus asterias, assembly GCF_964213995.1. Classification (NCBI taxonomy): domain Eukaryota; kingdom Metazoa; phylum Chordata; class Chondrichthyes; order Carcharhiniformes; family Triakidae; genus Mustelus; species Mustelus asterias. Next base: position 126,756,644 of record NC_135802.1, read on the forward strand.
TCCTGGAGTTCCCACATTGTAACTGGATTTGCACGTCATGGAACTGAAATGCTCTGTCATGTCTTGATTTATTTATTAAACTTAACAGAAATAAACTAAAGACTTATTAAAGACTTATGACAAAAACCTCAGCAGCTACTCATCAATCAGCATAGTTCCAGAGCCTATGAGACTTGGGTTTTTTTAACCTCACCTCAACAGCTGTGTTTCTTCAGGGCTTGATGAGCTTTGACTCAGAGTCATTGAGCTGGAGGATGAGCTGCCGACACTGTATCGCATCAGGGAGCGGGAAAGTTACCAGGACACTTTGTACCAGGAGGAAGTCACACTCCTCGGAAAGGGTCTTCTAATTTGTTCAGGGATGGGAGGATGTGAATGAGGCAGGTGTGGGAACACAGGCGGTAGAAATGGAGTAGCCTCAGCATTTGCAATTGTCCAACAGATTTCAGGTTCCTGCAGCTTATATGGATAGAAGTGGTGACTGCAGTGTGAATGAGAAAACTGGCCATTGCACCAGAATACAGGAAGCAGGGGGAGAATTAAAAGAAATGCAGTGGCAGTTGGGGACAGTATAGTCAGGGGATAGACACGGTTCTATGTTGCCTGCCCCGTGCCAGGATTCAGGACATCTGCTCTGGGCTAGAGGGAAATTTGGAGTGGGAGGGGGAGGATCCAGTGGTCTACTCCAAGTAGGTACCAATGACTGAGGTAGAACTAGGAAAGAGGTTCTGCTGAGGGAATGTGAACTGCGAGGGACTAAATTTAAAAGCAAAACCTCATAAGTAATAATCTCTCGATTATTACCTGAGCCACAAACAAATGACTTAGGGGAAAGTAGATTAGAGGGTTAACTGCATGGTTGAAACATTGGTGTGGGAGAAATTGATTTCAATTCATGGGGCACTGGCACCAGTACTGAAGAAAGTGGATGCTGTACCATTGGGGTGGTCTTCCATTGAACTGTGCTGGGATGACTGTTCTGATGAGTTATAAAACTAAGGCAGGTAGCAAGAGCTTTAAAATAAATAGGGCAAGGGAACAAGTTTGGGAAGATGTGATAAATTAAATAGATGAGGCAAGAGACCAAGATAGGAATAAGAGAAATGATGATCAAAACCACTGTGGCATGGCTAAAGGGGAACCTGTGGTTATGCTATGCTTAAATTTCCAAAGCACATTTGACAAAGTGTCACATGAATGGTTACTACACAAGATAGGAGAAGATTGTGTAGCGGATAACGTATTAGCATGGATAGCAGACTAGTTAGCTAACAGGAAACAGAGAGTAGGCATATATGTATCATTTACAGATTGGCAAGTTGTGGTGAGTGGAGTGCCACAAGGGTCAGTGCTGAGGCCTTAATTATTTACAGTTTATATCAATAATATGAATGAAGAGACCAGAATGTATGGTTGCCAAATGTGTTGTTTATACAAAGATAAGTAAAGATAAGATAAGTAAGTTGTGAAGTAGACATAATGAGTTTTGGTCTTATTTAAGAAAGGATACAAATGCATTAGAAGCAGTTCAGAGAAGGTTCATTTGACTGATATTTGATTGGGGGGGTAGTTATCTCAAGGAAAGGTTGGACAGTCTGGGCCTGTATCGATTGGAGTTTAGAAGATTGAGAGGGGATCTTATTGAAACACACAATACCCTGAGGGGGCTTGACAGGATGTTTCCCTTTGTGGGAAAGACTAGACTAGGGGACACAGTTTAAAAATTAGGAATCTCCCTAATGAGGAGAATTTTTTTCTTTCCGTCATGAGTCTTTGGAACTTTCTTCCTCAGAGAGCAGCAAAGGCAGGATTAGTGAATATTTTTAAGGCAGAGGTAGATAGATTCTTGATTAACAAGGGAATCAAAAGTTATCGGGGGTAGACTGAATGTGGAGTTGAGGCCACAATTAGATCAGCCATGTTCTCATAGAATGGCAGAGTGAGCTCGAAGGGTTCAATGGCCAGCTCCTAATTCATATGTTTATATGTACTCTCGTTTACAAATCAGAATTGATAGAGAAGAAAAAATGATCTGTTCTCTGTATCCTCTAGGCGAGAGACAATGTAGTTTAACCAGTGGCTGATGGATGGGTGAAGTTTTCATCTCTGGAGAGGCCTAGTTGTGACCCTCAGTTGGTGCTACATTGATCATATTATTGGGTCAAGAACAAAGAACAAAGAAAATTACAGACAGGAACAGGCCCTTCGGCCCTCCAAGCCTGCACCGACCATGCTGCCTGACTTAACTAAAACCCCTGACGCTTCCGGGGACCATATCCCTCTATTCCCATCTCATTCATGTATTTGTCAAGACGCCCCTTAAAAGTCACTACCATATCCGCTTCCACTACCTCCCCCGGCAACGGGTTCCAGGCACTCACCACTCTGTGTAAAAAATCTGCCTCGTACATCTCTTTTAAAACTTGCCCCTCGCACCTTAAATCTATGCCCCCTTGTAATTGACTCTTCCACCCTGGGAAAAATCTTCTGACTATCCACTCTGTCCATGCCTCTCATAATCTTGTAGACTTCTATCAGGTCTCCCCTCAACCTCCGTCGCTCCAGTGAGAACAAACCAAATTTCTCCAACCTCTCCTCATAGCTAATGCCCTCCATACCAGGCAACATCCTGGTAAATCTTTTCTGTACCCTCTCCAAAGCCTCCACATCCTTCTGGTAATGTGGCGACCAGAATTGAACACTATATTCCAAGTGCGGCCTAACTAAGGTTCTATAAAGCGTCAACATGACTTGCCAATTTTTAAACTCAATACCCCGGCCGATGAAGGCAAGCATCGAAGGTCCAGCAGCCTGAGGAAGAGAAGGGGTATCTGATCATACGTATTTATTTCAATTTCTGCTGTTAATTCATCTATTTTTGTTAAGAACAAAGAACAATACAGCACAGGAACAGGCCCTTCGGCCCTCCAAGCCCGCGCCGCTCCCCGGTCCAGGATTGAATCCTGAATCCAGGATCCCCGCCCAATTTTCCAGCCTATCTACATCCTAATATCCTATCCACCGAGCTGTCCCTCACAGCTACGATGCTTTGTTCATCACAACCTATTAACTCACCCCCACCCCCCCATTCCAGACCATGTGATCTCCAGGGAGAGGCGAAAACCCAGAGTGAAAACCCCAGGGCCAATATGGGGAAAAAAAAAATCTGGGAAATTCATCTCCGACCCCCTGTGGCGATCGAAACGAGTCCAGGAGATCACACTGGCCCTGATCAGAAAATGCTTCCCAACCCTATTCATTTCCACTTCTGCTTTACGAACACCATCTGAATTCCCTGCCCCCGAGACAGGTTCCCAACTATCCGCAGTCTCGCTCTGTACTGGCACCAGCAAGATGATCATAGAATGAAGCCTTGAAACGAGAAACAAAGAACAATTAGCCCGCGCCGCTCCCTGGTCCAAACTAGACCACTCTTTTGTATCCCTCCATTCCCACTCCGTTCATATAGCTGTCTAGATAAGTCTTAAACGTTCCCAGTGTGTCCGCCTCCACCACCTTGCCCGGCAACACATTCCAGGCCCCCACGACCCTCTGTGTAAAATATGTCCTTCTGATATCTGTGTTAAACCTCCCCCCCTTCACCTTGAACCTATGACCCCTCGTGAACGTCACCACCGACCCGGGGAAAAGCTTCCCACCGTTCACCCTATCTATGCCTTTCATGATTTTATACACCTCTATTAAGTCTCCCCTCATCCTCCGTCTTTCCAAGGAGAACAACCCCAGTTTCCCCAATCTCTCCTCATAACCAAGCCCCTCCATACCAGGCAACATCCTGGTAAACCTCCTCTGTACTCTCTCCAAAGCCTCCACGTCCTTCTGGTAGTGTGGCGACCAGAACTGGACGCAGTATTCTAAATGCGGCCGAACTAACGTTCTATACATCTGCAACATCAGACCCCAACTTTTATACTCTATGCCCCGTCCTATAAAGGCAAGCATGCCATATGCCTTCTTCACCACCTTCTCCACCTGTGACGTCACCTTCAAAGATCTGTGGACTTGCACACCCAGGTCCCTCTGCGTCTCTACACCCTTTATGGTTCTTCCATTTATCGTGTAGCTCCTCCCTACATTATTCCCACCAAAATGCATCACTTCGCATTTGTCAGGATTGAACTCCATCTGCCATTTCTTTGCCCAAATTTCCAGCCTATCTATATCCTTCTGTAGCCTCTGACAATGTTCCTCACTATCTGCAAGTCCTGCCAGTTTTGTGTCGTCCGCAAACTTACTGATCACCCCAGTTACTCCTTCTTCCAGATCATTTATATAAATCACAAACAGCAGAGGTCCCAGTACAGAGCCCTGCGGAACACCACTAGTCACAGGCCTCCAGCCGGAAAAGACCCTTCCACTACCACCCTCTGTCTTCTATGACCAAGCCAGTTCTCCACCCATCTAGCCACCTCCCCCTTTATCCCGTGAGTTCCACCTTTTTCACTAGCCTACCATGAGGGACTTTGTCAAACGCTTTACTAAAGTCCATATAGACAACATTCACGGCCCTTCCTTCGTCAACCATTCTGGTCACTTCTTCAAAAAACACCACCAGGTTAGTGAGGCATGACCTCCCTCTCACAAAACCATGCTGACTATCGTTAATGAGTTTATTCCTTTCTAAATGCGCATACATCCTATCTCAAAGAATCTTCTCCAACAACTTCCCCACCACGGACGTCAAGCTCACCGGCCTATAATTACCCGGGTTATCCTTCCTACCCTTCTTAAATAACGGGACCACATTAGCTATCCTCCAATCCTCTGGGACCTCACCTGCGTCCAGTGACGAGACAAAGATTTGCGTCAGAGGCCCAACGATTTCACCTCTCGTCTCCCTGAGCAGCCTTGGATAGATTCCATCAGGCCCTGGGGATTTGTCAGTCTTTATATTCTCTAACAAACCTAACACTTCCTCCTTTGTAATGGAGATTTTCTCCAACGGTTCAACACTCCCCTCCGAGACACTCCCAGTCAACACATCCCTCTCCTTTGTGAATACCGACGCAAAGTATTCATTTAGGATCTCCCCTACTTCTTTGGGCTCCAAGCATAAGTCCCCACTTTTGTCCCTGAGAGGTCCGATTTTTTCCCTAACAACCCTTTTGTTCCTAACGTATGAATAAAATGCCTTGGGATTCTCCTTAATCCTGTCTGCCAAGAACATTTTGTAACCCCTTTTTGCTCTTCTAATTCCCCGTTTGAGTACTTTCCTACTTTCTTTGTACTCCTCCAGAGCTCCCTCCGTTTTTAGCTGCTTGGACCTAACATACGCCTCTCTTTTCTTTTTGACCAGTCCCTCAATTTCCCTGGTTATCCACGGTTCTCTAATCCTACCCTTCCTATCCTTCTTTTTTACAGGCACATGCTTGTCCTGTAGCCCTAACAACTGTTCCTTAAAAGACTGCCACATACCAGATGTGGATTTACCCTCAAACAGCCTCTCCCAATCAAGAGCTGCCAATTTCTGCCTAATCCCACTAAAGTTAGCCTTCCCCCAATCCAACACCTTACCCTTGGGACACCACTCATCCTTTTCCATCACTATCCTAAAGCTAACAGAATTGTGGTCACTATTTGCCACATGTTCCCCTACCAAAACTTTGAAGACCTGACCGGGCTCATTCCCCAGTACCAGGTCCAGTATAGCCCCCTCTCTAGTCGGGCTGTCTACATATTGTTCCAACGAACCCTCCTGTACACATTTTACAAATTCCTCCCCATCCAGAGTCCCTGCCCTCAGCGATTTCCAGTCTATACCAGGGAAATTGAAGTCTCCCACTACAACAACCCTATTTTTCCTGCACCTATCCAGTATCTCCTGACATATCCATTCTTCCACTTCCCTTGGGCTGTTGGGGGGCCTGTAGTACACCCCCAACATAGTGACTGCGCCTTTCCTGTTTCTAAGCTCCACCCAGAGTGACTCGTTACACGACCCCTCTGAATTGTCCTCCCTCTGCACCGCTGTAATATGCTCTCCAACTAATACCGCTACTCCCCCACCTCTTTTGGCCCCTCCTCTGTCTCGCCTAAAACACTTGTACCCTGGAATATTCAGCTGCCAGTCCTGTCCCTCTTTCAACCAAGTCTCTGTCACCGCAACCACATCCAAATTCCTCGTGCGCATTAAGGCCCCAAGTTCGTCTGTCTTACCTGCTACGCTCCTTGCATTGAAGTATAAGCACTCCAGACCTCCAGGCTCAGTGAGGTCGTCCTCCCCCAGAGTGCTCTTCTTCTTTGCCAGCCTTGTCCCAGCCCCAAGCTCGTCCCCAGCCTCCACACTTGTAGACCTAATATTTTGATCCCCACCCCCCTGCCATACTAGTTTAAACCCCCCCGAACTGCACTAGCAAAGCTCCCAGCCAGGATATTTGTGCCCTTCCAACTTAGTTGTGACCCCTCCCTCTTGTACAGGTGCCATCCTCTCCTGAAAACTTCCCATTGATCTATGAAAATGAAGCCCTCCCTCCTGGACCAGTCCTTTAGCCAGGCATTCATTTGTACCAACTCCCTATTCTTAGCCTCACTGGCACGAGGCATTGGGAGCAGCCCAGAGATGGCCACCCTAGTGACCCTACTTTTTAACCTATTTCCCAACTCCCTGAATTAAGACATTAAGAATGGTACATGCTTTTTGATACAGAGCCTTTAGTTCTTGTTTTACTATTTTTGTAAGCTTCAGATTTATCTGCTGGTGCATTCTTAGGTTCATACAATCTGTCCCTTCCTGCATGAACACAGTGGTTTTGATCATCATTTCTCTTATTCCTATCTTGGTCTCTTGCCTCACCTATTTAATTTATCACATCTTCCCAAACTTGTTCCCTGGTCCTATTTATTTTAAAGCTCTTGCTACCTGCCTTAGTTTTATAACTCACCAGAAGTCATTCCAGCACAGTTCAATGAAAGACCACCCCAATGGCATCCACTTTCTTCAGTAGTAAATTGGTACTCATGTTCTATCTACAGTCATCCCATCTCTGTGCATGTAGATAGCAGGTAACGTCTGGGTGTGTCATTGCCCACGTGGTAAATTAGGCAGTGGGAGTTCAGGTCCATGATGTGAGAAGCTAAGAATAAGTGGGACGGTGGGTAATTTGAGCTGAAATACAATGGTCAGTGCGTATATGTTAGAGAATGATATAGTAAGTTTGACTTGAATCATTCGAATGAATGTGCTGATAATATGTAGTGTTTTTGGGCCAGGTGTGAATACAAGGACAGTGCTGTTTTTCTTCAGTGACAGGCCTGTTGGAATCTGACTGTCATATCGCTTTGAATTCACACCGAACAAGGGAGAAACATAACTCAAACAGAAATGTCAGCGGGGGAGGTCAACAGAAGAGATTATAAACAGAAAACGTTTTGTTTCTTGGGCCATTTCATGTTGGGTGCATGAAGCTTTGAAATGAATCCATTTTAGCAGGCCGTTTTGATGGTTGCTAGGTCATAGGAATAAGATTTCCAGGATCCGCTTTGTGGGCTTATATATTTTTTAAAAATTATTTAAATCTGACTGATCTGACAAAGAATTCCTTCCCTTCAGAGCTGAGAAGAGGATGCTACATTCACGGTTTTCTTGTTAAATCTCTCTTTGCTGGTTATTTTGAAGCACTACCTTTTGCCGATGTAACTCTTATTGAGCCAATGAGAGGCCGCTGTGTACAAATCATGCAAATAAAGTGGAGTTTCGCTGCCGTGTCTGTCTAACAGGAGCTGAGACTCAGACAGAGGCGAGCGCTGTATAGAGCTGCTACTTACCGAGTGAGACTACACACAACTTTCATTCTCTGCCTTAGCAATGACCTGCGTGTGAGACCTTTGAGACCCACAGCGCTGAATGCACCCTGCAAACCAAAGGGTTAGTCTGACACTTTGGGAGGATTATTAAAATGAAGCGTAAGGTAAATTTGTTTTACTTTATTTGCCAGTCGCTGCAGTTTGTTGCCGGGTGCAGCGCTGCTGGGAGCTGTGCTTGATTGAAAGTTCCAACTGCAAGGGGCTTGCCGAGTTATTTCTACAGGCTCTCTTTTCACTGCTAAATGCGAACTTTCTACACTTGAGCTGTGTCAGATTGCCGCTGTATTGGGGGGGGGGGGGGGCGGGGGCTGTTACTGGACTTTGTTTATTTCAGTCTGAAAGCGCAGTGGGCTAGAGATTGTGTAACTTCACTTTGCAGCTAAATTAACAGGAAGTCTGCTTCCTTGTAGAAAACTTACATTTTAGGGGGAAAGCTGTATGTAATGAGTGGGATTGTGTGTGTGTGGATGGTTGGGGGGGGGGGGGGTCTACAGTTTTCCCTAAGTTGATTCCAGTTGATGTGGCATTCTGTGACGGCGCTGTTTAGCTGGACATTTAGTGATCTTGCCTTTACACACTGTCCCATCCACTTCCCCAAATGAGGACAGGGAGACAGCATGATGTTGTAAAAACCCTGGACATTACAGAGCAGCCTGGTTTTAAGAAGGGGGGGGAACCAGGAATAGGCGTAGACTGGTTTGTGGCGCCTGATTGCTTTTTTTGGGACAAAATTGATGAATTCACCGAGCCGAGTATTTGCATTTTAAACCCGGGATCCTATCCGCTCACTTTTCGATCCTATTACAATCTTTGGTTTCAATACCGTCGCCGATGGGCCAACCTTTATGTTTCTATTAGCCTATTTGAATCTGCCATCGCCTTTTGTCCGCGTTTTGCTTCATTCCAAACGAGAATCACCTCTTAATTTTCAGACAAAATCCACATCCTGAAAGCCCCGTCATAATCAGATCAGCAGTCAGCCTGTTCTCCCTTTCATGAGGAAGTCCATGAATAGTTATAGTTCTGTCCCTTTCAGCTTCTGCAATCAATCTCGCCCACTCTACAACCCTTCCAAGATTTGAATATCCCTTTTAAAATAGAGATCTCACAGTCCCCCACATCTGATCTCATTAATGTCATATTATTTTAGAATTACCTCTCTCAGCTCATCTACTGCAGAGTTAGGACGCTTTCCGAATTCTTTTTTAAGTGATTTCTGTATTTCAAAAATCACTTTGGTGTCTGGGACATCATGGATGTGAATTCCATTGGCACAAAGTATTATTACAACAATCCACCGCTCAACCGCAGAATCAATGCACCCAATCCACTGAATGACAAAGGAAAAGATGGAGCTAGTCTGTCACATTGTGTTCAGGAATGAGCTTGCAGAGCTGGTAGCATTTCACTGTTGAGTGAGGGTCCCCTGCTTATGCGTGGTGCTCATTCTGGTCCTAGGAATTAGATAGTTTCCCCTCAGCTTCAGCAGTTTTACTGTGGGGAGACCTTGGGTGATGTGGCCTGCACTAACTACACTGACTAACACAATGCCAAGCTTCATTCCCTTTCGGTGCTGAATTAGGTGATTTTAGGGTAACTGTGAGGACATTATGATCAGCCTCAGGGCTCTCACACTAATCAGGGTTACTGTTCCTGATCTCTGTCTAGCTGTGTCCAGTTATTATTTGCCCTGCATAGTTCAAATAGCCAACAGTCACTTTGTCTCAATTCACCCAAATGGCCATTTCAGTATTGAGTGTTGCTGTCACCTGAGAAACTGTAGCCCAGCTTGAGGTGGAGAGGAGGTTTTGAATTCAGAGGGACTGTGTGAATAATTTAGCAGGGAGATAGGCAGCAGGTAAAGGTGACTGGTGTCAAATAGTTAAGATAAATTGGCTGAGCTGAAATCACACTGGATTTGTGCTGTGGTTTGGAAATCTTATGCAATGAGCATTTTACCCCACTCGCCTTCAGATCAGCCTGAAACCACAGATATACGGCATACAGTAAAAGTACTGGGTGTGTTGTGTTTTGCATTAAGATATTATACACACATGACAAGCACCTAACTCTGCTTGGATCCTAGCCAGTGTGTGGAAGACATTGCAGTTTGCTTTTGGTTCATATTAATTTTAAATTGGCAGCTGGATAAAAACCCTTCAGCCATTGAATTTTGAAGAGAAAAGCACCTGCAAATGGCCACAACTTTATTTACCAAAGCTGCAATACTGTTGAGCTTCTCAAATTACAACATTAATGGCTTTATAAATGGTTATATTAAAAATGATTAACCAGCAAAAAGAGTGCTACGGTGGCACCAATAAAGTTTTCCTCAATCCACACAAAGGAGGTTGGACCCAAGTCCTGGGAATGGAGACATTTATATGAATGGGACTGGCCCCAGCACTATTTATGACATTGTCTTGGTAACTGCACCCATGAGAGTCTAAGATGTATGGAACAACAATTTGTTGTGGGATTATTCCAATCTGGTTGAATGATTTTTAAAGAGTTAAAATTTGATTTTTCTATATTTCTTTCCTATATTACAACAGTGACTTCACTTCAGAAACTAATTCATTGGCTTTAAAGTGTCTGCAACATCCTGAGGTCATGAAAGATATTATAAATGCAAGATTTTCTTCATCATAATTGCTCTGTGCAGGGAACTAACTATGTCATCACTCGTCAGAAGTCCCTCCAGTTCCAGCTTTTCGTGTGATGTCAACACCACAAGGAGGGAGGGGTTAAAATGCATGGAGATCCAGGAGAACAAGATCCTGGTTCTTGTCCTCTCGGGCATCAAGATTGCAGGCCCATAGTCTCCATCATCCCCTCCAATGCAGCAACTTAAACAATGCTCACTATTTATTCTGCCTATCACCAAGAACATCCATTAAGGCCAGATGGCCTTATAAAGACTTACTCAGTTAATGGTAGGACATTGGGGAGAATTACAGAACAAAGAGATCTAGGGCTACATGTTCATAGCTCTTGAAAGTGGAGTCACAGGTGGACAGAGTGGTGAAGAAGGCATTCAGCATGCTTGGTTTCATCGGTCAGAACATTGAATACAGGAGTTGGGACGTCTTGTTGAAGTTGTACAAGACATTGGTAAGGCCACACTTGGAATACTGTGTGCAATTCTGGTCACCCTATTATAGAAAGGATATTATTAAACTAGAAAGAGTGCAGAAAAGATTTACTAGGATGCTACCGGGACTTGATGGATTGAGTTATAAGGAGAGGCTGGATAGACTGGGACTTTTTTCTCTGGAGCGTAGGAGGCTGAGGGGTGATCGTATAGAGGTCTATAAAATAATGACTGGCACAGATCAGCTAGATAGTCAATATCTGTTCCCAAAGGTAGAGGAGTCTAAAACTAGAGGGCATAGGTTTAAGGGGAAGAGATACAAAAGTGTCCAGAGGGGGAATTTTTTCTCACACAGGGTGGTGAGTGTCTGGAACAAGCTGCCAGAGGTAGTAGTAGAGGCGGGTACAATTTTGCCTTTTAAAAAGCATTTAGACAGTTACATGGGTACGATGGGTATAGAGGGATACGGGCCAAATGCGGGCAATTGGGATTAGCTGAGGGTTTTCTTTTTTTTAAAAAAAAGGGCGGTATGGACAAGTTGGGCCGAAGGACCTGTTTCCATGCTGTAAACCTCTGTGACTCTAAGTGCAGGATGTCATTTGTTAGATTATACAGACACCCTCAACCTCTGGGGCAGGTTACAACTTGTGCAAGGACACACCATTGTTTTTGTTCCAATGCTGTTGCATAGAAACTGGCTGTTTCCATGGACCGAGGCCCTCATTCGTATTACTGAGTTTACTCCAAGGTGGTTCTGTAAGTTACAGCTTTTTGACTGATAAAACTTTACACAGCCACCAAGGCAGTAATTATTTTCAAGTACTGATTGTTCACCTCTAGTTACTGTACAAAATGGTAAGAGGTCAGCTGCTTCCAGGCCTTTGCTACTATGTCTGTAATTACCAATTGCCCTTAATCCCTGAATATCTTGTCCTTGCAACTCAATCCTATTTGTGTCTATATGTTTTTATTTGCTAGTTTGCCCTCTTTTTTGAATTCTGTGGTACAGTTGATGCATTAGTAGGTCAATCCTAAGACAGGATGCCAATATCTGTTAGGATCAGCAACTTGGAATATCAGTCAATTGGTGGGGCAATGAATTTAAATTTTATACATACTGCCCATTACCCCCACCAAGGCTCTCGTTTTATTAAATGTGGTCCATGCAAGCAAAAATACTCGGATATTACTACGTATGGAGCAATTGTAGATAGTCTGGGTGGGAGTAATGATGAGAAACTCTAGCTTTCCCTTTTTATAAAAGCATTTGCCTCCACTCCTAGCCTTCTCCTCCACTAACATCAGGGAATGGAAGGTTCACATGTTCCTCTCCTCATTACAATGTGCTGGCACTCTAACAAACTGTGCGCTTTTATGTTTTAAAGTGCTTGTTGGCTGACGGATACTTTCACTCGAGAGCACTGGTGTAATATTTGACTGCATTAACAGGTGTTTAACCATGCATGCTTTTATCCAAATACACACTCGGATTACTGTGGTTATAACTAACTGCTTTTATTTCCAGAACCTCTAGAGTATTCTGTCAAATTAATAAGAAAAGCAGTACAAGAGATCTTGAAATGGACATTTTGCAATGTGCTAACTCCCATAGGGGAGCCATCTAGTGTTCAGTTAACAACATGCAAGGATCACACTAATCAGTCATTTACTGAAGTTAACAATGGGTGAAAGTTAAAATGTAGCTCTTGGACTGAGATTGCCAAAACTTCTAGAAGTGAGGAGGTAAGGGTAGATTTAACTACTTCATGTAGTGGGCTGAAAATGAGTAGAATGGACTGCACAGGAAGGCACTGTCGATCTCTAGTGTTGATGTGAAGATGCCGGCGTTGGACTGGGGTAAACAGTAAGAAGTCTCACAACACCAGGTTAAAGTCCAACAGGTTTATTTGGTAGCAAAAGCCACTAGCTTTCGGAGCGCTGCTCCTTCGTCAGGTAAGTGGGAGTTCTGTTCACAAACCGGGCACATAAAGACACAAACTCAATTTACAAAATAATGGTTGGAATGCCTGACGAAGGGGCAGCGCTCCAAAAGCTAGTGGCTTTTGCTACCAAATAAACCTGTTGGACTTTAACCTGGTGTTGTGAGACTTCTTACGATCTCTAGTGTGGCATAGTTGAATGAGGGAATGGATGACTGAAGTGTATTAAGCTTGATTTTAACTAGTTCCAAAAAGGTCAGTGTGGGGCCAGTGGAGTGACTGGCAAGCCAGGGCCATTTTAACTCCTGGTCCACAGGAAACCTTTTTATAAAATTAAATTCACCAGACACCTTTCTCAACTCTCTACTGAGTGTCTAAGATTTGCCCTTTAGTTTTTGAGACCAATCAGGTGGACTATGGGGTGTGTACTTTCTGGCCTTCAATATTTTCTGAGTTCCTCAGTATTGTATGTATTAATTTGCCAAGAAGAAAATGTGAAATGGATCAGTCTCCGAATTTTACTTATCATCAGCCATATTGATGGAAAATGTACAGCTTTTTAGGTTGCTTGTTACTTTTCTGTTATCACAGACAACAGAAGGAATGTAACCTTTTACACAGTACTGCATGAAAATTTCTACCTAACTACTTAAAGGCTTTCTAATGGTATATGTGCTGTTTAGAAACGGTGAAATATTTTTTGGGAATTTATGTTGCTCAAAAATTTAGATTTAGTTACTAGAAAACTGCTTTTCTAGAAATGATGGTGGGCTTTGACTTGTTTTAACCTCTAAAATTTCAAACATTGTTGCCACAGTAGGTCGCTGCACCTGATGGGTCTGTGATAAGATTTTATAATAGCAGTACATAGAATCCTACAGTACAGAAAGAGGCCATTCAGTCCATCGAGTCTGCACCGACAACAATCCCACCCAGGCCCCATCTCCGTAACCTCGCGTATTTACCCAGCTAATCCCCCTGACACTAAGGGGCAATTTAACATGGCCAATCACCCAACCTGCACATCTTTGGACTTTGGAAGGAAGCCCAATGCAGACAAGGGGCAAAAGTGCAAACTCCACACAGACAGAGGCCAGTTTTGAACCTGGGTCCCTGGCGCTGTAAGGCAGCAATGCTAACCATTGTGCCACCCTAGTTCTGTTGATCTTTCATAGCCCAGTATTTCTGACACTGCAATATGGAAAACCAATCCAGTTCTTGCTATGTGGGGCCAGAACAGCAACACACTAGCCTTTAGAGGTGATAATTACTAAAAAACCTCCATCCTTGCTCATGGCTGGGATAGTCCAGCGCTACTGAAAAGTGAATGGAGTTTTAGCTGGAACACTGATTTCTCCATTCTCACTTGCAGCAGGGCAGGCACAGACGAGATCGGAGAATCCTGCCCAATGAATCTTTACAAGGCACTGGTATGGCCATATTGTGTGTAATTCTGGTTCCTAATTGCAGCAAGGGTATCCAGATATTGGAACAGTGCAATCAAACTGATACCTAGCTTAAGGCATGCAGACTGAGGGGGTTGGGGTGGTTGGTGGGGATGGTGGTGTTGAGCAACTGGAGAGTTTTTATTCCGGAGATATATTAATGGCCGGGAATTTGGCAAGACCGGAAAATCCCAAAATGTTTAAGATTGCCCTGAACCAGGGAAGCAGGACTCTGAAAGAATGAAGAATGGACAGCACAGTGATTAGCACTGCTGCCTCACAGCACCAGGGACCTGGGTTCAATTCCCGCCTAGGGTCACTGTCTGTGTGGAGCCTGCACATTCTCCCCGTGCTGATGAGGTGAATTGGCCATGTTAAATTCTCCCTCAGTGTGCCCAAACAGGTTGTCGGAGTGTGGCGACTAGCGGATTTTCACAGTAACTTCATTGCAGCATTAATGTAAACCTACTTGTGACACTAATAAATAAACTTTACAGATTTTAGAATTAGCTGCTTTCCACAGTAAGGGGTGAGTGTGTAGACCAGACTGCCCCGGGAGGCAGTAGAAGGAGACAAGTTGTTGGAAAACGGGATTGGGATTTTGGGAAGTGAATGATGGAGGATATTAGTTTTTGGCATGGGCCAAATGGGCTGCAGACCCTGTACTTCCCTGAATTCCTACGAGTGCTGCCTCTAACATCGATCCAAACACTATTCTAACAATCAATCAATACTTTAATAAATATAGAACATTCTGGAGATTTACAGGAAGAACTAATAAAATGAACGGATGGGTTAAGATGTTCATCTTTCATCAGGCCAAAGACATTTCCTTTGAAGTAAAATTTTTAAATTGTATCAATTTTCCTCTTTTCCCTGCTCTCCCTGCCAACTGCTGCATGTTATCTGTTAATTAGAATTCTCCTAATTCTGGGTGCTGCACCTTGTTAGAGTTGCCCGGGGCCTTTAAGTAAGACAGGATGCTGCTGTCATTTTAAGCAACTGTTTGGCTTGAGGATTCCATCCCCTTAATGTAGACCTCGTTTCAATATAATTATTATCTTTACCTGAGAAACAATCTGCTATTGGATATTTTGGAAAGTAAACTCCCTCCACCAATTGCATTTATCTCCTCTGAAATTTGGCGGGTGATTGCCATCTTAATAGCAATGGCAGCAAACACCGACAAACTGAAACACTGCCCACGCTCCTGACCTGTTTCTACAGGCAGTGTAAATGGTGAGATCTGTAACCATGTACAACTAATCATTCTCGGTGTCAGGTTTCATGGTGACTAGGCCTGTGGCTGTCTAATGTCAGAGCAATCTAATTCCATTTGATCTCTGAAAACTGGTGCCGGCAAAGTCATTACATCATGACGAGGTTCCACTTAAGAATTACTGTGCTTTTGAGCCATAATTTAAACGAGCACCTTCAAATTAAATAATTACTGTCCCTCCCTGCAATATTTCTGCAGTACTACCTGAATGTAATGTCAAGGGCATAGATTAAATGTTTGTAGGCTGCAATAAAAATATTTTAATTTGGTTTTATGACTCAAGAGATAATGTGCAAGATTGGGGCAGTTTATTTTGGCTGGAGTTAACAAAGGGTGTGTAGGAGTTGGCATTTGGGTGGACTCTGGTTTGGAGTCAGAGATTCCATCTGGAGCTTCCTAGGATTTGTGATTTATTTATATCGTTCTGAACTTTAGTCATATGCAGATCACAAAAACTGGAAGAAATTCTACGACACTCAAATCCATCAGTGGGATTTCTGACTGGTCCACACTGCTCACAGGAAAAAGTCAGATTATAGACGGATGGGCAGAGCACTTTAACCATACCCTCAATTGGACCATCCATCATTTAAGAAGCAGTCACCGGGTTGCCATTAACTCCTCTCTTGACGAACCTCCCATGCTGTTTAAAAACGACAAATGCACTTTGACTCCTGTTCCAGGAGCTGGTGCTATCCCAGCTGAGGTCTACAAGACAAGAGCTCAATGCCGAGCGGTTTATGAAAAGGTTGAGGAACCATAAATATGGTGTTTGCAATTAGATAGCTCCAAGAGAAATGCCAAGAACAGAACGTGGGCCTGGACACCAAGGTCTTTGACACAAACAAACCGTGAAGGCCTTTGGAAGATAATAGAGAAGTTTGGCTGTCTTGAGAAATTCATCACAGTGGTTTGACAGTTCCATGACAGCATGCTCACGTTTGTCCGAGATCATGATGAGTGTTCTGACTGTGTCTCAGTTACTAATGGAAGTTAAACAGGGCTCTGTGTGTTAGCTCCAAATCCTCCATGTTTTTCTTGCCAAGCTCTCCAATGCCTTCCATGATGGTGATCCTGGCGTCAAAATCACATATCGCTTGAATGGGAAGCTACTCAATCTTGGACAACTCCGGACAAAGACCAAGGTTTCCAAGGACATACTTTGCAATTTCCTGTTTGCCGATTACCGTGAACTGGTTGCCGATTCAGAGCTGGACATGCAACTTAGAATGAACCTGTTCTGTAATGCAACAACGTTAGCCTTACGATCAGCATGAAGAAAGCTGAAGAGGTGTACAAGCTTGTTCCAGGAAAGCCTTCTCTTGAGCCAACGTTTCGGTGCAAGACCAAAACCTGTCAACTGTGGAGAAGTTTACTTATCGCGGCAGCACACTATCTCTCTCAAGCTGTCTATTAATGATGCGACACATACAGAATTGCCAAAGTAAGCATAGACTTCAGACATCTAGTATTAGTCTGGAAAAGAAGAGGAGTTATACTGAAAGTTTATAAAGCACTCTGCTCTATGCAAGCAAGACTTGTATGTGTACCAGCATTATGCCAAGAAGCTTGACTTGAGCTGCCTTCAGAAACTTCTGATCAGATCTCAAAATACCAGACACTAGAAGTGCTCACCTGGGCTGGAATGCCGTGCATCCACACCATACTGAGACACTAACAACCCAGTAAGCCAGATTGCCTGATACTCACTCACCAAAGCAACTCTTCTATGAAGTGCTTGGGGCAAATTTTCCCATTCCATCCATCAAGGGAATCATAATGGACAAGAGGCATGGAAAGGTCCATTGACCTTGGGTGGGATTTTCATGTTTTGGGGTGCATGTGGCCAGAAAATCCCGCCCCTCGAGTCTGGAGTGCCTTCTCAAGGCTGTCAAAGGAAATGCTCCAAAGATACTCTGAAGGCTTCACTTTAGAGTTTTGATATCGATTTCAAGTCCCAAGACAAGCTCATCCAGGACTGCTGCACCTGGCACAACCAAGTAGAAATAGTGTGGCTTCCTTCAAAAGCAAGCACATACCAGAAACATAGAAAATCCCAAGCCAGCAACTCATCCAAAACTTAAATAGTCTGTGGTGTCCTGTCCTACTTACAGCACCGCATTCAATGAACACGGTCATCTTTGCCTCAAAGGGTGAATAAGAATGGTTGTGATTTATATTCCTATGGTCACATTGACAACAGGAAATGATTTAATCTTCACTGTGCAAATTTAAAGTGGTTTGTGAGGGGGAGGGGGAGGATACAAAATGGTATTTCTAACCTCAGCAATTAAAGTTCTACAGCATTTAACTCTACAAGAAAACAGTTAACCTCTGCTTATTGGAAATATACTGTGACTGAGTCCCTTAAGGAGAGGATGTTGTTTGAAAATATTACAAGACAACCTTGTTTCTGATGGGCATTGAAAGACATTTATTTATGTTGCTGTGTTGCCTTGTATTAGTGGAGTTTTTATGAGAGCTCAATGATTGAAACAAAGTTTGGTGCTGTTCAATAAGTGAACAGTACGTCCACGTATTTGTCAGAAAGGTGGCTTAGGAACAATTCATTGTAATTCTGAATTTGCTGGTACTTTTATTGAGATACAGATTGGGGGAGAAAGAAGCCTTGGAGATCAGTGTGCTGTATCACGAGATTTCCCAAATGAATTAATGAGCGCAGGCTCATGTTGGGAGTAGATGACCTGTGAATTTGTCTGTGCTTCACCCACAAGAAGGGAAGGAGACTCTGAGGTTATTTATTGAACCCTGAGGTGCCCTTGTATTGCTCAGAACACATATCCACGAGCAAATCAACAGCGGCCTGGCATCAGACTGTCTCATAGTCAGGGGGTGGCTTGTGGCAGTCAGTAACCAGTCAAACTGAAATCATTCTTTCACATGCAAGTCGGGTAGTTTAATTTTTCAAAGGAAAAAAACAAATTTACTCACTAAATGATGCAAACATTCCCTGAAGCCACAATACTTCAGAATTGGAACCAAAACTTCTGTTTTTAATCTTGTTAAATTAAAAAGACAGCAAGCCTATTGGCTTAAATCTACATTAGAACACTGGACCCATTACTGCGCTTTCCAAATATAGGTACTTTACACATCACCACACTTCCAATTACCCATGTTGTTCCCACTCTCACTCCTGGCCCCACAGACATCACTTTCCAGTTAGTTTTCCTTTTCATTTCCCAGTACATCTGAGCAGAGCATGTTGCCCCTTGCAATTGCATCAATGTACTGGGATCCCAATTTGCAATGAGGTTCACTAATACAGACAGGTGTCCAGATGAAAGATCCAGTAAATATGGCAGTAAGTTCACCACAGCTGTGTTAACTCAACCAGCACCCATTTGCGTGAGTGATCAGAGTTTTAATCAACCATTGTATTTCACTAAGGAACATTTTTTAAGAAAAGTGTTGATAACATTAAGGAGGGTCAATTATGGTACAGGAACTGGGTGCAGCAGCTGCAAACACATCCTAGTCAAACATGCTATCGCCAGGGAAAGTGAACTTTAAACTGGTTCCTCCCATAGGATGGGAGAGGTCTTTGCTTTTTTTGCCAGTTCAATTAAATCACCAGGCTGAATCAGCCAAATGCTGAAGATTGTTAAACTGAGTTATAACTGTGGGCACAATTTGATGTATTTAAACCCTCATTCACTCAGAGTAGAACTTCACCAGTGTTTGGCATGGCACCGTTGTTGAAACATCAGAATATTTAACCTGTCTCTGTAACCTCCACCAGCCCTACATCCTGGAGCATTCTTGTGTTCTTCCAAATTTGGCATATTGCACACCCTTCACTTCCTACAGCCTGCTATGGTGGCCATGCCTTCAGTTGTCTTTGGCCTGAACTCTGGAATTCACATCCCAAATACAGTACCTCCTTTTATGACATTTCTTAAAACCTACCTGTTTGATCGAGCTTTTAGTCACCTGCACTAATATCATCTTACATGGCTCAAGGATCAAATTTTGTCTATTAATTCTCCTACCAAGTGCTTTGGGATGTTTCACCATGTTAAAGGTGCTATATAAATGCAGCTCTTATTATTTGTGCTCTAACAAATAATTGTAAAAAATGCCAATGGGCTGCCAATCTCAGCAACTAGCCCCTCACCTGAAAAATGTACCTGCTAAATTTTACAAGTTGTGCTTCCAAGACAGACCCTCACATACTTGGAGCAAGGCCAGGACTTTCACCCCTGCTGAAAGTCGATGGACCTTTGGCTGACCCACTGCACCCCCCAGAGCAGGTCCCATCATGGCCCAAGGATCTAGAAATCTCCCATGTCATTTCCCAGTGTACACTCTTGCTAGGTCATAGCATACACTGAGACTATACATTCACAAAAAAGTATCTGTTGATTTTTGCTTAAAAAGAGTAAATAGATTTTATACCACAACTGTTAAGTACCCCAGTGGAGAAAAGTAAGGGAGCTAATAAACATTTGTTTAAAGCCATCAAAGCCTTTTCTACTTGCTCTGCTGTTGGGACTCTCCCTGTGTACTCCCAAGAGAACTGGTTAGTCTGAATTTAATTACTAGATAACAATGAGCACAACCTACTGCCTGAGGTTAGACAAAATGCTTGTCTTTGATGTCACTTCTGAGGGGGTGTTTTAAATACATCATTTTCAACTAGCCCACGCTGAAAAGTTTGCCAGCGGGAAAGTTTACATGAAATGCAATGATGTAGTTCCGGTTTCTGGAAAATTAGTCATAGATGATGAGAGATTTCTGGAAAAGATTGTGATCAGAGATGGAATTAAACTGGAAAACTGTATCAGAAAAATGAGCATGTAAAACCATCAACCAGTGGGATTTTCCAGTCCTTCCTGTTGGCAGGATCTACAATCCAAGCAAAGGCAAACCCCCCCCCCCCGGATGTGGTTGCAGTGACGGAGACTTGGTTAAAAGGACAGGACTGGCAGCTGAATATTCCGGGGTATAAGTGTTTTAGGCGAGACAGAGAAGGGGCGAGGAGAGGTGGGGGAGTCGCAATGCTGGTTAGGGAGCATATTACAAAGGGTGGACAATTTGGAAGGGTCAGGTAACGAGTCACTGTGGGTGGAGCTCAGAAACAGGAAGGGCGCAGTCACTATGCTGGGGATATACTACAGGACTTCCAACAGCCCACAGGAAGTTGAGGAACGGATATGTAAGGAGATTCTGGACAAGTGCAGAAAAAATAGGGTAGTTGTAGTGGGAGACTTTAATTTCCCTCACATAGACTGGAAATCGCTTAGGGCTGGGGGCCTGGACGGGGAAGAATTTATAAAATGCGTGCAGGAAGGTTCTTTGGAACAATATGTTGACAGTCCAACTAGAGAGGGGGCTACACTGGACCTAGTACTGGGGAATGAGCCCGGTCAGGTCATCAAAGTTTCAGTAGGGGAACATGTGGCAAATAGTGACCACAATTCTGTAAACTTTAGGATAGTAATAGAAAAAGATGAGTGTTGTCCTATGGGTAAGGTGCTGAATTGGGGGAAGGCTAACTACAGCCGGATTAGGCAGGATTTGGTGGCTGTTGATTGGGAGAGGCTGTTCAAGGGTAAATCCACATCTGGCATGTGGGAGTCTGTTAAGGAGCAGTTGATAGGACTGCAGGACAGGCATGTGTCTGTAAAGAGGAAGGATAGGAAAGGTAGGATTCGGGAGCCGTGGATAACCAGTGAAATTCTGAGTCCAATCAAGAAGAAAAAAGAGGCATACATGAGGTCCAGGCAGCTAAAAACAGATGGAGCACTGGAGGAATACAGAGAAAGTAGAAAAGAACTTAAACAGGGAGTTAGAAGAGCAAAAAGGGGTCACGAAATGTCCTTGGCAGACAGGATTAAGGAGAATCCTAAGGCATTTTATACATACGTTAGGAACAAGAGGGTTGTTAGGGAAAGATTCGGACCTCTCCAGGACAAAGGAGGGGAATTATGCTTAGAACCAAAGGAAGTAGGAGAGATCCCAAACGAATACTTTGCATCAGTATTCACAAAGGAGAGGGACATGTTGACAGGTAGTGTCTCAGAGAGATGTGTTGACCCGTTAGAAAAAATCTCAATTACAAGGGAGGAAGTGTTAGGTTTTTTAGGAAACATTAAGACAGACAAATCCCCAGGGCCGGATGGCATCTATCCTAGACTCCTCAGGGAGGCGAGAGATGCAATTGCTGGGCCTCTAACAGAAATCTTTGTCTCTTCACTCGACACAGGTGAGGTCCCAGAGGATTGGAGGATAGCAAATGTGGTCCCGTTATTTAAGAAGGGTAGCAAGGATAACCCAGGTAATTATAGGCCGGTGAGCTTGACGTCTGTGGTAGGGAAATTGTTGGAGAAGATTCTTAGAGATAGGATATATGCGCATTTAGAACTGAATAATCTCATTAGCGATAGACAGCATGGTTTTGTACGAGGGAGGTCATGCCTCCCAAATTTGGTTGAGTTTTTTGAGGAGGTGACAAAAACGATTGACGAGGGAAGGGCCGTGGATGTCGTCTATATGGATTTTAGTAAAGCGTTTGACAAAGTCCCTTATGGCAGGCTGGTGCAAAAGGTGAGCTAGCTAGATGGGTGGAGAACTGGCTTAGCCATAGAAGTCATGATGTGGAGATGCCGGCGTTGGACTGGGGTAAACACAGTAAGAAGTTTAACAACACCAGGTTAAAGTCCAACAGGTTTATTTGGTAGCAAAAGCCACACAAGCTTTCGGAGCTCTTAGCCCCTTCTTCAGGTGAGTGGGAATTCTGTTCACAAACAGAGCTTATAAAGACACAAACTCAATTTACATGAATAATGGTTGGAATGCGGATACTTACAACTAATCAAGTCTTTAAGAAACAAAACAATGGGAGTGGAGAGAGCATCAAGACGGGCTAAAAAGATGTGTATTGTCTCCAGACAAGACAGCCAGTGAAACTCTGCAGGTCCACGCAACTGTGGGAGTTACAAATAGTGTGACATGAACCCAATATCCCGGTTGAGGCCGTCCTCGTGTGTGCGGAACTTGGCTATCAGTTTCTGCTCAGCGACTCTGCGCTGTCGTGTGTCGCGAAGGCCGCCTTGGAGAACGCTTACCCGAATATCAGAGGCCGAATGCCCGTGACCGCTGAAGTGCTCCCCAACAGGAAGAGAACAGTCTTGCCTGGTGATTGTCGAGCGGTGTTCATTCATCCGTTGTCGTAGCGTCTGCATAGTTTCCCCAATGTACCATGCCTCGGGACATCCTTTCTTGCAGCGTATCAGGTAGACAACGTTGGCCAAAATTGCAAGAGTATGTACCTGGTGGATGGTGTTCTCACGTGAGATGATGGCATCTGTGTCGATGATCCGGCACGTCTTGCAGAGGTTGCTGTGGCAGGGTTGTGTGGTGTCATGGTCACTGTTCTCCTGAAGGCTGGGTAGTTTGCTGCGGACAATGGTCTGTTTGAGGTTGTGCGGTTGTTTGAAGGCAAGAAGTGGGGGTGTGGGGATGGCCTTGGCGAGATGTTCGTCTTCATCAATGACATGTTGAAGGCTCCGGAGGAGATGCCGTAGCTTCTCCGCTCCGGGGAAGTACTGGACAACGAAGGGTACTCTGTCCACTGTGTCCCGTATTTGTCTTCTGAGGAGGTCGGTGCAGTTTTTCGCTGTGGCGCGTTGGAACTGTTGATCAATGAGTCTAGCGCCATATCCTGTTCTTATGAGGGCATCTTTCAGCGTCTGGAGGTGTCTGTTGCGATCCTCCTCATCCGAGCAGATCCTGTGTATACGGAGGGCTTGTCCATAGGGATGGCTTCTTTAACGTGTTTAGGGTGGAAGCTGGAGAAGTGGAGCATCGTGAGGTTATCCGTGGGCTTGCGGTACAGTGAGGTGCTGAGGTGACCGTCCTTAATGGAGATGCGTGTGTCCAAGAATGCAACTGATTCCGGAGAGTAGTCTATGGTGAGCCTGATGGTGGGATGGAACTTGTTGATGTCATCATAGAGTTGTTTCAGTGATTGTTCACCATGAGTCCAAAGGAAGAAAATGTCATCGATGTATCTAGTGTATAGCATCGGTTGAAGGTCCCGTGCGGTGAAGAAGTCTTGTTCGAACCTGTGCATGAAGATGTTGGCATATTGAGGTGCGAATTTTGTCCCCATGGCTGTTCCGTGTGTCTGGATGAAGAACTGGTTGTTGAAGGTGAAGATATTGTGGTCCAGGATGAAGCGGATGAGATGTAAAATTGCATCTGGAAACTGGCAGTTGGTGGCGCTGAGCACTGAGGCCGTTGCAGCAATGCCACCGTCATGGGGGATGCTGGTGTAGAGTGCCGAGACATCCATTGTGACGAGGAGCGCTCCTGGTTCAACTGCTCCATGTGTGCCGAGTTTCTGTAGGAAGTCCGTCGTGTCGCGACAAAAGCTGGGGGTTCTTTGTACAATGGGTTTCAGGATGCCCTCGACATAGCCAGAGAGGTTCTCGCACAGGGTCCCATTGCCCGATACGATGGGACGGCCGGGTGTGTTTGCCTTGTGTATCTTCGGGAGGCAGTAGAGATCTCCAACGCGGGGAGTACGTGGGATGAGAGCACGGAGGGTGTTCTGAAGGTCCGAATCAAAGGTCTTGATCAGAGTGTTGAGTTGACGGGTGTGTTCTTTGGTCGGATCTGCAGGTAACTGTCTGTAGTGTTCCTCGTTGTTGAGTTATCGGTACACTTCTTTGCAGTAATCCGTTCTGTTCAGTATGACGATGGCCCCTCCTTTGTCTCCTGGTTTGATGACAATGTTGCGGTTGGTCTTGAGAGCGTGGATGGCTTAACGTTGTGCTTGGGTGATGTTCGGGGCTGTCTTGTGAGTGCGGCTGATGAATTTGGTGTTGACGCACCTCCTGACGGCTTGGGCATACATGTCAAGTCGAGGGCAGCGGCCGCTCGACAATCACCAGGCAAGACTGTTCTCTTCCTGTTGGGGAGCACTTCAGCGGTCACGGGCATTCGGCCTCTGATATTCGGGTAAGCGTTCTCCAAGGCGGCCTTCGCGACACACGACAGCGCAGAGTCGCTGAGCAGA
Organism: Mustelus asterias; assembly: GCF_964213995.1. Taxonomy (NCBI): domain Eukaryota; kingdom Metazoa; phylum Chordata; class Chondrichthyes; order Carcharhiniformes; family Triakidae; genus Mustelus; species Mustelus asterias. Next base: position 126,781,272 of record NC_135802.1, read on the forward strand.
AACTGATAGCCAAGTTCCGCACACACGAGGACGGCCTCAACCGGGATATTGGGTTCATGTCACACTATTTGTAACTCCCACAGTTGCGTGGACCTGCAGAGTTTCACTGGCTGTCTTGTCTGGAGACAATACACATCTTTTTAGCCTGTCTTGATGCTCTCTCCACTCCCATTGTTTTGTTTCTTAAAGACTTGATTAGTTGTAAGTATTCGCATTCCAACCATTATTCATGTAAATTGAGTTTGTGTCTTTATAAGCTCTGTTTGTGAACAGAATTCCCACTCACCTGAAGAAGGGGCTAAGAGCTCCGAAAGCTTGTGTGGCTTTTGCTACCAAATAAACCTGTTGGACTTTAACCTGGTGTTGTTAAACTTCTTACTGTGTTAGCCATAGAAGACAGAGGGTAACAGTGGAGGGGTCTTTTTCCGGTTGGAGGTCTGTGACTAGTGGTGTTCCGCAGGGCTCTGTACTGGGACCTCTGCTGTTTGTGATATATATAAATGATTTGGAGGAAGATGTAACTGGTGTGATCAGTAAGTTTGTGGACGACACAAAGATTGCTGGAGTTGCGGATAGTGATGAACATTGTCAGAGAATACAGCAGGATATAGATAGGCTGGAACATTGTGCGGAGAAATGGCAGATGGAATTTAATCCAGATAAATGCGAAGTGATGCATTTTGGTAGATCTAATGTAAGGGGGAGCTATACAATAAATGGCAGAACCATCAGGAGTATAGACACACAGAGGGACCTGGGTGTACAAGTCCACAGATCCTTAAAGGTGGCAGCACAGGTGGAGAGGGTGGTCAAGAAGGCATTTGGCATGCTTGCCTTTATTGGACGGGGCATAGAATATAAAAGTTGGCATATGATGTTGCAGCTGTATAGAACGATGGTTGGGCCACATTTGGAATATTGCGTCCAGTTCTGGTCGCCACACTACCAGAAGGATGTGGAGGCTTTGGAGAGAGTACAGAAAAGGTTTACCAGGATGTTGCCTGGTATGGAGGGTCTTAGCTATGAGGAGAGATTGGGTAACCTGGGGTTGTTGTCCCTGGAAAGACGGAGGATGAGGGCGACCTAATAGAGGCGTATAAAATTATGAAGGGCATAGATAGGGTGAACAGTGGGAAGCTTTTTCCCAGGTCGGAGGTGACGAACATAAGGGGTCACGGGTTCAAGGTGAGGGGAGCAAGGTTCAACACACATGTCAGGGGGACGTATTTTACACAGAGGCTGGTGGGGGCCTGGAATGCACTGCCAAGCAAGGTGATTGAGGCGGACACGCTGGGGTCGTTTAAGACTTATCTAGATAGCCACATGAACAGACTGGGAATAGAGGGATATAAACAAATGGTCTAGTTGGGCACATGAGCGGCGCAGGCTTGCAGGGCCGAAGGGCCTGTTCCTGTGCTGTATTGTTCTTTGTTCTAGCCATGGGGAGGGTCTGGAAAATCCCAGCCAATATATTTTTATGCACCAGCCATTAACTAATTATCAATGACTTCTCATTCATTCCTGCATCACAGAAGTAAAAGTGAAAATTAAGATTTTAAAGAAAACCCTTATTTTGAAATTGGCAGTACAGATGGTGACCTGTGCCATGGATTGAAACAAAAGTAGAAACATACAAAATGATGCATGTTAGCATACAGTGTGTCTTGTGTACTGTACCTCTGCATCTGTGTCTTTCTTTGACTTGGAGGCCAGTTTTTTCAGGCTGGGTTTGGGTGGCACAGTGGTTAGCACTGCTGCCTCAAGCGCCAAGGACCCGGGTTCAATTTCAGCCTCTGGTCACTGTCTGTGTGGAGTATACACATTCTCCCCATGTCTGCGTGGGTTTCCTCCGGGTGCTCTGGTTTCCTCCCACAGTCCAAATATGTGTGGGTTAGGTTGATTGGCCATGCTACATTGACCCTGATGTCAGGAGGATTAACAGGGTAAATATGTGGGGTTACAGGAATAGGGCCTGGATGGGATTGTGGATGGCACAGACTCAATGGGTCGAATGGCCTCCATCTGTATTGTAAGGATTCTATGCAGGGGCAAGGTGGAGCCTGGGATATTTTAACACACAGGCCTCACTACCATTTCATGATGTGAGCTCCCAATCAAAGCCAGCGGGAATGACGTGGAAAATCATGAGGTCGGGCCCCAGCACAGAATCGGTGTGAGGCAGGATAAACGTGATAGCAAGGAGCAAAGATTGGCAATAAGCATGGGCAGGGATCAGCCCACACAGGAGTGTCCAAAGTATCCAACCTGAGCCCTCCTTCTGAACTCCACACACGTACATTTTTCTAATGTACTTTGGCCTGTTCACACCACTTCCTGGATCCTTCCAAAGTTCCTGTTTTGGGATTGATCGCGTGACCCTCCCAAATATGGAATTTAACAATGTTAGCAGGCTGCTCCATCTTTCCAATGTAAAATAGACCTGTGCCTGCCATGCCAATACTCCTGTTCTTCTCTGGTCAGTTATGATAGTGGGGAATGTGACACAATTCCCTTGTGCCATCTTAACTCCATTTCCACATTGTTCCTCTTGTGGAGAAAAAGCAGTAGATTTTAACTACTTATCTGCTTCCCTTTCTGTGTCTTGGTATCTGTCTGACTGCAGTTATGAATGAGATATACATTATTTATTTGAATGCCATCACCTTTCATCTCTTTCACAGTGCTTCATTCTGCAATAGACTCAAAGCCTGTCACACCTTGTCTTACAGGCCATAAGATAATGCATGCAGAGAGGTTAAATTAAATATTTGGCTTTAAGTAAGTATAGGGCTACACCGTGGATAGCACTGCTGCCTCACAGCGCCAGGGATCCGGGTTCAGTTCCCGGCTTGGGTCACTGTCTGTGCGGAGTCTGCACATTTTCCCTGTGTCTGCGAGGTTTCCTCCGGGTGCTTCGGTTTCCTCCCACAGAACGAAAGACATGCTGGTTAGGTGCATTGGCCATGCTAAATTCTCCCTCCGTGTACCCAAGCAGGCAATTAGGGGATTTTCACAGTAACTTCATTGCAGTGTTAATGTAAGCCTACATGTGACTAAGAAATAAACTTTTAACTTTATCTTCGAAACTATACAAATTTGATTCACATCTTGTCCTTTCTACCTTTAAGACCTGATTACAACTGTAACATAAGACGGAGAACAAAAAGCTCCTTCACTCCTGGCAATTGGGACCAGAAGTGAATCGAGTTTCAAATTAAAACATTGAGCTGGCATGGAGGGTATTTTTCACATTAAGACATGTTGTGGGAGTATAGAATATTGGGAATATGATGAGTAGGTTAGGTGGATGTGTGGGGTTACAGGAGCGGGGGAGATGGGCCTGGGTGGGATGCTCTTTTGGGAAGTTGGTGGACTCAGTGGGCTGAACTGTACTGTAGGGATTCTATGAATATCACTTTACGTGCCTATTCTTTTAGTTTCCAATGTGTTTTCATGCTCTTGTACTAAAATCCACAAGAGTACATGTAGAAGGGAAGCACATCAGTAATTTGGAATTGCATCATTTTCTGACATTTATTGTACAATTAGAAAAAAATTATTTATATTTTTCATCTATTTCAGGATGTCCCGAAGTATTTTACACACAAGGAGGTACTTTTGAACTGTAGTCACTGTTGTAGGAAATGAGGTAGCCAGTTTGCACATTGTGTATGCCTTTTGACACATGTTTTGTGATGTAATTGTATATGATATCTACAGTTGTTGCATCTGATCCAGCCAGTAAGTATATCTTGCTGTTTAAAGGATCTGTGTGTTGAGCCTTTAAGGTTGGATTCCAGTGCCTAGCATTTGTAGGCCAGGACCTAGCCTTCCCGCAGTTAATTCACTCTCCGATGACATGACAGCAAACGTAGTGTTTTTATGTCGAGCCAGTGCTGCCTGGTTACCGAAGTGTTGAGTTTTGCAAAAGCCAGGACCTCATGAAACTGGTGATCCAGAAGAACGGCTTATCAAAGGTCTGGCCAGCATCCAGCTTTAGAGAGCTGGCAGTTTTATAATAGGCTTGTGCAAAACCAGTACTAGAGAAGCCAGTGACACTGGCTGAACAAAAGGTCTGGAACTAACAGTCACAATCCTGGGAGGCAATAAGTGATGGAGGAATCTCAAAATAAGACTTCACATTTCTCCCAAGAAAATAATTAGTAGAATGTGTATCATTTTTAAAACCCTATTCTGTGTAGAATTTCCTAACTGCAAAACTTGCAGCCTTTCCACATTGCAAGTTTCTCATTCACAGTTGGCCACCCAAAGCAGACAGCAGCCCGGGGCTTACCCTTGGTTAAAGATGTATATTAGTGTATGTCTTTTGGTAACTTCATTTACTGTTAAAAAAGCTTATTATTACATAAGTTTTACTTTATAATAAACCAACTGTTTGAAACTTCTACAGCCCAGGTACAAAATTTAAAGTTTGTTTATTTATTGTCACAAGTAGGCTTACATAACACTGCAATGAAGTTACTGTGAAAATCCCCTAGTTGCCACACTCCAGCGCCTGTTTGCCTGTACACTTAGGGAGAATTTAAAATGACCAATGCACCTAACCAGCACGTCTTTCGGACTGTGGGAGGAAATCGGAGCATCCGGAGGAAACCCACACAGACACGGGGAGAACGTGCAGACTCTGCACAGACAGTGACCCAAGCTGGGAATTGAACCCAGTCCCTGGCGCTGTTATGCAGTAGTGCTAACCAGTGTGCCACCATGCCGCCTAAAAGTGCATTAACTCAGACATACCAACAGCTTGTCAAATCCATTGTGCACTGCTATTCAATGACGTAGTTCTACAAAGTTGTGCCTATGACTTTTTTTATATTTCAATACTTAGAAAAAAAATCTCTCTGGAAAAACATGCCAGTTTTCTCTCCAGATCTTACCACACTGCCACAAAAAAACGCCATCATGTAGTGGAGGGAGGGGGGCTCAACACACCAGCAAAGCCGACTGCACTTGAATGAACAATGACTGCCCCCAGCCCACCACTGAGGCCTCGGAGGCTCCACCATGCACGCACACCCCAGCCCCCCATTTCTACCCCAAACCCCTGATCAGAGTTGGGATTCTAGGATTCAATAACACAGTTCAAAACCAATATAAAGGAGTAAATAAATTATTTCATTATGAAAATACCAAAAGGATGTTGAGTTGAAGCAGTGATTTGTTCTTGCAGCTGAGAGGCTTGTCACATGCTCTCAGAGGAAGTTTTCTCCGTGGTTTAGTTGGTAAATAGAGCATGAAAATATAATCCCATAGCTGATGTCCAGTCAGTGCTGAGTCAGTTAATCAGTGAGGGCATTATGCAAAGGGAAGTGAAGAGGTCGTTCAGAGTTTGGCCTGAGGTGGAATTTAAGAAAGTTGAAAGGAGCACAGTGAAACTCCGTGAAGGAGTTCTGAAGAGTTACAGCAAGATGAGGTGAAGACTGCCACCAATGGTGAGAAGAATGGGGCTAAGAGGAAGCATCAAAAGACCAAAAGGTTTGGGGAGAAGGAATTTTAGGCTGGATCTGAAGGGAGGTCAAAAAAAGAATTGGGGTGGAAGTAACCATGAGTGCAACACCTCAGAGGGGGTAAAATATGGAACTTTTCTAGTGACGAACATTGGTCATAGAGTCATAGGCCGGAGAACTCCGGCCTTCATACTGGTGTGATTCTCTGGTCACGCCGGCAACGCATCCCCTCCCGCAGGTTTCCCTGTGGTGTCGGGTGACATAAATGGGAAATGCCATTGACAACGGTGGGACTAGAGAATCCCACTGCCAGTCCTTGTGTACCACCTCCCACTGCCAAGATGCACACAGCTGGGAAGCAAAAGAGTCATAGGGCCCGATTTTACCATTGCGTCGCGCCCGTTTTTGGGCGTGAAGACGTGGTAAAGTCAGGTGTAAGGCCATTAACGCGATCCGCGCCCACGCAGATGGCCACTTTACCGAAACCCGGAAATGGCGGCGATTCGATTTGCGCCCAAAACGGGCGCAACGGCGATTTAAATGCATTTGCATGCATTTAAATTGAATTAATGAACTGCCCGCCCAACTTTATCGGCATTTCCCCCTTTACCACCGCGTTTGCCAATCCGGAACCGCGCCGTAATGGACCTGCTAAATAAAAGTCTGAATCGGGCACTCCAGCTGCTGAAGAGTGCCTTCAGTGCTTCTAACGGCTCTCTGAATTCGATCAGTGGTGGAGGGGGAAGAGGGAGGCGGGTCAGATCATTCTCTGGTGGGGGAGAGGGGAGTGAGGCAAGATCGTTGTCTGTTTGGGGGGGGCGGGGAGGAGGTGGGTCAGATGTATCTCTGGTGGGGGGGGCGGGGGGGAGGACTAATCGTTGCCTGATGGTGGGGGGGGGGGGGGGGCTGATCGTTGGTTGGTGGGGAGGGAGGAGGAGGCAGGTCAGATGTTCATCTGGGGGGGGGGGGTGAGTGAGGCCAGACCATGCTCTTTGGAGGGGGGGAGTGAGGCCAGATCGTTGTCTAAGGTGGGGGGTGGGAGGAGGGAGGCCCGATCGCTCACTGGTTGGGGGGGGGGGGGGCAGATGGATCTCTGGGGGGGGGCAGGAGAGTCCGCTGCCACTCTGCGGGCAATCGATGGGGGGGGGCAGGGGTGGCGATCGGTCTGGGTAGCGGGGGGGTGATGTGTGTGGTAGTGGGGGGGTGGATAAGGGGGACAGTGATGTGTGTGTGCGCCATCGCTCCAGTTTTTTGCTCCCGGGCCGCTTTCTGCGGCCCGGGAGCGATCTGACACGGGCGCGCTTTTTCAAATTTTTTTCCAACTGCACATGCGCAGTTCAGAGCTCTGATCGATTCGGCCGTGCTAAGCCCCGCCCACCGCGAATGGGGCTGGAGATGTTTTTTTCAGGCTGAGTGCGATCTGCATACGCCCAGATTCAGCACATAGAATGAAAATGGTAAAATCGGACCCATACAGTGCAGAAAAGGCCCTACCACCCATTGGGTCTGCACTGACTACCACTAAGTCAAGCTAATCAGTGCTAATCACGCTGGTTAGATCATCAGGGATAATGTTGTACTGACAATCTCTGCTATCACACTCAGCATTAGCTTGGCTAAAGCGAAAACCAGCCATGCTGACCATGCCAGAGACACACAGGTGCCTGGAGGCCTCGGCATTGAAAGCCAAGGCTGGGCATTTCCCTTGCCAAGTGGGAACACAAAGTGTGCTATGACAAGGGGGTAATGCTCCTCCATTGGGGGAGGGGCGTTCCCTTGTTTATGGTGGTGGGGGAAGAGCCACCATGACTGGTGGGGGAGGGGGGGATGCGAGGGAAGACCCTTGATGACTGACTGACTGGCTCAAAGGAAGTTGCCTTGATGGGGGTAGGAGTGTTGGTCCCGATCTCCACAGGAAGGGAGGGGGGGGAGGGGCACATTCAGTGTAACTTTGAGATCAGGGCCCCCTCTTTTTTAAAATAGGCACTGCAACCACATAATCCCGGCTTTGCTGGTGAGCCTAGGATCAGCCCCCCCAGCTGACTTGTGTTTCCCTTGCCAGCACTTTGAAATTGCACAGAGTGCCATTAGATCAGGTGAGAAAAGGAAGCTGGTAAGTTTCACACAGCTTTTCCTGCTTGATCCAACACTGCAACTTTGGCAAAATTGCACCCTCTGTTTGAGCTTGTATAAGGGGTTTCCAATGAGGTAATAGTTATCAGTTGGGAAAACCCTACAGGAAATTCCAATCCCACTTGGAGTTGCTAATGAAGCAGTTATACATCATGTACTTGACGAGGAAGGGTTTATCAGCAAGGCCAGACAGAAAAACAAAAGCCCTGATTTCCATCAGTTATGCAAGAAACAATTTAGACCAAACGTGAGTTGTTTTATTTCCCTTTTGGGGTATCTACGCACTTATATTGTTGTTTTGTGGCATCTTCTCTACAACCGGTATTTTCTTTATCATCTTGAAAGGAATTAATGAAAGAAAAAGATTTGAGCCAGTTCTGGTCACCTCACTATAGGAAGGATGTGGAAGCGCTGGAAGGAGTGCAGAGGAGATTTACCAGGATGCTGCCTGGTTTGGAGGGTAGGTCATATGAGGAAAGGTTGAGGGAGCTAGGGCTATTCTCTCTGGAGCGGAGGAGGCTGAGGGGAGACTTAATAGAGGTGTATAAAATGATGAAGGGGATAGATAGAGTGAACGTTCAAAGACTATTTCCTCGGGTGGATGGAGCTATTACAAGGGGGCATAACTATAGGGTTCGTGGTGGGAGATACAGGACGGATATCAGAGGTAGGTTCTTTACGCAGAGAGTGGTTGGGGTGTGGAATGGACTGCCTGCAGTGATAGTGGAGTCAGACACTTTAGAAACATTTAAGCGGTTATTGGATAGGCACATGGAGCACACCAGGATGATAGGGAGTGGGATAGCTTGATCTTGGTTTCAGATAAAGCTCGGCACAACATCGTGGGCCGAAGGGCCTGTTCTGTGCTGTACTGTTCTATGTTCTATGTTCTATTTGCACCTTTCAGATCTCGGAGTGCTTTAGGGCCAATAAATACTTTGGAAGCCATTGTTGTAATGTGGGAAACTCAGCAGCTAATTTGTGCACAGCAAGCTCCCACAAACAGCTATGTGATAATGACCAGATAATCTGTTTCTGTGATACTGATTGAGGGATAAATATTGACCAGGGCACTGGGCGTGTGGGGCCGGTGATAGGGCACATAAGTCCCCTCTGCTCTTCAAAGTAATGTCGAATCCTTTTACATACCTGAAAGTGCAGATGGAGCCTTGGTTTAATACCTCATCTGAAAAATGACACCTCTGACAATGCAACACTCCCTCAATACTGCCCTGCGAGGGTCCCCTCAATACTGCCGTGGTGTGTCAGCCTTGATTTTCATGCTTGGGTCCTGAAGTGAAGCTTGAACCCGATCTGTCTGCCTCACAGGTGACAGTGCTACCAATGAAGCTACAACTGACACGCGCTGAACTGCACTCTGTGTGGGCAGAACTATAAGTATTCTAATCGGACTTGTTTAACTGGGAGCTCATGTGTTAACCACAAATGAATGTTAAATAATGTGAGGCAGTCCTGTTGTTTTGACTCTCTTCTGACCTCTGACTTTTTCTCTTAAACATGTGCTTGTGGCTTGTTTAGAAGAAAGCAGTCTGTTATATTTAGTTGGAATGTAACTTTTTTGCTTATTTCCTTCTTAGTTATTCTAAAGCAATAATCACTACATTCAGTTAATAGACGCTTGTTGCTCAGTACTTCCTTGTTTAATGTACCTTTCACAGTGACTACAAATTTATTTGTTGCATATGTGGTTGAGAATTGAAGTCCCTGACCACAGGTGTTTATTGATGACAGTACCCCAATGCTACTAGGTCAAGCAAACAAGTGTTTGCATATCTTTTAGCAGCCACACAGTGTTAGTCTGTAGACAAACATCCGAAGATGAGTCAGAACTTCAAAGCTCAGCACTGGCAAAACTAAAGCTATTTCTCTCCCACTGTCTCCACCAGAAACTGAACATTCAAAATCCAACTCCCACCCCTCATCACTCAAGCTCCATCTGCTAGTTGGCCCCGAGCTGAGCTTCAAGCCCATGTCCAATCCATCACCAAGATGTCTTGGTCACTTGTGCTTTTGTAGCCATCATGTATGTTGAGGGTCTTGATGTAGGGATCTGTCTTTATGCTCAGCAAGATATTTGATTTATTATTGTCACATGTATTGGGATACAGTGAAAAGTATTGTTTATTGCACACTATACAAATTAAACACACCATTCATAGAGTACATAGGGGAGAAGGAAAGAAGAGGGTGCAGAATGTAGTGTTACAGTCAGAACTAGGTTGCATAGAAAGATCAGTTTAATATATGGTAGGTCCATTCAAAGTATGATGGCAGCAGCTGGTTTGTGTGATGGACTGGGCTACGTTCACAACTCTTTGTAGTTTCTTGCAGTCTTGGTCAGAGCTAGAGCCATACCAAGCTGTGATACAACCAAAAACGATGCATTCAGTGGTGTACCTGTGAAAATTGGTGATATTGAGAATGATGAGAGTTCTGGTTGAATACGATTCCTTGAAGTTTATTACCAGCGACAATTATATACAGCTCTGCTCAGGCCTTGATCTAGCCTGTTACATTTACATACATTGACGTATACATGAAGTGTTACTGATACTGTCACAGACAGCAGTGAGCATCAGCAGTGAAAATCACAGGTAATGGTGAACATCTAAGATGGAGGCTGCAGCTTTTATCCTCCAACCTTGCACACAGTGATGTGATAGTGATGTCACGATGCAGTTTCTTAAAGCTACATGTCATCTGCACTGTCAGACGTACAATATCACAGCAAAGATTACTGACTAAAATATTATACACCTCCATCCCAATGTGCTCACATTCCAGCTTAACACATTCCACACCCTCCTTGCTGAACTCTGAACCTCCATTTTGCATAAATTTCACATTCGAGATTCTACTACTTCACCCCATCCAATAGAAAATCCTGGCGAGAGGTGAGGGTTGGAAGCATTTTGTTTTTTTATTTAAGCACAGAGGCAAGCCCTACACCCAGACCACCTCTGCACCCAGCACCCTGTGCATTTATTCCAAGGTCGCCCACCTCAACTTTATTTCCGCTCAACTCATCCGGTCAAAAATCTGACCCTCAGGCTGTCATTTTTTAAAAGGTTGGGAATGTCGAACCAGGAAACTTCACAACTTGGAGAATCTAACCCATGGATGAAATCTGGGCCAGATGGTTCATAACTTGTGTACAAAGCTTATTCCTAACACATTCCATGGACTTTAGAGACTAAAGCCCATTTTTTCACTAAGTCTGAAAGGCTCTGCACTGTAACCAAAATGGGTGGGGCCAGAGCAGTCCCTTTCCTGAATCTGTCAGCCACCATTTTCCTGTCATTCAGCCAACTTTGTATTCAGGCTGTCACTACTCCTTTTTATTCAACAGGCTTTAACCTTGCTGACAAGTGTCATGTGACACTTTATCAAGCAGAGGTTGCGGGCGGCACGGTAGCACAGTGGTTAGCACTGCTGCTTCACAGCTCCAGGGTCCTGGGTTCGATTCCCGGCTCGGGTCACTGTCTGTGTGGAGTTTGCACATTCTCCTCGTGTCTGCGTGGGTTTCCTCCGGGTGCTCCGGTTTCCTCCCACAGTCCAAAGATGTGCGGGTTAGGTTGATTGGCCAGGTTAAAAATTGCCCCTTAGAATCCTGGGATGCGCAGGTTAGAGGGTTTAGCGGGTAAATATGTGGGGGTAGGGCCTGGGTGGGATTGTGGTCGGTGCAGACTCGATGGGCCGAATGGCCTCCTTCTGCACTGTAGGGTTTCTATGATTTCTATGATTCTATATTTTAGAAGTCGTGTGCACCATATCAAGCACATTACTCTCTCCTAAAAAGCAAGTTAGTTAAACATGATTTGTATTTAACAAATGCATGCTGGATTTTCTTAATTAACTCACATTTGATCCAGGAGTGTTAATTTTGTCCTGAATTGAAGTTTCTAAAAGCTTTCCCACCACCAAGGTTAAACTGACTGGCTTGTATTTGTTGAGTTTATCCTTAAATCCTTTTTTTTTTGAACATCAGTTTATTTTTTTGCAAGCCTCCAATCTTCTGGCAGGCACAACCCCTGTATCTAAAGAGGTTTGGAAGATTTTAGTCTTGAACTGTTATCATAAACTTGTGTGCCTCCCTGTTTCCAAATGTTTTTAGCTGACGATCAATATCCCCCACATATGAATCAAACACAATTATTTCTAAAATAAACCTCTGCACACTTGCTCCTGTGCGTTTTACTTGGTCCCCGTCTGATGCCTTGATAGTTCTCCTCCCTTTTCTACCAGATGCACACGCTCAACATCTTCATTCATTAAAGCCAAACAAATGGAAAGAAGATCCAAACAACATCATGACAGGAACACATGGAAATTTGACAGATTCTACTGCAGTTGTACTATCTCAATTAAATCAGACCCTGTATGCTTCTATTTTATTCGTAGCTCAAGAGGTATGTTTTCATGCTGATAGTTGCCAAAACTTCAACTACATCATACTCCTTTTACATTACATGACATCCACATCACTTCACAACCAGTATGAAATATGTGGCATATTGACTGAGGTTAACCACTTATCTTGGACAATATATTTAATACAGTTCACCTGTAGCATTTATTTGTCTCCTTCTGTGGAAAGAATCAGCTGTTGGGGGATCTTGCAGTATCTCGGTTTACTGGCCATTAGCGGTAATTGTTGCTTTGCTATTTAACCATAGGGACATAAAATTGAATCCATCCTGACCTGTTGTCCTGTCATGAGGTTGCAGTGGAATCTTGTGGAGACTATGGGACCTTGCCAGCCAACTGGAGAGCCCCATGTCATTTTCTTTGGGAAGCCCCATCATTTCTTGACTTGTTCCACAAAGGGACTTGACAAGCTAATGGTGGGCATTCCTCCAGGGAGGTCAGAGCGCCAATCCAGAGGCTGGTAGCTCTATTTAATGGCAGTCAGTGCCACTGGTGACCTGGTGGCTGTTGCCGGTACGACACACACCCGAGGCTTAAGATTATCATTGCATTCCAAACCAGAGATGGGAAGTGGACTGTGGGGGGGGGGTAGCAAGGGTGGTGGGATGACTTTCAGCGGACTCCCCTTCCCTATGATAGGCCCCTTGATTAGCCACTGAATACCTTTTGAACAAGGATCCTCTTGAACAAGGTCCCATAGCTTTCCCAGCTCCAACTTCTGCTAATGATATTGCCAGTGATACTGCAGTCCTGTCACTAACCTGTGCTTCCTGCACTGGTAGCTCCCCACTGGCATCACACAATTGCCCCTGTTTAACTCAATGGGGCTACAGTGATGTAATGTTTACCTCATTAGATCATTGTGTCAACTGAAAACATCCTCCTCCGATCATTAAGCTGAGAATTCCCTCTATAACATTTCTCAATAATATCATGCAGAATTCAAGGATTAGAATACTTTTCTCTGCCTTTGAAAAATCTGGATGACACCTTGGTCAACTGACAGCTCTTTGTAGAATCCCGTATATAGCCATGAGCATAATCTTTCCCACCAATCTAGGCAAACAATTTCAAGTTGTTTCCGTGCCAATCTCTAGTCCTTTCTAAGCCAAAATGCAGTTCTGCATGAAATGACACTAATAGTAGCATAATTCCCTGATGACAGAGTTGTCATCCAATATTTTAGATGCTAATCCCCCATTGTAACGATAGGGAGTGCTCTGAATTAATTTCTTGAGATAACATCCAATTAGTCTGCTTTGCACAGCAGGCCTCTATCATCAACAATGTAAGCGTTTTCCATTGGGGTTATTCCTACCAATATTTGCGTAAACAATACGATGCAACAGATCAAGCAGAATACAAAATGGCAACATAATTGGAAAACCATTATTACAAATCCATTTTATTGCAGCACTTCAGTTTTGGTTTTCCAGAAGACAGTAAAGCCACTAATTTTCCATAGACATGTTGACACATTTTTCTACTAATTCTGACTTGGTCAATTAATGATGATATGAGCTATGGAATGCAAGGGACACTTGGGATCAGGTTACTAACAATAAGTGACGCACGCACACACACACACACCCACACTTTGTTAAAGCTAAATTAAAAGTTCCTTGTTGATTCTGTGATTTTTTTTTAAAGTGATTCCCTCATCTTACAAAAATGCATTGTTTCCAACCACCATTCACAGCCTTATGCCTTGATGTAAATTTGAATATTAGGGCTGAATTTACAACTGCATTTTACCATGAGGTGCAACACCAGTACTGTGTAGTCATAACATTTGGCCCAGTTGTGAATATTAGGGACTGGCAGAAATTGTCATATCATTGTGAAAAGTTTGAATTTAAAAACCTGGCCTGCACGGTGCCTGTCCTGCAGTTAAAAAAAACTTGAGACAATTCACTTCTCCTTCACAAGTATGTGAACTCAGAAGGATTGTCATAAAATTACATTGCAGTTGTACATATGGAAGCAAAGCAAGCTGACCTCACTCACCGATGAACTTTGCAGTCCTCATATGTAGCTTTTCAACCGGACCAACCAATAGCACCCAGGTTAATGGTTTGGCCACTTTTGAGAAGATAGCCAGCTCTTGTGCTTCTCTAAGTTATTTTGACAGTTTCCCAGGTTTTAAACCTTTTTGACTAGCTGGCACAGCATGTCCAAGAGCTGTTGTCTCCTCCTTCTCTGCCGAACAGAAAACTGACCTCTTCCTGAGAGGAATTTGGCTTTTCTCCTCAAGAATTTTGTGTTCCTCTTTGCATCTTTGCCTGCTCTCTCTTTGTGTCTGCATCTATGCGCTGATTTCCTTCACCCTCCCGTTCCTCTGCTTGTAGTTTTCCTTTGTCTGTAGCCCCATGACTTCTGGTCTTGACTTCCTTCCTGTTGATACTGCTTCCAGACCAAGAATCACCATGTTACATGGACCAAAGTTTCTTAGTATCCAAGAAAATTACAATTGATCCATTTGCAATTGATACAAAGTATTAAAAGCCATTTTCAAACATTCTTCAAACGTTTCACCTTTCCATTTATTGACTGATCTTGCCTCTTTTGTCAGAATGTTAGAGTTCAAGTTCTACTCCAGGCACTCAGCACGTAATTTAGGCCAGTGCTCATGTTCAATATTGAGTGGGTGCCACAATGTCGGAGGGGTTATCTTTCAGGAGAGATTTTAAACTGAGGATCCATCCACTCCTGCTAGTCAAAGCAGAGCTGAAGAGATCACCACATGCCCTGACCAACACTTATCCCGCAATCTACTCCACCAAATAATTATTTGGCTGCTTGTGAAATTTGCTGGACATAAATGAGTTGTCATGTTTGCCTGTGCAACCACAGTGAGTACATCTCCAAATATTAATTGGCTGTGAACTACTTTGGAATATGAGATTAAGTAGCAAGAAAGAAAGAATTCACCTTTATCAGCCATTGATAATTTGCTGTAAAGGAGTTTTTAAAAAGAAAACAAAAAGCAAGTTGACCGTGGCGGAGTTTGAACACAATCTTTCTCTCCCTACATTGTGTAGCAGGCAATGATCCCTTCCTCTCAATGTTAAAACCCTTTGACCATTGTAACCTCTACCTAGATGCATATATTGTTCTCATCATCTTGTCAGCATACCACAGCAAGAATAAAGTTGGCCAAATGGTAGCGTTTCCCAGGAAACTGACAAAGCCATCTTTTGTTAGTGTCAGGACAGTAGGTTTTGACCCGTGAAGTTCTCTTGTTTGTTTATAGGGTGTAGGGCGACATTAGAAACTGTTAAAAGGCATGACGGTGAGAAGGATTTAGGGGGTCAAGCATCATGCGCAGTGACGTCAGCCTGTCCTTTGCTCTCCCTAAGTCTTGAGGTAGCAGTTTCTCCCTTTAGACCCTTTATTCAGAGCACTAAATTGGCAGGTCCTTTGCAGTTTTGTGGACTGAGTGATCTCTTTGTGAAATGCCAAATCAAGATGTGCGGAGGATAAAGTAAGTGCAGCAAGTTGTAAAGGCACTTGGTGACTTGTACACAGATCTCAGGCTGCAGAACAACATTAACAGCTCAAAATCTGAAAGAAATGTGATTGTGTTGTGGAATTAACGTGATACAAGGCTAAGTTTCATAAAAGGGAAGTGAAAAGGGATCCATTAAGTCTGAAGCCTCATAATAGAACACTTTCCCAAAAAGAAATATGTTTCTGTGCTCCTGCTCTTGATTTGCTGAACAGACAAGTAGTTGTAGTCAGTAATACAGTAAGTTTCTCTTGATTCACAGTTAAACTGAAATAATGCCAAAAATGCCTGTTTTTTTCCATTTTGCTGAAGATGCTGGGAATGTTTTCTTAAGCATGAAAAGCTTAATAGGAGTTGTTAATTAAATTACTTCAGACAACCTAATGACATTTTTGGCATAGTTAATTTTCTTCCTTTAATGAAATTATTTAGTTATTTGCACAATGTCACGCTCACGCACAACATGGAGTTGAGAGGTCAGGTAACCATTTCTTTCTTGCCAATACTCATGAAACTACGAAACCCCCTAGATAATCTTTATGTCTAGATAAGTATTGACAATGTCACTGAAATGAAAAAGGCTCCTCTGGATGTTTCTTTTGAGAAGTTCTTAAAATGCAAATAACCCTTCCCATGGTTAATTCCTCCAATTTTTTTGAAAAACTGATTTCATAATACTGTTTGAATCAAGAGAATGGGTAAGAATAGGCGATGTTCGGACCCCATTGTTTAATAATGGTTTAGTCATCAGAAATTATTGTGAGGACAATGGGAAAAGACGCTCTGGTCATATGATAGAATACAGTAAGAAGTTTAACAACACCAGGTTAAAGTCCAACAGGTTTATTTGGTAGCAAAAGCCACACAAGCTTTCGAGGCTCTGAGCCCCTTCTTCAGGTGAGTGGGAATTCTGTTCACAAACAGAACTTATAAGACAGACTCAATTTACATGAATAATGGTTGGAATGCGAATACTTACAACTAATCCAGTCTTTAAGAAACAAAACAATGGGAGTGGAGAGAGCATCAAGACAGGCTAAAAAGATGTGTATTGTCTCCAGACAAGACAGCCAGTGAAACTCTGTGGACTTTAACCTGGTGTTGTTAAACTTCTTACTGTGTTTACCCCAGTCCAACGCCGGCATCTCCACATATGATAGAAACCAGGGATGGGAAGTTCCTGTCCTGCCTACCGCGAAATCATTGTGGATGGGACAGAAAATTTAACAGACCAGCAAAACGTGCAGTGACTTCTGCTGGCAATTAAATCCCACCCTGGGTTTCTGATTAAGAGAATTAATAAGGCAGCATTTTTGGAGCAGGCAGCGAAGGAACATCTAGACCAGTGAAGGAACAAGACCCTGCCTAAGAAATGCCAGTAGGCAGAGATTAGGGTTGATCTTAATCTCTCTAAATGAGCAACCAGACCTGGCTTTCACTACAGGGCTTCAGTATTGCACCTTAACTGCAATGGAACAAGAGAAATCTACAGCGAGCAATAAACAACAGCAAATGTACTTTCCTAGTATCATACAAACACAACCTCAATTTGGTTGACTCCAGACTCCTCTTCAGTGAACCAAAAAAAGGACTACCGGCCTACATTGTTCCAAGTCTTTTACCCATCATTTATAACACTTGTGGGTTAAAACACATTTTTAACATGTGGGCGCGATTTTACAGCCGCGCTCGCCCTGAAACCGGAAAATCTCACCCAAAGGTCAACGGACCTTTCCATGGTCTGCCTCTCACCCATCACGGGGACAGTAAAATTCGCACCACTTAGCTGAGAGGTTGGAAAAATGGGGAACCATCCTTATCCGCTCTCCTGTGTAACAACTGCAAGCAATTTTCATTGCATTTAGAGTAGAGATCTAACACTTCTCCAGGATGAATTAGTGAGATTCCCTCTTTGGAGTATGTCGCTCTACATTGTTGCCTCATTCTCCAATTCCAAATTGAGGTTGTGTTTAACCTGTACTGAAGCTATTTCATGCTGAAGATGTTCTTGTTGTGGAAATGCACCCTTGGGTTTATTTTGACTTTTTAAACCTTTTTGAAGAGTTACAGAGCAACTGTTGTACTTGTAGCAACTAAGAATATCAAACAAGGCACAGCTATGTTGGATAGATTTTTGCAATTTGAATGTCTGTAATCCAAAGCTTATTCTTGGAAGATACCCAGCAAATAGATACTTTTGCTTTCCTATGAGTTAAATAATTTACAAGGAATCTGGATTAAATGCTAAAATGGACATCTGCATAGAAAGAAAGACCTATTTACATAGAACATAGAACAGTACAGCACAGAACCGGCCCTTCGGCCCACGATGTTGTGCCGAGCTTTGTCTGAAACCCAGATCAAGCTATTTCCTCCCTATCATCCCGAAGTACTCCATGTGCCTATCCAATAGCTTCTTAAATGTTCCTAAAGTTTCTGACTCCACTATCCCTGCAGGCAGTCCATTCCACACCCCAACCACTCTCAGAGTAAAAAACCTACCTCGGACATCCTTCCTATATCTCCCACCATGAACCCTATAATTATGCCCCCGAGTTACCGCTCCATTCACCCGAGGAAATAGTCTTTGAACGTTCACTCTATCTATCCCTCTCATCATCTTATAAACCTCTATCAAGTCTCCTCTCAACCTCCTCCGCTCCAAAGAGAAAAGTCCAAGTTCCCTCGACCTTTCCTCATAAGACCTACCCTCCAAACCAGGCAGCATCCTGGTAAATCTCCTTTGCACTCTTTCCAGTGTCTCCACATCCTTCTTATAGTGAGGTGACCAGAACTGCACACAATATTCCAAATGTGGTCTCACCAAGGTCCTGTACAGTTGCAGCATAACCCCACAGCTCTTAAACTCAAACCACCCTGTTAATGAACGCCAACACACTATAGGCCTTCTTCACGGCTCTATCCACTTGAGTGGCAACCTTCAGAGATCTATGGATATGAACCCCAAGATCTCTCTGTTCCTCCACATTCTTCAGAACCCTACCTTTGACCCTGTAATCCACATTTAAATTTGTCCTACCAAAATGAATCACCTCGCATTTGTCAGGGTTAAACTCCATTTGCCATTTTTCAGCCCAGCTCTGCATCCTATCTATATCTCTTTGCAGCCTACAACAGCTCTCCACCTCATCCACTACTCCACCAATCTTGGTGTCATCAGCAAATTTACTGATCCACCCTTCAGCCCCCTCCTCCAAGTCATTTATAAAAATTACAAATAGCAGAGGACCAAGCACTGATCCCTGTGGCACTCTGCTGGTAACCGGTTTCCAGTCCGAAAATTTTCCATCCACCACCACCCTCTGTCTTCTGTTAGATAGCCAGTTACCTATCCAATCGGCCAAACTTCCCTCTATCCCACACATCCTTACTTTCTTCATAAGCCGACTGTGGGGGACTTTATCAAACGCCTTACTAAAATCCATGTATATGACATCAACTGCACTACCTTCATCAACACACTTAATTACCTCCTCAAAAAATTCTATCAAATTTGTGAGGCAAGACTTGCCCTTCACAAATCCGTGCTGACTATCCCGGATTAAGCTGCATCTTTCTAAATGGTCGTAAATCCTATCCCTAAGGACCTTTTCCATCAACTTACCGACCACCGAAGTAAGACTAACCGGCCTATAATTACCAGGGTCATTTCTATTCCCTTTCTTAAACAGAGGAACCACATTCGCCACTCTCCAGTCCTCCAGCACCACCCCCGTGGACAGTGAGGACGCAAAGATCAAAGCCAAAGGCTCTGCTATCTCATCCCTTGCCTCCCAAAGAATCCTAGGATATATTTCATCAGGCCCAGGGGACTTATCAACTTTCAGTTTGTTCAAAGTTGCTAGTACATCTTCCCTCCGAACATCTACTTCCTCCTGCCTATCAGCCTGTGACACCCTCTCTTCCTCAAAAACATGGCCCCTCTCCTTGGTGAACACCGAAGAAAAGTATTCATTCATCACCTCTCCTATCTCTTCTGACTCCATGCACAAATTCCCACTGCCATCCTTGACCGGCCCCAGCCTCACCCTGGTCATTCTTTTATTCCTCACATAAGAGTAAAAAGCCTTGGGGTTTTCCTTGATCCGACCCGCCAAGGACTTCTCATGCCACCTCCTAGCTCTCCTAAGCCCCTTTTTCAGCTCATTTCTTGCTAACTTGTAACCCTCCATCGAGCCAACTGAACCTTGTTTTCTCAACCCAACATACGCTTCCTTCTTCCTCTTGACAAGACATTCCACCTCTTTTGTGAACCATGGTTCCCTTACTCGGCCATTTCCTCTCTGTCTGGCAGGGACATACCTATCAAGGACACACAGTATTTGTTCCTTGAAAAAGTTCCACTTATCATTAGTGCCTTTGCCTGACAATTTTTGTTCCCATCCTATGCTTCCTAATTCCCGCCTGATTGCATCATAATTACTTCTTCCCAATTGTAAACTATGCCCTGCCATATGGCCCTCTCCCTCTCCATTGCAATAACAAAAGACACCGAATTGTGGTCACTATCTCCAAAGTGCTCTCCCACAACCAAATCCAACACTTGGCCCGGTTCATTTCCCATTACCAAATCCAATGTGGCCCCACCTCTTGTCGGCTTATCCACATATTGTGTCAGGAACCCCTCCTGCACACACTGCACAAAACTGCCCCATCCGAACTATTCGACCTATAAAGGTTCCAATCAATATTTGGAAGGTTAAAGTCCCCAATGACAACTACCCTGTGACCTCCACACCTATCCATAATCTGCTTAGCAATTTCTTGCTCCACATCTCTATTACTATTTGGGGGCCTATAGTAAACTCCTAACAACGTGACCGCTCCTTTCCTATTCCTAACCTCAGCCCATATTACCTCTGTAGGCAGATCCCCTTCGAAATGCCTTTCTGCAGCCGTTACACTCTCCTTGATTAACAGTGCCACTCCTCCACCTCTTTTACCAGCTACCCTACACTTACTGAAACATCTATACCCCGGAACTTCCAATAACTA
Source organism: Mustelus asterias (assembly GCF_964213995.1). Classification (NCBI taxonomy): domain Eukaryota; kingdom Metazoa; phylum Chordata; class Chondrichthyes; order Carcharhiniformes; family Triakidae; genus Mustelus; species Mustelus asterias. The sequence goes on from NC_135802.1 coordinate 126,801,846, forward strand.
TTCCTGTCCTTGTTCTACCCATGTCTCCGTAATGGCCACAACATCGTGGTCCCAAGTGCCAATCCACGCCCCAAGTTCACCTACCTTATTTCGGATGCTCCTTACATTGAAGTAGACACACTTCAACCCACCTTCTTGTCTGCTGGTACCCACCTTTGACCATGATACCCTTCCCAGTACCTCACTACACTCTCTGACCTCCGGACTACAACTCCTTTTCCCATCCCCCTGACAAATTAGTTTAAACCCCCCCGAAGAGCTGTAGCAAATTTCCCTCCCAGGATATTGGTGCCCCTCTGGTTCAGGTGCACCCCGTCCTGTTGGTACAGGTCCCACCTTCCCCAGAAAGTGTTCCAATTATCCACATAGCTGAAACCCTCCCTCCTACACCATCCCTGCATCCATGTGTTTAACTGCACTCTCTCCCTGTTCCTCAACTCGCTATCCCGTGGCACCGGCAACATACCAGAGATGACAACCTGTTTTGTCCTGGCTCTCGGCTTCCACCCAAGCTCCCTGAATTCCTGTTTTAAATCCCCGTCCCCTCTCTTACCTATGTCTTTGGTGCCGACGTGCACCACGACTTGTGACTGTTCCCCCTCCCCCTTTAGAATCCTGAAGACACGGTCGGAGATGTCACGGACCCTGGCATCCGGGAGGCAACATACCATCCGTGAGTCTCTCTTGTTGCCACAGAACCTCCTATCTATCCCTCTAACAAATGAGTCCCCAATAACTATAGCTCTACCGCTCTCCCCCTTTCCCTTCTGAGCCACAGGGACGGACTCAGCGCTGGCGATCTGGTCACTGCGGCTTACCACTGGTAGGTCGCCCCCCTCACCTGTATTTATATAGTACCTCACTACATCTGTGTTTTAGGGTCAATTAAATGGTTTTTGAAGTTTAGTCACTATTGTAATATAGGAGACTCCACAATCAATGTGCACACACTATCCTGCAAATAGCAATGTGATAATGGTTGGCATTGGGTGAGAAATCAATATTAGCCAGGAAACCAGGAAGAGTTCAGAAAGATGGGGAATAATCAATATAAATGTCAATTTAAGCTCCTATAATGGTCTGGCAGGTTTATTCGCTGAGCATAGGTGCGTCATACATGCATGTAGGTATTGTTTTCTCCAGGTGCTATAAGGCAGCCAGTGCAAAGCATTGCTACACTGGGGTGCAGAACTGTAACGACAGTATGCATAGAATCATGTTGCACAGAAGGTGACCCTTTTGCCTGTCTTGTTTGTGCTGTCTCTCTCCAACACCTGCAAATTTCTATTTAAGTATCTATTCAGTTCCCTTTTGAAACTACCAATTGAATCTGCTTCCACCACTCTTCCAGGTCACAATAAATTGCTTCATCAGAAAACATTCTCCTCTATTTCCCAGGACCTCCCCATAGGAAGGATGTGATTGCACTAGAAAGGGTGCAGAGGAGATTCACCAGGATGTTGTCGGGGCTGGAGCATTTCAGCTATGGAGAGAGACTGATTCGGCTGAGGTTGTTTACCTTGCAGCAGAGAAGGCTGAAGGGGGTCCTGATTGCGGTGTACTAAATTATAAGGGCCATGGATAGGAAGGAACATTTCCCCTTTAGTAGAGGGATCTATAATTAACAGGCAGAAGATTTAGAGGGGATTGAGAAAAAACCTTTTCACCCAGAGGGTGGTGATAATCTGGAACTCACAGCCTGAAAGGGTGGCAGAGGCAGGAACCCACACAAATTCAGGAAGCATTTAGATGAACACTTGAAATGTCATAGCATACAAGGCTATGTACCAAGTGCTGGAAATGGGATTAAAATAGGCGCTTGACGGCTGGTGCAGACAAGATGGGATGAAAGGCCTCCATTTGTGCTGTAAAACTCTGATTTATTTTAATTGTCTTAAATCAATGTCTTCTGTTACCGACGCTTCTGCTAATGGAAGCAATTTCTACGTGCTTCCATAAATCTGAATGATTGTTCCCACCTCTAACTGCGGTTGTGTCCAGAAATACACTATGCCTGAAGGGCAGTTTCTGTTTTAACATGTAACAACGTCCTGCACAAATATGGAACCACCTGGACGTCCAAGGGCGAGACCATCAGGGTTTGGGGAGCATCATGTGACTCATTGTTTGGACAGTCGCTTCTGAGACTTTTATACATTTGACGATTTGCCATACCTTCCTTGTTCCTGCCTCTAATGGTTTGTTTCTTTTTTCCCTAGAATCTTATGGCCAAAGCTTTATATGACAACGCACCAGAATCTCCGGAGGAGTTGTCTTTTCGCAAAGGCGATATACTGACGGTGATTGAACAGAACACTGGTGGGTTAGAAGGATGGTGGCTTTGCTCACTGCATGGACGACAGGGCATTGCACCTGGCAACCGTCTCAAACTTCTTGTTGGACCTATTTATGACAGCTCCCAAAATGAACCCTCTCCCTCTGTGGCAACACAGCAGTCACTCCAGCAAGGCATCTATCAAGTACCCCCAAGCATGCAAGGCTCTCCTGGCTGTGGAAGTTCTTTTCGAGATCCTATCTACCAAGTTCCCCCATCACATTTAAGTCAGAACATATATCAAGTGCCTCCCACTGCATCAGGCCAAGCTGCACAAGGTCATGAGATCTATCAGGTGCCACCATCTATTCAGAGAAGTACTTGGGGGGCTGACGGTGCCCCTCCTATAAGTAAGGTAGGTTTCTCTTACTCATTTTGAGTTGCTTCATAATACAGGATTCTCAGTTTTATTAATTTCCATGCTGGCACAAAGGAGCATAAAGTATGTTTCTGGTTCCTACTCTGACAATCTCTGCCAGTCTGCCATATTGTTGGGCAGGGTCCCCTCACCCCATTTTGCACCAGTTTTCTTCTTCCTTTCGGCAGAAAGCATTTGGGGTGGTTTTCAACTAACCAACAGGGTATAAAACTGGCATTCCCATTTAAAGAAATTGCAGTATTTTCATTTTCACTGATTTTTGGGTAGAAAATCTATCCCATTGGGTAATAGATAGGTAAGCTAGCAGTGGCTGTCCCAGCATTCCGTGTCGGAAAACAATCCAGCTGAAGGGAATGTTTCAGTCAATCCTGTCCTTGCCCAGTGGCATTATTGACCATATCTTTCAGCAAGGGTCCCTGGGCAATGATGAATAGAGGAATCCTAGCTGATTTCCTTCTCTTTAAAGCAGAGCGCAAAGTAAAGCACAGTATCTCCCGAGTTTCGTGTGGTGAGGATTAATTGAACAACATTCCTGGTTCACTGGGCAAGCTGCCTGAACCAATAGGGAATTATTTTGGGCTACTGACTGCACTAAATTAGAACATAGAACATAGAACATTACAGCACAGAACAGGCCCTTCGGCCCACGATGTTGTGCCGACCTTCACCAAGATCAAGCTATCCCACTCCCTACCATCCTGGTGTGCTCCATGTGCCTAATTATTCCACACAAACTTGCAGCCAGTGAACAAGTACACCTATTCTTGGTTTAACAACGCATTGGTGATGTGTTAATGATAAGCCATAGGTTGTTCCGGACAAATGTGAGGTAATGCATTTTGGAAGATCTAATACAAATAGAAAATATACAGTAAATGGCAGAACCCTTAAGAGTATTGATAGGCAAAGGGATCTGGGTGTACAGGTACACAGGTCACTGAAAGTGGCAATGCAGGTGGAGAAGGTAGTCAAAAAGGCATACGGCGTGCTTGCCTTCATCAGCCGGGGCATTGAGTTTAAAAATTGGCAAGTCATGTTGCAGCTTTATAGAACCTTAGTGAGGCCGCACTTGGAATATAGTGTTCAATTCTGGTCGCCACACTACCAGAAGGATGTGGAGGCTTTGGAGAGGGTACAGAAAAGATTTACCAGGATATTGCCTGGTATGGAGGGCATCAGCTATGAGGAGAGGTTGGAGAAACTTGGTTTGTTCTCACTGGAGCGACAGAGGTTGAGGGGCGACCTGATAGAAGTCTACAAGATTATGAGAGGCATGGACAGAGTGGATAGTCAGAAGCTTTTTTCCAGGGTGGAAGAGTCAATCACTAAGGGGCACAGATTTAAGGTGTGAGGGGCAAGGTTTAAAGGAGATGTACGAGGCAGATTTTTTACATAGAGAGTGGCGGGTGCCTGGAACTCGTTGCCAGGGGAGGTAGTGGAAGCAGATTCGATAGTGACTTTTAAAGGACGTCTTGACAAATACATGAATGGGATGGGAATAGAGGGATATGGCCCCCGAAAGGATAGGGGGTTTTAGTTAAGTCGGGCAGCAAGGTTTGGAGGGCCGAAGGGCCTGTTCCTGTGCTGTAATTTTCTTTTTTCTTTGTTCTTTGTTATTAAAAGGCGGTGCAACATGGGCTTTATTTGATGGCATTCACCACAAGCTCATTGATGTAGTGCGTACAAACCATGTTAATATTTAACTGATGTACAACTTTAGTGCTTTCTTTACTTGAGTCCTCAACAATGCTAAATACAGTATCAAAGGGAAGAGAAGGATTGAGATTACAACAGGTGGTTTATGTGTAGAGGAGCACCAGCACAGGTTAGATGTGCTGAATGATTGACTTATTTCTGCACTTCAGTATTCTGTGACTATTTGATGCCAGGATGAGCAGTCAGTGCAGAATCACCCAATATAGGGAAGAAGAAACGGAGGCTTCTGCATGTCAATTTGAAAATTTCTTAAATGAAAATTATTAGCTGAAAATTGTAAGCCATTTTGTTAATAGTAAAATACTGCAGATGTTGGAAATCTAAAATAATTTTTTGTCCACAACATAAGTAGTTACATCGATCGAAAGCAAAGCTCATCGTACATCTGTGATATGTTTCTATCTGCAGCACAAACTTCCTGTAAGCATTTTAGTTTCCTCCTGTTACAGTTCAATTGCCACATTTCTACCATCACACTTTGTTCAAAATAGAACTGCAGCATATCAGGACTGAATGTATAAATCAGAATGAGGAAAGGGGGTGGATAAATCAGCAGTCCCAACATTGTTTGGTTCCTGGCATAAAACCTCATTATTATAAAATAGCTACTCTCTGTGAGCAACACCAAATGGAAGTTGCGAGTATCCAATAAAGGATTCTCAGAGAGCAGATGATACATGCAAACCTTTACTTATTTACTAAACCAAATAATATATTGGCACATATATGCAACCATAACTGTTCCTTTATTAATTCTAAAGGTGTTCACCAGTGCCGTTAGTTGCTGTCCAACAGTGTACTTTCACTGATAATAACCTACATGGTGCTCGAGTATAACTACGATAAACTTGCTATTGTTGAAGAATATTCTATGCAAAGTGAGATTGCCTTGCATTAGAGTGGAGTCTTGTATATAATCATGAAAAAACGAATTACTAGCCACAATGTAGTGGTGTTCACACTGATGTTAATGATGAAAGTTGGATATGGAACATCACCAATCAGGGAATTGCAGAGATCTCCATGGATAGTAATTTGGTATAAACCCCATGAGGAGCAGCAGCAGCTCTGTCTGGTCAGCTCTGGGACATTAAGAACAAAGAACAAGAACAAAGAACAATACAGCACAGGAACAGGCCCTTCGGCCCTCCAAGCCCGCGCCGCTCCCCGGTCCAGGATTGAATCCTGAATCCAGGATCCCCGCCCAATTTTCCAGCCTATCTACATACCAATATCCTATCCACCGAGCTGTCCCTCACAGCTACGATGCTTTGTTCATTACAACCTATTAACTCACCCCCATCCCCCCATTCCAGACCATGTGATCTCCAGGGAGAGGCGAAAACCCAGAGTGAAAACCCCAGGGCCAATATGGGGAAAAAAAAATCTGGGAAATTCCTCTCCGACCCCCTGAGGCGATCGAAACGAGTCCAGGAGATCACACTGGCCCTGATCGGAAAATGCTTCCCAACCCTAGTCATTTCCACTTCCACGAACACCATATGAATTCCCTGCCCCCGAGACAGGTTCCCAACTATCCGCAGTCTCGCTCTGTACTGGCACCAGCAAGATGATCATAGAATGAAGCCTTGAAACGAGAAACAAGGAACAATTAGCCCGCGCCGCTCCCTGGTCCAAACTAGACCACTCTTTTTTGTATCCCTCCATTCCCACTCCGTTCATATAGCTGTCTAGATAAGTCTTAAACGTTCCCAGTGTGTCCGCCTCCACCACCTTGCCCGGCAACACATTCCAGGCCCCCACGACCCTCTGTGTAAAATATGTCCTTCTGATATCTGTGTTAAACCTCCCCCCGCCTTCACCTTGAACCTATGACCCCTCGTGAACGTCACCACCGACCCGGGGAAAAGCTTCCCACCGTTCACCCTATCTATGCCTTTCATGATTTTATACACCTCTATTAAGTCTCCCCTCATCCTCCGTCTTTCCAAGGAGAACAACCCCAGTTTCCCCAATCTCTCCTCATAACCAAGCCCCTCCATACCAGGCAACATCCTGGTAAACCTCCTCTGTACTCTCTCCAAAGCCTCCACGTCCTTCTGGTAGTGTGGCGACCAGAACTGGACGCAGTATTCCAAATGCGGCCGAACCAACGTTCTATACATCTGCAACATCAGACCCCAACTCTTATACTCTATGCCCCGTCCTATAAAGGCAAGCATGCCATATGCCTTCTTCACCACCTTCTCCACCTGTGACGTCACCTTCAAAGATCTGTGGACTTGCACATCCAGGTCCCTCTGCGTCTCTACACCCTTTATGGTTCTTCCATTTATCGTGTAGCTCCTCCCTACATTATTCCCACCAAAATGCATCACTTCGCATTTATCAGGATTGAACTCCATCTGCCATTTCCTTGCCCAAATTTCCAGCCTATCTATATCCTTCTGTAGTCTCTGACAATGTTCCTCACTATCTGCAAGTCCTGCCAGTTTTGTGTCGTCCGCAAACTTACTGATCACCCCAGTTACTCCTTCTTCCAGATCATTTATATAAATCACAAACAGCAGAGGTCCCAATACAGAGCCCTGCGGTTTACTGGATTATCCACATGTAAACCAATGTCAGCCTTAATCTTGGAAGAGAGCTGGAAACAAAGGGATAAATAGCAGGAGAACATTGAATAACGGGACGTTCTGAAGTCCATTTGAGTAGACATGTGTCAGCCCAGATTAGGTACTCAGTGTTTTGAAGGTTTGGAGATACAACCTTCAGATGGTGAGGGTGCTATTGCTGAGCAAAGCTGCCATGTAGGATGAGGGTCTCCTCTCGCATCAGTCTGACTTCAGACCCCAGGCTCAGTGAACAGACGGTATGCTAATTGGACCACCCAGCCAGTTTTGCTCTTCGTGATTCTGTTTACTGTAACTTTTATTTTTAGTATTTCACAGAAGTATTACTGAATCCCGTTCAAATCTTTATTTACAGTGAAATGATTGCGCAGTTTGGAGCAGCTTCACAGCTGTTATGCTTCTGGAGCAGTCTGGCTCACTTTAGGCAAATGGTGAAATGTTGGGTAACTAAAAGCAGCAGAGTTTGGGCGTGGAGAGTAGTGACAGAATGTTTAATTTACAGACAACACCATGTCAGATTGCAGCATCTGTGTTTTGAGTCACATAAGGCAGAAGAAATTTGACCAGTCTGATGTGGAGAAGAACTACCTATTAAAGTAGTGGTGTGATTTGTATTGAAGCTGAGCAGACAGCAAGAGGACTGATCAGGAAATGCTTGGCTGGAAAGTAGCAGTTTCCATTTTCATTGCAGTTTATATTGGCAGAAAGGTCAGACATTTCCCTTTTAGGGCCCACCTCTACTTCTCAATTTATCCCCTGGAGCCCATGCTGGTAAATAGCTCCTGCTAAAGCTCAGCGAAAGGGTCCAACACCTTCCAGTTATTAACCAGGTACAGGATGCTGAACTTCATATCCAGTTAGACTTTTCGTGCGGTGCTGCAGTAGTGAGTGTACATGTCTGTTAGTCCAAATGTTTTTTGTTTTTATCCCCCTTATCTCTTTGTCACTTTTTAAATAAAAACAGACTCCAATTGAATGATACCTTTATGATCAAAAAAGCTTCTGCTGTCCAGTTGCACACTCCCAATGCCAAGTATTATCCACTGTGGCCTCATGGTGGGAAACCTCACACATGCAGCCTACAATTCGATGTTAAATTGTGGGTGCATCCATGCAGTTTGCTGTGCTTTCCCAATGGGCAAGGTTCTATGTAATCAGGAAGCCTGCTTCAATATCACTGTCATAGGCTTAGGCAAAGGAAAATCTTGGAAAAATATTGAACCAATAACTCTTGTTCCCAGTCTCAGCTGTGACTAAGTGGACAGTACTTTTGCATCTTCAGCCCAGGAATTTGAGCTCATAATCTTGCTGACACTAAGAGTAGCACTAAGAGAGCATAAGGTGGTGTCTTTCAGATGAAATGATAAACCAAGGGGATTCTCTGTTCTCTCAGGGGTCATAAAGGATGGCACAGTGGTTAGCACTGCTGCCATACAGCGCCAGGGACCTGGGTTTGATTCTTAGCTTGAATCACTGACTGTACAGAGTCTGCATATTCTCCCCGTGTCTGCGTGGGTTTCCTCTGGGTGCTCCAGTTTCTTCCCACACTCCAAAGATGTGAGGGTTTTGTGGATTGGTTATGCTAAGTTGCCCCTTGGTGTCAGGGGGACTAGCAGGATAAATATGTGGGGGTAACAGGGATAGGGTCTGGGTGGGATTGTTGTCAGTACAGGCTTGATGGGCTGAATGGCCTCCTTCTGCACTATAGGGATTCTGTGATAAAAAATTTCATGGCACTATTTTAAAGAAGGCCCAGTATCCTGGCCAGCACATACTACTCGAACAATATCTAAAAATGCACAATCTGATATTTTCTCATTGCTGCTTGTGAGACGTGGCTGTGCGTAAATTGGCTGCTGTGTTCCTACATTATAGTCAGATAGTGGTGGGCTAACCCCAATTATGGACCTCTATAAGATCACCCCAAGTCTCCTACGCTCCAGAGGAAAAAGTCCCAGTCTATCCAGCCTCTCCTATCAAGTCCTGGTAGCATCCGAGTAAATCTTTTCTTCACTCTTGGTTAATAATATCCTTTCTATAATAGGGTGACAAGAACTGTACACAATATTCCAAGTGTGGAATTTCAGGAGGGATCCTCAGATTAAATTCTTCGGTGGAGGAATTCATGGAGTCTTTGATATGAATGAGAATCAATTACATCAGAAAATCTCTTTTCACATTCTTATCTCTCTCCGGCATCTCGCCAGAAAGGATTGAATTGGATTTTGTGATAATCCTCATGAGGTTCATGGGGAATCACTGATTAATCTCCCTGTGGGCCTTGTCAAGTATGAGTTCCTCTGGTAACAGGCAATGGCCTGCCCACTTGAGCCTTTGATAAGGTAGGTAGTATGAAGGGCCAAAGATCCACTGAGCTGCACTGGCAGCAGACTAAAGGAAACCTGTAATGAATCTGGAAGCCCAACTGGGAAGGAACATAGTTTCGTACAGAATACAAAGTAAATGACTGCTGTGATATACACACACTGGTCCCTGCATGAGACTACTGTTGAACCTACTTTATCAAAGGCTCAAGTGGGCAGGTCATTGCCTGTATGGGATATGGGCCAAACGTGGGCAATTGGGACTAGGTCTATGGTTTAAAAAAAGGGGTGGCATGGACAATTTGGGCCGAAGGGCTGTAAACCTCTATGACTGAAAACCGGAAAAGTCCGTCATTATAAAGCATTTTGAAATCCTGAAGTTGTGAAAAGCACGATATAAATGCAAGTGTTCTTTTATTAATTGTTGCTATGGAGCAAGTGAAATCTTGTGCAGAGACAGAACTACAATTTTGGAAATAAGATATAATGGGTGCTGTGCAACAGCCAATGAATGCCATAGTCTGATTACTAATAGCTGCTCAGCTTCCAATCAAAGTTGTCAGGCAAAGACTGGGCATCCCTGCGTGAAAGGGAGGGACGATAAGTTAGAACCTGTGTTTTGATAGAAACGTTTTAAAAATTTGTTCATCAGTTGTGAGTTTCACTGACAAGCTGGCATTTATTGCCATCTCTACACTTTGAGAAGATGGTAGTATGCTGCCTTCCTGAATCTGCAGCTTTTGTAATGTAGGTAGACCCACAATGCTTCTGGAGGAAGTTCAGGACATGAACTGGAGATGATGAAGAAACAGTGACTTATTTCCTAGTTATTTGACTTTGAGGGGAAATTGAACGTGGTGGTGTTCCATTGCGCCTACTGCCCATGTCTTTCCATGTCTTTAGTATCCAACCGGTGGTGGCAGTGATGGAATCCTCTCTCAGCACCAGAGAATTGAGCTAGTACTTTCATACACATCTTCTATCCAAAGATGTGTAGGTTAGGTGGATTAGCCATGGTAAATGTGCAGGGTTAGGGGGCTAGGGCTGGGGTGGGCCTGAATAAGATGCTTTTTGTGGAGAGTTGAAGACTCAGTGGGCTGAATGGCCTCCTTCTGCACTGTAGGGATTCTATAGTTCTGTGGTACACCATAAAACTTTACAGTTTTGGAAAATGTTTTCTCTTCCTCAAACTCCGATGTGTACAGGAATGATTTATGATGTTCACTGCCACACCTCAACAGGTTGAAAAAACATCCCCAAGTTTAACAAACGTCATCACTACCCCTCCTTCTTAAGTGCATTTGTCAATCAACAACTTTGGAGCATTGAGGGCAGGATTTTATGCCCTCACTTGTTTCGAAACCGTAAACTCCCGCCCAAGGTCAACGGACTTTTCCATGCTCCACCCCTCGCCCACTCCGATTCCTGTGGCGGGCAGCCTGGTAAAATTCTAGCCTCTGTTTTTATTAATTAAGCCTACACTGCAGCTACAATTTATTTTTCTGGATGCTCTTATAATCTGAATACAAACTTGTTGAAACTAATTTGCACTTAATTGCTACAATTGTTTATTTGTTGGGCTGTACAAAATGTTCCCAAAACACATCTTCTTTCTCCTCACACTTTGTCTCCTGCTTTACATAGTGCCTGGGTTGTTTCCACCATAGGCTGTTGGGAACCACTAGTTGGGCCATTTCCTGACAATGCATTCCCGACTATTAAAAGTCAGGGAACTCCCACTAGGTTTTGATATCTGGGAGTTGAGGTCGGGCTGGAGTCAGGAACAGAAGCAGGCCCGAGGTGGCAGTGTAGGCATGTGGGTGGTGAGGCGGGCTATTTAGGCCTACCTCAGTTCGCTGGGATATCATCCCAGTCATGCACATGGTTAATAAGCACCTTTTTTGCCGTGACCTCTTACCTATTCGTGTACCCACCCCCCCGCCCCGCCAAGCCTCTTCCATTCCACCTCCATTACCCCTATGGCCACCATACATTCTCCATACACATTCTTCCAGTATCCACCATATACAGAACCAGTGGGCCACATAATAACAACTGGCAAGTCTTTGAAATGCACAGGAAAGTGATAAAATGAGCAAACAGACTTTGAAAATCTCTTGAGAAAAGAACTATTCCTCTAGTAACCCTATGTCAATCGATGACAAAAGCTTTAATCTTCTTGACATCTGCAAATCTTACCCAAATAAACAAATAGGCATTGAAAATTCACCTTAAAGAAAGAAAAACATATTACAACTTCAACAAAGTATCAATCAAGCAAAATTCACACTCCCTTCATAACTGTGTAGGCATTGCCTACAAGGCTGAATTCGTTAAACAATTCTGGACTCCAGCCAAGTATTCACAACGAGGCAGAGGGGAAACCAATACCTGGTCACCTGTGCCACCTGTTTCTGAGATGGCCTCATTATGAATGCTTGGTTAAGTTCCAAGATTGTCTACTGCAATGTCTGCGGGCTGAGTGGGTATGGAGGGTGCAGGGGGCATTAAAGAGACATGTGATAATGTAAACTGTATGAAAGGCACATGGGGGTGGAGGGGGCATGGTTGTATGGAAGGTACATTGGGGATGTGAGGGGTCATGAGGGATCTGAGAGGACATCGGCAAGCCCTTTTAAACTTGCCTGTCAAAAGGTTCCCAACTCCTCAGCAGTTTTCCCCCATGGTTTACAAACTGACTTGTTTGAAGAGTTCCCACAGCCTTCAGGAACCCGACCCCCTCTGGGGAAAATACCAGGGGAAGGGAAATGTGAATTTCCAGCAGTGCTTTAAATTATGAACCCAGTGTAACTTTTAAGGTCCCAACCCACCACATTTCCCAACTCATGGAAAATGGCAGGCTCAGGAATGGCCTGGCCCTGCATGCATCATGACGAGAGCTTGCTCAGTTTCAGGAGGGGGAAAATCCAGCCCCTGTGTTATTTGTGGGAATGTCATTAGTCTGTCAGTAAGAAGTCTCACAACACCAGGTTAAAGTCCAACAGGTTTATTTGGTAGCAAATACCATAAGCTTTCGGAGTCAGATGGAGTGGTCTCTGTGACGAAGGAGCATTGCTCCGAAAGCTTATGGTATTTGCTACCAAATAAACCTGTTGGACTTTAACCTGGTGTTGTGAGACTTCTTACTGTGCTTACCCCAGTCCAACGTCGGCATCTCCACATCATTAGTCTGTCACACAGCCCTTACCAGGAGGATTGCCTGGATAGAATGAGGAGCAGAGTAAACTTTCCATATTCCTATCTGACACAAGTACCCCACTTGACATCAATCCATTGTTCAAGGGCTACAGCTCTGGGAATGAAATTGGCCCACTTTAGTAGCAAAAATGGCAGATTGTGAATTGGCAACCCCTTATGCTCAAGTTTTTACGATGCATTTGACTTTGAAAATATTGCCAAGATTTCTAGCCAAGAAAATGTCAAATCTCCAAAAAATGTTTGAACAGTTGTTATGTTGATCTTCAATGGAAAGTAGATCAGACACAATGAAAAACCAATTCACTAAGAGGCCATTTCATGCTGCTGGCAGAAACCAATTTGATCTCCCTGATGTCCTGGTCACCTAGGTGATCTGTACCATACATTATATAAAATTATTATAGACAGCAGCCTTTAGTGATATTTGAGGAAGTGTTTCTGAATGCTGCAATCAATGATGCCCTTCTCGCCATACATTTTATACAAAAATATGTATGATTTATCTTTCTGTAACTAAGCTACAGCTTCGGAACTTCTTCCGACTCTCATTACTGATGTTCACAGCAGGAAAGTGGAGCTACAGCTGCCTCAATCTATAACCTGTAACCTTAATTAGGGTAAGGAGTGGTGGTGCACTCTGTAGAAAGAAAGAACATGTATTCCTATAGCACCTTCCATGACTTGCACACAGCAAGGTCTCACTAGCAACAATGAGATAAATTTCCAGGTGTTTTAGTGGTGTTGAGTGAGGAATAAACGTTGCCAAGACAACTTTCTTGCTGTTCTTTGAACAGTGCCGCAAGAGCTTTTATACCCATCTAACAGAGCATTGGGACCTTGTTTATTGTCTTATCAGAAAGGAAGACTCCCTGCCAAAGCTGCATTACTGCATAGATGGCTTTGTAGATTATCACTGGAATTTTCCCATCCTGTCTGCCATGGGAATTGTAGTGGGCAGGACACGGACCTTGCAAAGATCCATTGACCTCTGGCGGGATTTTCCGATCTTGAGGTGAGCACGACTGTAAAATCCCACCCTATGTGCTCAACTCTCAGAAGTGGGGCTTGAGCCCATCACTTTTCTGGCTTATTATGTCACTACTTAGCCAAGGCTGACTCTTGACACTTCTCTTTGTACTCCAGGATTGAGCAATGTTCAGAGGCCTACTTGGATGTACACTCTGTAGACTTAAGGTGAAAACACAATAATGTCAGGACACTTAATTCAGACCAAAATAAATCATCCTCTTTATTCACAGGGTTTATAACATTCAAAGAATTGTGTGACAGTGCTTGATTTATGTAATGCTTTAAACCATGTTGAAAATCATTTTAAAATTTCAAGCTTTCCGTGAACTGTTCAGAATCTTTGAATGCAAATTTTGAACAGAATGTGGGTAACTTTAGCTTCAAGGATTTGTTCCACAATGTGGAAATTGGGTGGTTAACACGGAATTTGTACCATTTGTATCATTCAGTCGCCAAGCCGAGGAAGCACTTTTTGATTAAATTAGCAATTATGTTATTTATTAATCAATATTACCACTTGGAGAAGGAATAGCTAGTTAGGTGTTAGCCATTGTATCTCTGCATGTTTCACATGCATTGGATATTTCAAAGATGTGAGGGAATTTATGATGCTTTTAATTTATTAGTAATGTGAAGGTAAATTCCTGATAGGAAACCATTGAAGGAAACATACACTCCAGTATTGCAGCATTGATTTTTTGAGCTATACTCTGTTCAAGTATAGCTACTTATTGGAGTGCAGTGACACTCAGGTCAGTACTCAACATGCCCTCTAATTCTTTGTGTTGGAGTGCGCAGGTGATGTATTTAAGTACCCAGCCCCTTTTTTAAAAAAAGAAATCTACATGGCTCTGCACATGCAGCAACTTTAAGACACTGACTTGTGTGTGGCCTGCACATGTTCTTTCAGGTCACTGTGTAGCAGCACAGCTTACCTATAATTACTCTTCTCCAGGAAAGTAGTTGGCCCAGATAGCTGCCTATAAAAATGCGGATTTCCATTAGCCGTATTTTAGTATTGTCCTTCGCCAGCAAAGAAAACCTCTCTTTTGTTAAGAAAAATGTTTCTAAAGTCCATTTTAAGTTTACAGCATCACCTGAAGTTTTATCTGACACATGTAAGAGAGAAATTATATTTAATGTAGACCAGCTTCTGTCCCAGAAAACCAGAACAATTTGGAAGAACTGGCTAGATTTGGGTCTGGTTATCATCCACATCATTCTTTTTACTAGTACCTGTTAATTCAGCTTTCAAATAAAAACTGATGGGAGATTTTGAATTTGAAATGTGGATTGAGGATTTGCAATGGTGCAATTACTGTGACAAATTAATGACTACAGACTCCATAATGACAAGGCACACAGCCCTCACAATGTCTGGAGGCAGGAAAGAATGGTCAGACTTTAGAAAAAGCGCAGAGTGTATAATTATTCCAGTCATTAATTGAAGAGTTGTTACTAAACTATGCACTCCTCAACAAGTTGGGGCATTACAGGAAAAGTGAATTTTGTGGTCTGCACTGTACATTAATCCAATCATAATCTGGATTTTACTCTTGTTAACTGTTTAAAGTTGATTGTTAATGGAATGCAACAAAAGTGTGGTTAAATGCTAACAGTTATTAATAGTGCATTCTGAAAGTAATTTGAGTCCATTGTGCGTAGAGGTTTCTGATATTGTAATGTGATAAGGTGCAGTATAAATAAATGTAAGCATTGATGCTTGCTATAGACTTAATGTGATTTTTCAGGGATCTTTAACATAGTTTAGGAATATGTTCAAATATTGCATAGAAATGTATAGAAGTCATTTTTATTTCCTGTTACAGACTTAAACCCCTGGAAGATCTGTGATATGAGTTTGGTTTTGACTTCCTGTTTATAACAAGTTACCAGAATTCAAGGGTGGTGCCAGAATAAGATAACATTTACAGTAATAAAAATTGAGCTGAAAAATTACAGTTATCAACATTTCTAGACAACTCAATAGCTGTATCAAAGTTCAAAAAATGTGTCTTACACATAAACGGAATGACCCAGCTGCCCAGTTTACCAGACATGGTTTAATTAGCAAATCTCCTCATTTTTTTCTGTTGTTCTCATCACTTCGTAGCCTTCAAATCACTACGTTTTTCTCCCACTGAGATCTTTCTGTATGTCCATCCCTTTGTTTGGATGTGAGAGCCAGCAGAACAAAACATTCGGATAGCAAAAATATGTGATTACAAAAAAATTGTAGGTGAAATCTCCCCCCCCCCCCACCGTGGCAAGATTGGGGTGGTGTGCGCGTGTGCAGCTGGCGAGTTAGAACTCTGAGACCTTCCTGCCTCCACTCCGATTAAAGTTTGCTTAATTAATGCCTACTTAAGGACCTCATCCTGCCGCAACTGGTATTAATGCAGGGATGCCGGTGTTGGACTGGGGTGAACACAGTAAGAAGTCTCACAACACCAGGTTAAAGTCCAACCAGTTTATTTGGTAGCACAGGTTTTCGGAGTGTCGCTCCTTCTTCTAATGCAGGGAGCATGGCAAGCAAACCAATGTGGGGTTGTTTTGCGGGGTCCTGGACAGGATCCCTCGTTCAGTGCCTAAGCAAGGTCCCCAATATTGGGAAGCTGCTGACCTCCTTCCTCTGCCTGCCCAGTGGGGTGCGATTCCATAGAGCTTCTATTCGGTCATTAGCAGGTAGGTCTTCTGACTCCAGGGTCCTTGACATGGTGGGAAGATGCTGGATTGGAACATAAACATTAGCATGGGCTGAATGGTTTGTGTGTTTGCCATACATCTTGTGTAATCCTTTGTAAAACACCTGATGAAGGGGCAGCGCTCCGAAAGCTCGTGCTACCAAATAAACCTGTTGGACTTTAACCTGGTGTTGTGAGATTACTTATAGTTTGATCAAACTGAGCAGACTTGAAATAAAAAAACAGAAAATGCTGGAAACATTAGCAGATCTGGCAGCACCTGTTCAGGTGGAGTCAAGAGTGTTAATGTTTCAGTTCTGTCAGAACTCCAACAAAGGCATCTGAAGTGGGTTGGTGGAGTGGGGGGAGGGAAGGGAGATTCTCAGAGTGGGTATGTCCCCTGCATCTTGAAGTAAGATCTGTTCCACCAACATTGGAGTGCAAAAGAGAACAAACACCAGAAGGCCCCCAAGGCCATCCTCTTTTCTTAGTTTTTTGAGGAAGTGACAAAAACAGTTGACGAAGGAAGGGCTGTTCATGTCGTCTATGTGGATTTCAGTAAGGCATTTGACAAAGTCCCACATGGCAGGTTGGTTAGAAAGGTTAAGGCTCATGGGATACAAGGAGAAGTGGCTAGATGGATGGAGAACTGGCTTGGCCTTAGGAGACAGAGGGTAGCGGTCGAAGGGTCTTTTTCCAGCTGGAGGTCTGTGACCAGTGGTGTTTCGCAGGGCTCTGTACTGGGACCTCTGCTATTTGTGATATATATAAATGATTTGGAAGAAGGTGTAACTGGTGTTATCAGCAAGTTTGCGGATGACACGAAAATGGCTGGACTTGCGGATAGCGAAGAGCATTGTCGGGCAATACAGCAGGATATAGATAGGCTGGAAAATTGGGCGGAGAGGTGGCAGATGGAATTTAATCCAGATAAATGCGAAGTGATATATTTTGGAAGAAATAATGTAGGGAGGAGTTATACAATAAATGGCAGAGCCATCAAGAGTATAGAAACACAGAGGGACCTAGGTGTGCAAGTCCACAAATCCTTGAAGGTGGCAGCACAGGTGGAGAAGGTGGTGAAGAAGGCATATGGTATGCTTGCCTTTATACCCCGCCCTATAGAGTATAAAAGCTGGAGTCTGATGATGCAGCTGTATAGAACGCTGGTTAGGCCACATTTGGAGTACTGCGTCCAGTTCTAGTTGCCGCACTACCAGAAGGACGTGGAGGCGTTAGAGAGAGTGCAGAGAAGGTTTACCAGGATGTTGCCTGGTATGGAGGGTCTTAGCTATAAGGAGGGATTGGGTAAACTGGGGTTGTTCTCCCTGGAAAGACGGAGAATGAGGGGAGATCTAATAGAGGTGTACAAGATTATGAAGGGGATAGGTAGGGTGAACGGTGAGAAGCTTTTTCCCAGATCAGAAGTGACGATCACGAGGGGTCACGGGCTCAAGGTGAGAGGGGCGAAGTATAACTCCGATATTAGAGGGATGTTTTTTACACAGAGGGTGGTGGGGGCCTGGAATGCGCTGCCAAGTAGGGTGGTGGAGGCAGACACGCTGACATCGTTTAAGACTTACCTGGATAGTCACATGAGCAGCCTGGGAATGGAGGGATACAAACGATTGGTCTAGTTGGACCAAGGAGCGGCACAGGCTTGGAGGGCCGAAGGGCCTGTTTCCTGTGCTGTACTGTTCTTTGTTCTTTGTTCTTTAGTGGGTGGGTTGAGGCTGGGTAAAAACAAAGATCTGCATTTTTCCTACCACAGGTTTTGACTGCCCACTTGTGTCAGATCTCTTTGTTGGGACATCCATTGTTAATAACTATTTGAAAGTGGGAATGCCTCTGCACTCCTCATTATAACATGTTTGTTTAGTAGGGGCATTGACCCAGTTACATCCACTGGAAAACTTCTGTAATTTTGAAAGTCCGGGCATGGGTGCGGAGTCCTGATGACCGGCTTCTGTCCAGTGTTTGCTCTTCCCCCTGTCTCAGTGATGTCCACTCTCCAAGCGCAGGGTAGTGGAAAGTCTATCTTTGTATTTTTTTTAGCATTTTTAAAAGAAAGTGTATAGCCAGAGAGACATTATCGAACATTCTTCAGCATCTGTCTTTAAAATGCATTGCCTCTGGTGGGAGTTGGAATGAACAAGTGGAGTCTTGTGAATCATTTGCTACAGGCTGCAGATTGATATTCCTGTTTTACCACAGCCACACTTTTGGCACGAGTTTCAGCAGAATCTGTCCCTGGCAGCCATGTCACAACAAGTTTGTGTTTTCAAGATCTTTGCACCTCCGTCATGGGTGATGTCTTTTCAACCTAACATCTGGCATGGCAGAGTTTGAATGGATTAAAACAGTGCTGTCTTTCAACACAGTCCTTCCAGGTTACTAAATAGATGAGCTCAGGTTGTTCCACGTAGGTGGTGCTTACATCAACAATATTCCCGTCGCCCTCCCAGGTCTGCCGCAGTTCTTTCTACACATCATGGAAAATAAAAAGCTAGATAAGCTCATGGGGAAGAAGGGACTAGATGGTTACAATGGTAGATTAGATGAGAAATGGTGGGAGATTGCTGGATTGGAGCATAAACATTAGCATGGGCTGAATAGTTTGTGTGTCTGCCATACAGAGTGAGACTGCGGATAGTTGGGAACCTGTCTCGGGGGCAGGGAATTCATATGGTGTTCGTGGAAGTGGAAATGACTAGGGTTGGGAAGCATTTTCCGATCGGGGCCATTGTGATCTCCTGGACTCGTTTCGATCGCCTCAGGGGGTCGGAGAGGAATTTCCCAGATTTTTTTTCCCCATATTGGCCCTGGGGTTTTTCACTCTGGGTTTTCGCCTCTCCCTGGAGATCACATGGTCTGGAATGGGGGAGTGGGGGTAAGTTAATAGGTTGTAATGAACAAAGCATCGTAGCTGTGAGGGACAGCTCGGTGGATAGGATATTGGTATGTAGATAGGCTGGAAAATTGGACGGGGATCCTGGATTCAGGATTCAATCCTGGACCGGGGAGCGGCGCGGGCTTGGGGGGGCCGAAGGGCCTGTTCCTGTGCTGTATTGTTCTTTGTTCTTTGTACATCTTGTGTACGGCAGATACACAATCCTGTGTAAAACATAATGATAGGAGTTCTGTTTCAGCCTTTTTTAAAACTCCGAACTGGTCTCAAACTCCCTTGGAATTTAGTCTGCAATATTTGTTTGAGAGAGGACAACAAAGATTTTGCTTTTAGTTGCAACCCAATTTTTGCCTATAGTTAAGGTGGGCTCTGCAACACTGGCAGCCATAAAACTTCAGTTAGGTATTTATGGAGAATACTATCAAGGAAAAATTGGACCGTCAACAGGTTGAATGTTAGGATAACTTGTTAATTGTCGTGCCCGGGAAGCTCTGGGTGCAGGGTGCAGATTCCTCAATTGAGGGTAGGAAAATGCCAGTCAGAGTTTGCATGTTGTATTACAAGCACTGACCAGAGAACATCAATTTATCTATCCTGCCCAATCCATTCCCCACACTTCCCCATACACACTTTTTTTAAGGCCATTTTATTAGCATTCAGTTTGAGCCCAAGTATCTGTCCTGCTAAACTAGTTATTATCTCACTTGTTTTAGATCCATAAAATGGGCACAATGCTGGTAAGCTTAGTCCCCCCCCATTCCTAGTGTGGAACTCAACACAAAATCATGGAACCATAGAATTCCTCCAGTACAGAAGGAGACCATTCAGCCCATTGAGTCTGTACTGACTCTCTCAGAGAGCATCTTACCCAGGCCCACCCTCACTGCCCTATCCTCGTAACCCTGCACATTTACCATGGTCAGTCCACCAAACCTACACACCTTTTGACACTAAGGGGCAATTTAACATGGCCAATCCACCTAACATCTTTGGACTGTGGGAAGAAACCGGGGCACCCAGAGGAAATCCATGCAGACGCTGGGAGAACATGCAAACTCACACACAGTCACCCAAGGCAGCATTTGAACCCAGGACCCTGGTGCTGTGAGGCAGCAGTGCTAACCACTATGCCACCATGCCACCCCAAATCTACAACCTTCTGACTCAAAAACCAAATTGCTACGAACAAAGTCAAACTGCCATGTCAGTAATGCAGAATGAATTCTTCATAAACGTTTTCAAGTGACTTTTGAATTCATCATAAAGTTGGCAACTGGTGACAGGAGGAGGCACAGTATGAATGGTTGTAGGATTGACTCTGCAGTAGGATGGATAGGAATGCAGAGCTTTGGTCGTTTTTTGATGTGTTGAAAATTGAGTTGCTGAGGACACAAAATAACAAAGGAAAGCCTCTGTTCCACATTTGTCTTTTAAATGTCTGCAGTATACTCTGTGCTGAAAAAGACGGATATTTGGTGAACCACTGAATTTCAGCTTGGCAGCCAGGCCTGGGATTCCCATTTCAGCTTTTATTTTCTCCTCTGAGAAGCACCTGCTTCTGTCTTTAATTGGTGTAACCATAAGCTGGGGTGAAAGGTCAGTAGATCTGTGGTGATCTGATTTTTGTTTATGGCCCTTGTCCCCGTGTCCTTTAGAAGTGCACAAAGAATCGAAGGGCGGAGAAAACTGATTTGTTTCAACAACCCATTTGGATTCTATTCTCATTTTTTTCTTTCCCGTTCCCACGTTTGGAATTTGGGCTTTCAAATGCCAGCTGGTTAACACACTTGCCACGCAGAATGACTAGTTTTTCTTCTTTGCTTGTGTGTTTGTTGCTTTTTTGACCTTCAACTATTTTTAGCACAATGAAGTGTAGTTATTATTCTTCTCTAATTATATATCACATGTGAATTAAAATAGAGACAACAGTAAACATTCGGGTACATTAAACCTTCTGGCTGTTTCCACATACTTAATGAACCAAAACATGCTTTGTAAACACAGGATAGAAGTTCTTCTAAATATTTATTCAGTTGATTGGTGTAAAAAATAAAAGTACTGGTTTTGAAAGACATTACTTTAGTGTGACAGATTAATTATTATAATCTTTTATCATTTCTCTTTGAAGATCACTTTCTTGTCTGTGAGCTGGCCATAACCCCTTGCTTTTAACTGGAAAAAAATAGAAATGTAGTCAAACTAAAGCAGTGTAAAACCATCTGGGCACCACCTTAAAAGGAAACTGCCCCATCTGCTGAATCAATATTGACTTTCCTGGGAAGAAGATGGCTCCTCGCAGTTCCACCCCACCATGTCAGTTTTCACATGTAGATTGGTAGCTTTCACTGAAATGGCGTCTCTTTCTACGTGCCTCAGCATCTCGCTCTGTCCATGCATCACTTTGTTCACATTGATCTGTCATGGCCTCTTTCATACTTTATTTATGTCTCAACTTGATTGGCCTTGCTCTGGAGAATTTTAACACTTTATTTTTGAAGTGACCTTTCTAAATAGCAGTGTCTTTGTTCATGGCATGATTTTCCACTTTTCCTGCTGTCTCAAGAGAGCTGTTTTAACATTTTTCATACATTAAGTCTATTCTTTCCTTCTCTCTGCAGTGGGAATAGCTCCGAATATGTTGTCCTAAGGCAGGCTGGCTAAGAGAATTTTTGGGCCCTCCATCTGTTTCAAGCAGATGGCACCAATGAATAAGAAAACTGTGGAGTGAAAAAGTTCCCCCAAACAGATGGCCTGAGCTCTGTGTCATTTTCTAAAAGGGTTAGCAGGGTTTCAGTCATTTACTTGGAAAATGAATGCCACCACACCCATATTTTGTCAAGAAAAATGTGTGGTTACCCTGTGCTGAAAGAAGTATGATCAACAAATTGCTGTACTATTCTGTTGTACAGGGCAGACTGAGCAACAGACTGGGGCACAGGGTGCAGACTGAGCCATGGACCAGGGCACTGGGCATAGACTGAGCTATGGACTAAGGCACAGACTGGGGCACAGGGCACGGATGGGGCCATGGACTGGGGCACGGACGGGGCCATGGACTGGAGCAGAGGGCACAGACTGGGGCACAGGCACAAACTGAGCTATGCATTAACATACATTATAGATTCTTTAAGATTTTATTTGTTTGGGCATTTAGAGCAATTTCCTTCTGTAACCACAAGATAGCTAATAACAAGTTTTCAACTGCAATATTTATTATGTGTTCAGTCCCTAAACCCAGATGATGAAACAAGATTATTTTCCATCATCAGCTTGGATTGGATTCAGAAGGTGATGTACTAATCCACTGTACCACCCACACACCTCAATAAATTACTACCCCCTTATTGGAGTTGCAAATTTTAAAAAACTATGTAAATTGGGCAGGCTGCCCACTGGGAACACAAGCCTCTGCTCTCACCGTGCAATTATCTATATATACCCTAATAAAAGTGGACAGATAGCTCACTGTTAATCATCTAGTAAGACTTAGCCCGTTGGGTGAGCTGTACTACATTTCCATGCTTAACTAACTCTCGTCAGACTTGTGATTTAAGGATGGATAAGAGGATGATTAGCTTCCTGAAACTTACCTTTTTCTTTATAACTGTCTCCAAAACACTGATCTATTGTACCAAAATGCTTCAGATTAGGATCTTTATATCTCTGAGGGTCAGTGACAACTTCTGTTGTAACTTGTCTTTGCTTTGAGGACGTGGTATCTCTGTCATTGGCTGACGGGATACTATGTGTTTCAATTGATAAAAATCAGGTGCATCTTTGTTTCCTATATTAGTCTTCCCAGATAGTGACAAACATGTCAAATCAGTCCTTCCATGAGGAGAAAATTGTTCCTTTTCACATGTAGGGTCTCCCATTGACATTATTAAAAATCCAGGTGTAACCTGAGATAAGTTAGCAACAGAAGAATTAGTGATAAACATTATTGACTGAACTTTGGCCCGATAACGTAATGATCTGTAATAGGCGGAAGTGGCTGAACAGCTCCAGTAGTAAAGGGCTACATTCTTTATTGAGACTGAAGTTCAAATTCTAGTCTCAGCTGAAATTTGAACCCAGTTAACCCAATTGGTGAGATAACTTCTGGCTAGCTGTTCAGGAGATTTATCACTGCAAATCTGGATACTGCACCAGCCCAGATTGTACTCATTTTGAGTTTCTCCATATGCTTTGTATAAGTGCCTGTAGAAAGAAGTTATTTGAAAGTTTATTAGTAATTTACTTTTTGTTTTATTTTCCTACAGGTTGTGACTCCTATCAGA
Source organism: Mustelus asterias (assembly GCF_964213995.1). NCBI lineage: Eukaryota > Metazoa > Chordata > Chondrichthyes > Carcharhiniformes > Triakidae > Mustelus > Mustelus asterias. The sequence goes on from NC_135802.1 coordinate 126,825,314, forward strand.
TGTGGACAGGGCTACATTTATGACTCTCCATCAAGACAGCAACAACGAGTTTATGATATCCCACCAGTTCGCCATCAAGGGGTATGTAATAATGCAGAGCAACAGTCCATTCAGCCCAATTAGCCTGTACTAGTATTCATACTCCAAATTTCTTTCTTTCTATTCCATCCATCTCATCTCAACCTTTCAGCATTTCTATTTGCTTGTTTCTCACATACTTGTTTAATTTCCCTTTGAAAACATTTACTTTCTTGTGGCAGTTCCACATTTGAACCACTCTCAGATAAGAAAATTCTCCTCATTTTCTTTTTGGATTTATTAGTAGCTATCCTAATTTTTAGATTCTCCCACATGTGGAAACATTCTTTCTAAATCTATCCTATTTTAATAGTCTATAATGAATCTCCTCTAAGTCTTTTATATTGAAAAATTGTCTCAATCTTTTCCAATACCTGTAATCTCTCTGTTCTGGTACTAATCCTTGTAAGTTTATTTGCACTTTCTAAAGTATTTCTATGTCCTTTATATAATACGGACACTGTGCACTGTACTGTTCAGTTAGGCCTGGCCAGGATCCCATACTGGTTCAGTGAAACTTTGTTACTTTTGAATGCCACATGCCTAGAAATAAATCTCCATGTTGTGAGTATGTTTATATGCTTTCCTGACATACATTGCTGCTTTTAATGATTTTTTTTCCATCTGTACTCCTAGATCCCTTTACTCTTGTACTTATATTTTAGTTTATATTATATTATTATACTTGTATTATAGTTTCTTATATTTAGTTTCTTATTATTTATGGTGGAGACGATTTTGATCCAGGGACAGTGAAAACTTAGAATGGCAATATAATTCCAAGTGTGGCTTGGAAGGGAACTTGCAGATGGTGGTGTTCACATGTGTCTGCTACACTTGTCCTTCTTGGTGGTAGAGGTTGTGGGTTTGGAAAGTGTTGTTGAAGGAGCCTTGGTGAGTTCCTGCAGTGCATCTTGTAAATGGCTGCCAATGTGCATCGTTGGTGGAGGGAGTGAATGTTTGTGCTTGATGTGCCAATCAAGTGGCCTGCTTTGTCCCGGATGGTGTCGAGTTTCTTGATTGTTGTTGGAGCTGAACTCGCCCAGTCAAGTGGAGACTATTCCATCACATTCCTAACTTGTGCTTTGTGTTTGATGAACAGGCTTTGGGGAGTTGGGAAGTGAGTTACTTGCCTTTGACTTGCTCTTGTAGCTACAGTATTTATATTTTGATTTGGTTTTGAGTTGATTTATTATTGTCACATGTATTAACATACAGTGAAAAGTATTGTTTCTTGCGCGTTATACAGACAAAACATGCCGTTCATAGAGAAGGAAATGAGAGAATGCAGAATGTAGTGTTACAGTCATAGCTAGGGTGTAGAGAAAGATCAGCTTAATGCAAGGTAAGTCCATTCAAAAGTCTGACAGCAGCAGGGAAAAAGCTGTTCTTGAGTTGGTTAGTACGTGACCTCAGACTTTTGTATCCATTTCCCGAAGGAAGAAGGTGGAAGAGGGAATGTTCGGGGTGCGTGGGGTCCTTAATTATGCTGGCTGCTTTGTCGAGGCAGCGGGAAGTGTAGACAGAGTCAATGGATGGGATGCTGGTTTGCATGATGGATTGGGCTACATTCACGACCTTTTGTAGTTTCTTGCAGTCTTGGGCAGAACAGGAGCTATACCAGGCTATGATACAACCAGAAAGAATGCTTTCTATGGTGCATCTGTAAAAGTTGCTGAGAGTCATAGCTGAGAGACATGCCAAATTTCCTTAGTCTTCTCAGAAAGTAGAGGCATTGGTGGGCTTTCTTACTATAGTGTCGGCATGGGGGGACCAGGACAGGTTGTTGGTGATCTGGACATGGCTAGTCCAATTCCATTTCTGGCCAATGGTAACCCCCCAGGATGTTGATGGTGGAGAATTAAGCAATGGTAATGAAATTGAATGTCAAGGAAAGGTGTTGGATTCACTCTTGTTAGAGACAGCCATTGCTTGGCATTTATGTGGTGTGAATGTTACTTGCCACTATCAAACTAAGTCTGAATGTTGTCCAGGTCTCATTACATATGGACACGGATTGTTTCAGTATCTGAGTCATCATGAATGGGGCTGAACATTGTGCAATTATTAGCAAACATCCCCACTCTGATCTTTATGATAAGGAAGGTCCAGTGGCGTGTGACTAGTGGCGTGCCGCAGGGATCGGTGCTGGGGCCTCAACTATTTACCATATACATCGATGATCTGGAGGAGGGGACCGAGTGTAGGGTAACAAAGTTTGCGGATGACACTAAGATGGGTGGGAAAGCAAATTGCGTGGAAGACAGAGTCTGCAGAGAGATTTGGATAGGTTAAGTGAGTGGGCGAGGATCTGGCAGATGGAGCATAACGTTGGTAAGTGTGAGGTTACCCACTTTGGAAGGAATAATAGGAAAAGGGATTATTATTTAAACGGTGAAAAATTACAACATGCTACTGTGCAGAGGGACCTGGGAGTCCTTGTGATTGAATCACAAAAACACAGTTTGCAGGTGCAGCAGGTGGTCAAGAAGGCAAATGGAATGTTGGCCTTTATTGCTAAAGGGATGGAGTATAAAAGCAGGGAGATCATGCTGCAACTGTACAAATCTCTCTGCAGACTGTGTCTTCTACGCAATTTGCTTTCCCACCCATCTTGGTGTCATCCGCAAACTTTGTTACCCTACACTCGGTCCCCTCCAGCTGGTGAGGCCGCACCTAGAGTACTGTGTACAGTTTTGGTCACCTTATTTAAGAAAGGATGTATTGGCTTCGGAGGGGGTGCAGAGAAGGTTCACTAGGTTGATTCCAGAGATGAGGGGGTTGGCTTGTGAGGAGAGATTGAGCAGACTGGGCCTGTACTCTTTGCAGTTTAGAAGGTTGAGGGGAGATCTTGTAGAGACATATAAGATAATGAAGGGGCTAGACAGGATAGAAACATCGAGATTGTTTCCACTTACAATGGAAACAAGAACTAGGAGGCATAGCCTCAAAATATGGGGGAGTCAATTTAGAACAGAGTTGAGGAGGAACTTCTTCTCCCAGAGGGTAGTGAATCTTTGGAATTCTCTGCCCAATGAAACGGTAGAGGCTACCTCATTAAATGTGTTTAAGTCACAGATAGATAGGTTTTTAGCCAATAAGGGAATTAAGGGTTATGGGGAGCGGGTGGGTAAGTGGAACTGAACCCACTATCAGATCAGCCATGATCCTATTGAATGGCGGAGCTGTATCCCTTAATGCCATTGGTATCCAGAGGTTTTATCGATTTCTGTCTTGAACATGCCCTTCTTTGTGTCAACAGCAATCTTGGGTACCACACATTTGATCCCTTCATCCAAGTCATTGATATAGACTATAAGTAGTTGAGGCTGCAGCACTGATCCCTGTGGCATTCCACTAGTTACAATTTACCAACCAGAAAGTTACCCATTTATCCCTACTCTGCTTCCTATGAACCAGAGTGATGGAAAGCAAAATCAAAGAAAAATCTGAGAGAAAAAAATTTCAAAATCCTAGCAGTTTCAAGTCTATTAATATTTAGATCATGTTTGGCATATGTTCTGACCAACCCTAATTTGTCTTTAACAGCTATATGACATCCCTCCTACAATGCTAAAAGGAGCCATGCATCAGACACAACTGGAAGAAATTAGAGCCAAAGGATTGTATGACATCCCAGCTAGTATGGGGAAGGAGAAGCAAAGTGTATGTATTTGCTGCACATCCACACACACAAACACGGTTTTGGTTTTAAAACTGAAAACTTTTTTTAATATCAAGAGTTCAAAATAAGTTGGTGGCCAGAATCCAATGATCCCTTAATGCTCTACAATAGATCCCCGATTGTGAAAAATTAATATTGTTTGCAATCCTTTGAGCATGGATTTGCTGTTCACAAATAATCATTGTTTTAACCATTTTACTCATTGTATGAATAGCGAGTTGAGGCTAATACAACTGACAGGATGGTTCAGAAGTTCACACTTAATTATTCAGTAAGGATTGGCTTCTCCGTTCTATCAAAAAGAATGTCAGTAATGGTGATAAATAATATTATCAAGTTCTGTATCAAAAAATGTGTTGAATTATTTTTGCAATTTATTTTTAGGTTTATGATATTCCACCCACTTCTTTCAAGGAGGCAGTTGGCAGTCATGACAGAGAAGCTACATATGACTTCCCACCACCGATGAGACACTTCACAGATCCACTTTTGAGTCAAAAATCTGAAGGGTTATATGACATCCCTCCAACTACTGTAAAGCCAACTTTAAAACTGAACACAATCCATCCAGGAGGTGGGATCAATTCTCTGAAACAGTCTATTTATGATGTCCCACCAACAGTAGTTAATTCAGAGTTGGTTTCAAAAAAACAGTGCATTTATGATATCCCACCAGCCCACCAACAGTCCCCACAAAAAGACGTCTATGATATTCCTCGAGGCTTTCAAAACTTTGATCGAGCTACACCAGCAGCAGAGAATGCAATATATGACGTTCCACCACAGGTTTCGCAAGATTTGAAGGTGGTACAGGATGTGACTGATGGAATGAACCGTTTGTCCTTCTCTAGCACAGGTAGCACACGGAGTAACATGTCTACATCTTCAACCACATCAAAGGAGTCTTCTATTTCAGCCTCACCATTGCCAGAGAAGAAGTTACTGCTAGACCTAGACTCTGCTTTTGAAAGACTGGCTCAACTGCAACATAATGTGGATACATCAATAAAGGAGCTTGTAGCTTTTGTCATTCCTAACTGGAGATCTTATGAAATAATGGAAAAAAACCTCAATGGAATACATGCCAATGTTGACAAAGTAAGGCACTCATTACTGGGATTCTTTGGATTTGCCCAAGGAGCTGTCGCAAATGCGTCACGTTTATCAGATAACAGTCTTCACAATAAACTAAGAAAGCAACTGCAGCGTTTGGATGACTCTTACCAGATTTTGCTCCAAACCAGCCAGGCACTAGATAATAATAACTGGTCCTTGAACATCTTGGTGGTAAACAGGTCTCATAATAAATGCGATGACTTAGACCGTTTTGTTATGGTGACAAAGACTATACCAGACGATGTTAAGCAGTTAGCATCGTCTATCAGCACAAATGCAGAACTTTTATTCAAACAAGGTGTTGGAATTACAAACCTAGAAACTGTCCATGAAATAAACCAGGTGACTGTTGGCGACAACAGTACTACAAACTGTAATCAGCCCCATTCACAAGGAGATAAGACATTGATTCAGATAAAGCCTTTGCATAGCCCACCACAGTTGGACCACCAGGATCATATTAAAAGCAAAGAAACCATAGATAAAAGTTGGATGGAAGACTACGATTATGTCCATTTGCAGGTTTGTACTAGTTCTCACCTTTTGAATTGAACTGAGCCTGTTGTCTGGATGGATTGCATCCTTATATTTTAAGAGAATCTAGGAAAGAGATAACAGAAGCATTTCTAATAATTCATTACAAGAAGGCAAGGTGCCAGAGGACTGGTGGATAGCTAATGTAATTCCCATTTTTAAGAAGGGAAATTGAACATGCCCAGGCAATTACAGACCAGTCAACTTCGCATTGGTAGTAGGAAAAATAATGGAATTCCTTCTAAAGAAGAAAATAGAAGAACATCTAGAAAAGAAAGATGTAAGAATGAATAGTCAGCATGAATTTCAATGGGGAAAATTTTCTTTGACCACCTTTGGTAAGATGCCCAACCAAAGACAAATGAATAAGGCCAGAGAATGTGGAGTCAGGAAACCAATGGCAGAATGGAGTGATAGTCCGCTTCAAGACAGAAAGCAGAGAGGGGAACAAAGGGTAGTTGTTCAGAGTGGCAGAAGGTGAGAAGTGGTGTTGCACAAACTTCAGTGCTGGGACCACTGCTGTTCACAATTTCTTCACATTTGGATTTTAGAATCAGAAGCACAGTTTTTAGATGACACCAAATTGTGGGGGGATGATTAACACTGAGGAGAACAGCAACAAATTCCAGGAAGATGTTAATAAACTTGCAAATGGGCAATTAATTTGCAAATTATGTTCCACAAGGATGAATGTGAGGTTGTACATTTTGATAGGAAGAATAGGGACATCACTTATTACTTGCAATGTGCAATCTAGGTCAGGTAAAGGAATAATGGGACATTGCAATATAAATATACCAATCACTAAAATTTGGACAAGATGTTAACGCCATTTAAAACATCAAGTAGGCTTTATTTCTCAAAGGATAGAATTAAAGAGGGGAAAGGCTATGCTAAACCTGTATTGAACCTTGGTTCGGCCATATTTAAAGCACTCACTATATTATAAAAAGGATATGGAGGCACTGGAGATGGTACAGAGATGATTTACAAGGATGATAGCAGAAATGCATAGGTGTACCAGTCAGGAAAGGATGAAAATGCTAGGGATGAAATTTTCCCATTTTTTTGACAGAGGTGCGGCGGGTGGGAAAAACCGCATTAAAGCCACCGGCCCCAACAGTGGCTTTCTCTGCAGTATTGTCAGGGAAGTAGTTGAAAACTGTTGAGGGGGCGGGCCCACTGATTGAGTCTGCCCTGCCAGCAACTTAACCACTTAAAGATCAGGGCACCCTTTTTTAAAGGACGCTCAACACAAAAAATTAAAATGAAAAACCCCACCTCCGGCAACAACTCCCCACAGAGCACTGGCCCCGGCACTAACTGGGCATCATGATACTAAGAGGTAATTTAGCATGGCCAATCCACCTAACACGCACACCTTTGGACTGTGGGAGGAAACTGAAGCGCCCGGAGGAAACCCACACAGACTGGGGAGAATGTGCACACAGACAGGAATCGAATCTGGGTGCCTGGCGCTGTGAGGCAGTAGTGCTAACTGCTCTGCCATGGGGTTATCACTAATGGGGTTCTGAATGTTGAATATCGGGATGCCCATGACCTGATTGGTGGGGGAGTGGGGACAATTGCAATGGGAAATCCTGCAGACATGACTTGTGTTTTAGGCCTCTCGTGAGATTTTCCGCTCCCGTCTGCCTAAATCGGAGCAGATAATCACCCCCCAGTGTCTCTCGTCTTGAAAGAAGGAGGCTACAGGGTGACCTAATTGAGCGATTGATAATGATCAAAGGTTTTGTTAGCTTTAATGGGGTGCATGCAGAGATAATGGTCGGAAATCTCCAGCCATTCACACACTGCCAGCATGGATGGAGAATTTGATGCTCAGCTAAATCTCCATTCACTACAGCAGGACCAGAGAATCCCATTGGCATGAACAGCCAGAGAACTCTGCCCACTTGCAGGGAAATACTTGTACAGGCCATCAATTTAAGATGGCCAACATGAAATCTAATGGCGTATTCGGAAGAAATGTCTTAATCCAAAGGATAGTTGTTCAGAGGGGCAAAGGATGGGAAGTGAGTTACACGAGCTTCAGTGCTGGTGTGTGCGTGATTGTATGTGCGCGTGGGTGTTTTTACAAAATAACTTGTTCATATTTGATGATTTTGCATTTTGAAATATTAAGGGGAAAGATGAATTCGAGAGGCAACAAAGGGAACTCCTGGAAAAAGAAAATATTGTCAAACAGAACAAAGTGCAGCTGGAGCAACATCAAGTATGTTTTATTGTGTGTGAATGTTTTCTTCAGTTAATAACCTGAAAGATTTTATGTCAACGAGAATTTTAACTCCCTTTGAACATTCTACAAATGCTTATGTGAAGGTTTAATCAAATTGATTAACAGTGACTGCCATTTAACATATTTATTTTAAATACATATTTGGCGAAGTACTCTGGCCTCCCCTCAACATGTTTCTCAGCAGCGGATGATGGCGTACCGTTCACTGATGGAGGGATCCTCTGGTCCTGCCACTGTCAATGGGATTTTCCATTGAAGTCACCCGACGCCGCTGGGAAACCCGCGGCCTGGGGTGTGCCGCCGGCGGATCAGAGAATCCCTCCGGTGTGAACGGCAGAAGAATTCCGGCCATTGACTTTGACAAGATACTAACATGAATATATAAAATTCATGATATATATGACAGCAAAATGTGGAAATGCTAATGTTCCATAGTCTCTCAATTCTGCATTAACCCATCAGGTGAAACTCTTAAGTAATTTTGGAAGGTATTCTCTTCTCCTTATTAAATTTGACCTTCTGTCCTCGTCACTCATTTCCTACCTCCAGTAAAAAGTGAGGGGCAATGTTGGTTGCAAATGAGATTCTGACTTGTGTTGCCTAGCAATAATCAAGTTTTACAATCACAGGACCATAAATCTTGCTACTCTGAAAGCATTTAGTAGTGAACATTTTTCAGTATTGCTGTTGTAAGTTATATTGTCCTTTTAATGCTGTTAGTGGCTGCCTTGGCCTGTAGAGAAATGTGATGAATATTTTCCCTTCTCGGCTGAAATATAAGAGACAGTTCTATGATCTGGCACTCCTTGTAATTTTCACAGAATGGAAAAATATTCTGTCATTATTTTTAACACGTCAGTATTTTTCCTTGTCCTGACTTTTTCTTTGGTTCAGTAGAAGTGATTATATCTAATTGTGGTCTCTGGCTTCCAGCTGGAAGGGGTATTTTAGTTTTGATGTGATTACACATCTAGAGGGTTTGGGAGGCGGGTGGAACAAGTTTATTGTTGCAATTCTGGGTTTGGATGAATATTTTTCAGTTGTGGAGTTTGGGAATTACAAACTTTGGGAGCAGGACAAATAGTTATGTTCACATTGGTTTTAATTGAATATTTTTAAAACTGATTTTACTTTTCTGTTTCAGTTAAACCAGTTCCAAGAACTGGAGAAAGAAGTCACAAAGCCTGTGGAAAATGACCTCTCAAACTGGAAAGCACCACAGCACATTCCTCAAAAGAACAGCAGTCTCACTTCTCAAGATAAGCAGCTTCTCTTCTTCTACTCTGAGCAGTGTGAGACTCATTTTGTAACACTTCTGAATGCCATTGATGCTTTCTTCAGTTCTATCAGCGGTGGACAACCACCCAGAATCTTTGTGGCTCACAGCAAATTCATTATCCTCAGCGCTCACAAACTTGTATTTATAGGGGACACGTTATCAAGACAAGCTATGGCTCAGGATGTTCGGAATAAAGTATTAAACTATAGCAATCTGCTTTGTGAACTTCTTAAAAGCATTGTCATGGCAACCAAGACAGCTGCCTTACAATATCCCAGCATAGCAGCAGTGCAGGAGATGGTGGACAAGGTCACGGAATTATCCTATCACTCTCATCAGTTTAAAGTCCTGCTGCTGCAATTGGCATCTTTATGAAGAGACATTATTGTTAAATTCTGAATAACAAAAGCTATTCTTTAAAGAAACAATATATTGTATTAAAAGAACATGCTCATTGAATGTTCTGTTTTTATGTAGAATGGTTTTTATATCACTGTGTATTTTTGCTATATTTTCATGCTCAGTGCTTCACTGAAACAATTTTCATTCTTCAGATGCATATGATGCTCGTGTATCTAGATTTTAATGTTCTCTAAATTACTCTGAATCATACTGTGCACCTAGTATAATCACACTTTAAGTCATAAACTAATTGTTAACTATTTAACACTGCACTGTGAAGTACCTTTTGTATCATGTGCATTTTTAGCAACTTCACATTTCAGTAGCAGTCAAACCTGAAGTTGTGGTTTTGTTTATAACTGTACATATTTATTGGAGCATTAAAATGAATGAATGCAGAGAAAAAAATCATCACTAAAAGGGATTTTCTCCTGTATCAGATAAGTGAGGCGGTGATTTTAATGGAGTTAGTTAATCTGAAGATTGTTTTGATTCTTCTGTTCTTCAGAATTGACAGTGTTGGTTATTCATTAAACCAGTAACGATGTACAGGATTGATTCCACAATGCTGTGCTCCAGCGGGGAGCTGACTTCACAGAGAGCACATTGAAGATGCATAGTGATTGTTTCATGCCAGTCAAAATCGATTGAAAGAAACTCATGGCTGCATAGTTACAGGCTCCCTGTAAGTGTGACTCCCCACTGGTAATCATCAATTATTTATAATTTACATGTTCATGCTGTCACCAGAGGAGTCTTTTGAAAATGTGGGAGTCTTGTCCACACTTTTACTATCAATATACGAGAGAAAGTGCTTAGTTGAGAACAACATTGATGTTGAGAAGCAATGCGAAATCCCAATCATTCTGCATAATATCATGCAGAAGAAAAGTTATTTTCTACTATATCTTTGAATATTTAACCTGTAATGTCCATTTTTTTTTCCTGTTTTAACCATCCTTGCTATATTCCCTTATTCTATCCTAACATTGTTAGATCAAACTGCATTCACTACTTGGGGCACCCTACAAATATCTGTGCAAATTATCAAGTGAGTGACGATTCCAAATGTTGAACAGGAGTCAGTGAGTACAGTTTAACATGGAGGTGTCCAAAAATGCTGCCCCTGCACCCGGGAAGCCTAGGGACTCGCTTCTTATTTATGCTGAAATTTCTTATTTGTTGGTTTGTCCTATTTGAATGTTGTAGCCACCAGTTTGGAAAGTGCAGTTCTTAACATTTTTGCCTTTATTGATGATTAAATCCTAAATTGGAGCATATGGACTTTTTTAGGACCTACTACTTTGTGATATTTGCAAGCTAAATGAATCAAATTGATGGACACCCGTATGACCCACAGAACAAAGATTGGACATCTTTACATTCATACACGGAAAATGGGTTTCCATGGTGGAATCATGCAGGGATTGCCACTATCTGGCTCCATTTGATTATCTGAATATCAATGGTCTTGTGTGGACAAGACTCCCACATTTCCAATGGTCTTCTGCCCATAAATCAATCTTCCCCAACTGATTGCATTCTTTTTTGTCATATTAATTTTCAGGATGTGGACTGTTGTTTTTTTTTCCCATACCTAGTTACCTTTGAGAAGGAGTGGTAAACTGCCTTCTTGAACCGATACCATCTGCGTGGTACTTCCACAGCCTCATTGGGTAGTTCCAGGTTGTTAGACCATAAGATATAGGAGCAGAATTAGACCATTCAGCCCCTCGAGTCTGCTCTGTCATTCAATCATGGCTGATAGGTTTCTCAACTCCATTTGCCTGCCTTTTCCCCGTAACCGATGATCCCCTTACCAATCAAGAACCCATCTATCTCTGTCTTAAAAACCATTCAATGACCTGGCCTGCACAGCCTTCTGTGGCAATGAATTCTTTGGATTCGCTACCCTTTGGCTGAAGAAATTCCTCCTTATCTCGGTTGCCTTTACTCTGAGGCTGTGCCCCCAGATCCTAGACTCTCCTACTAATGGAAACATCCTTCCCATGTCCACTCTATCCAGGCCTTTCAGTATTCTGTAAGTTTCAATGAGATTCTCCCCCATCCTTCTAGACTCCATCGAGTACAGACCCAGAGTGCTAAAATGCTCTTCATATGTCAAGCTTTTCATTCCTGGGATCATTCTTGTGAACCTCCTCTGAATCCTCGCTTGTAAAGTGATACAACTGATGGCAGATATAATCCATTTGTTGTGAAATGTGTCATGTTATATTAAGGTACATAAGATAATGTGCAGGAAATCTGTGTGTAACTGACTACATATAGAGAAAAAAAAGCCATGTCAAAATCCACGGAGAGCCATTTATTACGATCATTAAGTTTATAGAATTTTGATTTATTCACAGCAGATTGCATTTATGAATTAAAACATGGTTCCATTCATATTTTTAATGTCTTATACTTGTGTGGTTATATGACAACTGAAATCCATAAGGAGAATGTGCAGTAAGAAGGTAAAAGTTTAGACTCTCTTGTCATTTGTGTTTAACATTGCCAGAACTGGAAATGTACTTAAACTTTTCTGAATGTTACATCGAGCATTCAGTCACATTATTCTGTAAAAAAAAATTAAATCTATCTACTGAAAAAGATTAAATGTTTTTGATATGGTTTTAGAAAATGGTTGTTTTATTCTTCACAACCTACTCATTCATCAAGATGGGAAGTAAAAATAAATTGCAATAGTTAATCCCAATTTTTTAATTAAATAGAATGTGGTGAGTAACTTCTGAGTGCCCACTGGCACTGCCTACCATGAAAATATCAGGAGCACACTGATGCTTCTCCAAGGTTCCCTGCCAGTGGATGAAGCGGCCCTTAGCTAGGGTGCACTTGGGAAAATTACTTCTCCCCACCCCACCCCGCCCACCTCATCCCCTTCCACCCAAATCCAACCATCGTCTTGTACTTTTTATATGTTGCTTCTCATTAGATTGAGTGAAAAGGGCAATAGTCTGATGTTTACTTTTAAAATCAAAGCTGAGAACAATGAAACAGACATGACAATGTGGCCATAGACTCTGCTAACGCTTCAACTGATTTGAATGAGTAGACTTTTCAAGCAAATCTCCCCTGTAACCCAATATGAAAGGAAACCTTAAAAAATGTGTTATTTCATCCAAAATGAAGATCTTTGTTTGTTGTTGAGCCTACATTATGAATGAGTACAAGGCTACTTCTCATCAGGAATAGTGCCAGAAGACTGGAGGATAGCAAATGTTGTCCCCTTGTTCATGAAAGGGAGTAGAGACAACCCTGGTAATTATAGACTGGTGAGCCTTACTTCTGTTGTGGGCAAAGTTTTGGAAAGGATTATAAGAGATAGAATTTATAATCATCTAGAAAGGAACAATTTGATTAGGGTTAGTCAATACGGTTTTGTGAAAGGTAGGTCGTGCCTCACAGACGTTATTGAGTTCTTTGAGAAAGCGACCAAAGAGATGGATGAGGATAAAGCAGTTGATGTGGTGTATATGGATTTCAGGAAAGTGTTTGATAAGGTTCCCCACGGTAGGCTATTGCAGAAAATACAGAGGCATGGGATTGAGGGTGATTTTGCGGTTTGGATCAGAAATTGGTTAGCTGTAAGAAGAGGGCGGTGGTTGATGGGAAATGTTCATCCTGGAGTTCAATTACTAGTGGTGTACCGCAAGGATCTGTTTTGGGGCCACTGCTGTTTGTCATTTTTATAAATGACCTGGATGAGGGCGTAGAAGGATGGAGTTGTGGGCAATGCGGAAGGATGTTGCAGGTTACAGAGGGACATAGATAAGCTGCAGAGCTGGGCTGAGAGGTGGCAAATGGAGTTTAATGCAGAAAAGTGTGAGGTGATTCACTTTGGAAGGAGTAACAAGAATACAGAGTACTGGGCTAATGGTAAGATACTTGGTAGTGTGGATGAGCAGAGAGATTTCGGTGTCCATGTGCATAGATCCCTCAAAGTTGGCACCCAGGTTGATAGGGTTGTTAAGAAGGCGTACAGTGTGTTAGTTTTTATTGGTAGAGGGATTGAGTTTCGAAGCCATGATGTCATGTTGCAGCTGTACAAAACTCTGGTGCAGCCGCACTTGGAGTATTGCGTACAGTTCTGGTCGCCGCATTATAGGAAAGATGTGGAAGCATTGGAAAGGGTGCAGAGGAGATTTACCAGGATGTTGCCTGGTACGGTGAGAAGGTCTTATGAGGAAAGGCTGAGTGACTTGAAGTTAGAGAGAAGAAGGTTAAGAGGTGATCAGAGGATTAGATAGGGTGGACAGTGTAAGCCTTTTTCCTCGGATGGTGATAGCTAGCACGAGGGGACATAGCTTTAAATTGAGGGGTGATAGATATAGGACAGATGTCAGAGGTAGGTTCTTTACTCAGAGAGTAGTAAGGGTGTGGAATGTCCTGCCTGCAACAGTACAAAGAACAATACAGCACAGGAACAGGCCCTTCGGCCCTCCAAGCCCGTACCGCTCCCTGGTCCAAACTAGACCATTCTTTTGTATCCCTCCATTCCCACTCCGTTCATATGGCTATCTAGATAAGTCTTAAACGTTCCCAGTGTCCCCGCCTCCATCACCTTGCCTGGCAGCGCATTCCAGGCCCCCACCACCCTCTGTGTAAAATATGTCCTGCTGATATCTGTGTTAAACCTCCCCCCCCCCCCCCTTCACCTTGAACCTATGACCCCTCGTGAACGTCACCACCAACCTGGGGAAAAGCTTCCCACCATTCACCCTATCTATGCCTTTCATAATTTTATACACCTCTATTAAGTCTCCCCTCATCCTCTGTCTTTCCAGGGAGAACAACCCCAGTTTACCCAATCTCTCCTCATAACTAAGCCCCTCCATACCAGGCAACATCCTGGTAAACCTCCTCTGTACTCTCTCCAAAGCCTCCACGTCCTTCTGGTAGTGTGGCGACCAGAACTGGACGCAGTATTCCAAATGCGGCCGAACCAACGTTCTGTACATCTGCAACATCAGACCCCAACTTTTATACTCTATGCCCCGTCCTATATATGGACTCATCAACATTAAGGGCATTTAAAGGTCATTGGATAAACATATGGATGATATTGGAATAGTGTAGGTTAGATGGCCTTTAGATTGGTTTCACAGGTCGGCGCAACATCGAGGGCCGAAGGGCCTGTACTGCGCTGTAATGCTCTAGGTGCCTTTTTTTGGGAAGACCATTTGAGAGACGTAACCACACTCAGGTTGCCGTGACAGTGACAGTGACTGGGCAGGTATTGGAGTACAGCCAGCACAAGTCGATGCCCTCAGGAACAGAGGAAGCACTAATCTGTCAATAAGGCTGCAATGATACCCAGTACTTTATTGGTACCTCAGTGTTATAACAATATAACCTACACTAATCCATAACTATACTATGATTTTGTATTGTTAAAGCATAATCTGCCTATACTTTAGCATACACAATCTTTATATTAACTCATTATGTATTTGAATCTGTACCATGCTTTGTATTATAGCAAAACCTGTCATAGTCCAAATCCATACTGTGCTATAATCTGCACAATATTCCATTCCAAGGCATAAACCACACCATGTAATATTCACTATAATGATTAAATAATATGTAAAATAATCTTTGATACTGTAAAATAATTTATAACCTATACTCTAATCCATAACCTCCAGAATCTATATTTACTACATAATCTGTCCTGTAATTTATATTTTACCATAATTTAAATTGATACCAGCATCAGTTGTAAATGCGCCTAGTTTGGGGGCGTTTAAGAGATCCGTAGATAGAACATAGAACATAGAACATTACAGCGCAGAACAGGCCCTTCGGCCCACGATGTTGCACCGACCAGTTAAAAAAAAACTGTGACCCTCCAACCTAAACCAATTTCTTTTCGTCCATGAACCTATCTACGGATCTCTTAAACGCCCCCAAACTAGGCGCATTTACTACTGATGCTGGCAGGGCATTCCAATCCCTCACCACCCTCTGGGTAAAGAACCTACCCCTGACATCGGTTCTATAACTACCCCCCCTCAATTTAAAGCCATGCCCCCTCGTGCTGGATTTCTCCATCAGAGGAAAAAGGCTATCACTATCCACCCTATCTAAACCTCTAATCATCTTATATGTTTCAATAAGATCCCCTCTTAGCCGCCGCCTTTCCAGCGAAAACAATCCCAAATCCCTCAGCCTCTCCTCATAGGATCTCCCCTCCATACCAGGCAACATCCTGGTAAACCTCCTCTGCACCCTCTCCAAAGCCTCCACATCCTTCCTGTAATGTGGGGACCAGAACTGCACACAGTACTCCAAGTGCGGCCGCACCAGAGTTGTGTACAGTTGCAACATAACGCTACGACTCCTAAATTCAATCCCCCTACCAATAAACGCCAAGACACCATATGCCTTCTTAACAACCTTATCTACTTGATTCCCAACTTTCAGGGATCTATGCACACATACACCTAGATCCCTCTGCTCCTCCACACTATTCAAAGTCCTCCCGTTAGCCCTATACTCAACACATCTGTTATTCCTACCAAAGTGAATTACCTCACACTTCTCCGCATTAAACTCCATCCGCCACCTCTCGGCCCAACTTTGCAACCTGTCTAAGTCTTCCTGCAAACTACGACACCCTTCCTCACTGTCTACCACACCACCGACTTTGGTGTCATCAGCAAATTTGCTAATCCACCCAACTATACCCTCATCCAGATCATTAATAAATATTACAAACAGCAGTGGCCCCAAAACAGATCCCTGAGGTACACCACTTGTAACCGCACTCCATGATGAATATTTACTATCAACCACCACCCTCTGTTTCCTATCCGCTAGCCAATTCCTGATCCAATTTCCTAGATCACCCCCAATCCCATACATCTGCATTTTCTGCAGAAGCCTACCATGGTGAACCTTATCAAACGCCTTACTAAAATCCATATATACCACGTCCACTGCCTTGCCCCCATCCACCTCCTTGGTCACTTTCTCAAAAAACTCAATAAGGTTAGTAAGGCACGACCTACCTGCCACAAAACCATGCTGACTATCACCTATCAATTCATTACTCTCCAAATAACTATAAATCCTATCCCTTATAATTTTTTCCAACATCTTGCCGACAACAGAAGTGAGACTCACCGGTCTATAATTCCCGGGGAAGTCTCTGTTCCCCTTCTTAAACAATGGGACAACATTCGCTAACCTCCAATCTTCTGGTACTATACCAGAGGCCAACGACGACCTGAAGATCAGAGCCAGAGGCTCTGCAATCACTTCTCTTGCCTCCCAGAGAATCCTTGGATAAATCCCATCCGGACCAGGGGATTTATCTATTTTCAGACCCTCCAGAATATCCTGCACATCCTCCTTATCAACTGTAATACTGTCTATTCTACTCCCTTGCAACCCAGTGTCCTCCTCAGCTATATTCATGTCCCCTTGCGTGAACACCGAAGAGAAATATTGGTTCAATGCTTCACCAATCTCCTCCGGTTCCACACATAACTTCCCTCTGCCATCTATAACTGGCCCTAAACTTGCCCTAACCAACCTTCTGTTCTTGACATACCTATAGAACGCCTTAGGATTCTCTTTAACCCTATCCGCCAAAGTCTTCTCATGTCCCCTTTTAGCCCTTCTAAGCTCGCTCTTCAACTCCCTCTTAGCCAATCTAAAGCTTTCTAGTGCACTACCCGAGTGCTCACGTCTCATCCGAACATAAGCCTCCTTTTTCTTTTTAACCAACAAAGAAACTTTTTTGGTGCACCACGGTTCCCTAGCCCTACCAATTCCTCCTTGCCTGACAGGGACATACCTATCACAGACTCGCAGTAGCTGCTCCTTGAAAAAACTCCACATGTCGGACGTTCCCAGTCCCTGTAATCTCCTAGTCCAACCTATGTTTCCTAATTCTCTCCTAATAGCCTCATAATTACCCTTCCCCCAGCTAAAACCACTGGCCCGAGGTTCATGCCTATCCCTTTCCATCACTAAGGTGAACGTAACCGAATTGTGGTCACTATCACCAAAATGCACACCAACTTCCAAGTCTAGCACCTGGTCTGGCTCATTTCCCAGCACCAGATCCAATATAGCCTCACCTCTAGTTGGCCTGTCTACATACTGAGTCAAAAAACCTTCCTGCACGCTTTGAACAAAAACTGACCCCTCTAACGAGCTAGAGCTATAACAATTCCAGTCAATATTAGTCAAGTTAAAATCCCCCATAACAATTGCCCTATTACTTTCACTCCTAAGCAGGATTGACTCCGCAATCCTTTCCTCAACCTCTCTAGAACTTTTAGGAGGTCTATAAAAGACTCCCAACAGGGTGACCTCTCCTCTCCTATTTCTAATCTCCGCCCATACTACCTCAACAGATAAGTCCTCATCAAACCTCCTCTCTGACACTGTGATACAATCTCTGACCAATAATGCTACCCCTCCCCCTCTTCTACCTCCTTCCCTACTTCGACTAAAACATTTTGATAGGTTCATGGACGAAAAGAAATTGGTTTAGGTTGGAGGGTCACAGTTTTTTTTTTTAACTGGTCGGTGCAACATCGTGGGCCGAAGGGCCTGTTCTGCGCTGTAATGTTCTATGTTCTATATACTGCCCATAGTCCATGTTTTGTACCATTAATCACAACCTGAACCAGACGACCTACTATTCCAATAGGCTGTACTAAAGTCTTTAGTCCGAGCCTATAGTAAATTGACTATAGTACAGTGTGAATCATGCATTATTCCCTAAATTTAAACCATAATTTAAATGACTATTATCCATACTTTTTATATATAATCTACCAAAATCCATACTACACTACATAAAACTGCTCCATAAATCAAACTGCTCCAAAAAAAAATTCTAGATATCTTTAAACACAGTATCACAATACATTATTTGCGTAATAATCAGTGCAATAATCCTTACTGTTTACCATGTAACAACTATACTAATAATCTGAAAAGAGAAAAAAGACAGAAACAGCTGTGAGGGCAAATTTGATAACATTCAAGGGAGTGGTTATTTTGTTTGAGTTGAAATGTGGGCACTCCCTCATGTGGGACAGTGTGATGTGTTCATTATTTTGTACTACTACACTGATGAGTTGTACTGATCAAATTAAATGAGGCTGGTCACAACTGGTGCTCTCCATGTTGATGAGTTGTAAAATAAAGCATCTTAACTATTCCTATCTGAATTTATCTTACTAGGTGTTTTCTAGGTCTTCAAGAAAGTGAAGGAACAATTGGGGCATATACAAAGGTCATGAATATCCAATTTCAATCACAAAGAGATATCAGCTGGAATTTTGTTGCCCTGATGCGGGTGCCAATGGTGGAACCAGAAATGGATAGCATTGCCACTGACAGTGGGAATGGCTGGCACACCATGATTTGCTGGAAGCCAGCCAATAAATGTAATAGAGACAGGGAGCGCAGCCAATTATGTGACTGAGTTTGGAAGGAAGTCCATGAATTCACCATCAGCTGATGGGATCAGAGATCTGAATGCTATTTTTAAACAGCATCGGGACCTGCAGTGTCGACAGGCCAGCTGCATGGGTATTGCAGAGGCAGAGAAATTTCACTCCTAAACGGATCTCCGGACTCAACCTTCTCTTAATGAGCTGAAACTCAACATCATCCTCCAGACATCCAGCTTCAGCTTCTGATCTTCAGCCCATTGCCCAGAACACCAGCCTCATCTGCATCCTGATCTGTGATAGGCATTGAGAAGGAAATGACCATGTCTCAGAGCAGACAAATGGTGGCCCCATGGTTCAATGATATCTCCCTGCAGGTTCTTCTCAGGGCTGCCCAGAAATGGCAGCCAGATACACTTCCTCACCAACTGCGTCAGGAGAACCTCCCACCTGACCAAGGATGTCTGGAGGGATGTTGCAATGAAGGTACCATCCATGGGGTCAATGGAAGCAGCTAGGTCCAATGTAGTGTCATACACAGTACAGACTTGATGATATTATGAATTTTTAAAGCTATATTTTAAAAATAAATTATACACAAAAAGACTGCAAAAAGATGGGTGCCCAAGTTTCACCTGACTTCTTTTGTGGATTGAATAATGTCTCTGTCTCCAAAGGACTCTTGTTAACTCATTGTCTTTTTTTAGAAGATATTTAAAAGGGTAACTTAAATAGAATGGGCCATGACTGTCTCAAAACTCTCAAAAGTATGAAAGGCTGAAGCACAGGATGTGTATTAACCTAAACCACTTCCTTGTTTAGATGAAGGATTTTGAACTTGTAATGGTCACATGATTAAGGCACCCATATTTGCTACCTATGCTTTTATAAATAACAGCAGAAACTATTTAGATCGGAAACACCATGTGAGACACTATCTGAAAAGCCATTGAACCAGCTGTATGCCAACTATGCAACCAAGGTAAAACAGCTAAACCTTGAAAGTAGACGAAAGATTCTTCTCCAAACTGCTCCACCTGCAAGTTTACCTGATAGGGAGCTGTTACCCTCACAATTCAATTACAAGAAGTCTCATAGATTACTAAGATTTTTCTGCTTTACAAGACCTCCACTCCAGCTAAAGTATCAATTCATCTAAGAATTTGCATACCTGCGATGAAAGAAAAAATAGTATCAGAAATTAATATTTTTTTTCATCTGCATTTAATCTTTGCGTGTACAAATAAAGTGTGTGAGATGTTGCACTTAAACCTCTGGCAATTCTGCAAAATAAATAATGCTTGTTTTCAAATTTGCAAAAGCTTGCTGCTAGAAATTATTTAAATTGGGACAAGTCACTCTGAGGGTAACAAAACATTAAGCTCACACATAAAAACACTTTGAAAACAGACAATAAAAAAAATGTAAATGCTGTCCGTGACAGTAGAAAAAGCGTCAAGAACTACCTGGACTACCAGGCTGAATATAATTGAATAGTTAGAACGATGTGGCTCTTATGAGGGCAACAAGCAATGGGTCTCAGGAACAGCAGACCAACCAAGTGTAAGCCTCAGAAGCAGGTGCATGCAATGACCTGGAGGCATATGGGAAAGAGGTTACAGGCTGTTGCTTCCATCATTGTACAAGTGCCATGAGAGTGGAAGTATGAAAAGGACAACTGGGAGGCCCCACCATCTGAGAGAGGAATGTGTACTGATAATTAGGTTAGTTGACCATTGAGTGAGATTTATTTTCTCCTTATTTCTGCAGAGTGTAGGAATGTGGCAAATGGCCTGAGTGAGGTGGGGAGGGGGTAGTGAAAGAAAGGTTTATATACTTATTTTTATTTTTTCGGCTTCTAAACCTTGCTTTCCAATTTGTTTCAGCCCCCCACCCCCCAACATCACTAGAGCCATCTGCCACATCCCACTCTACAACTTTGTTCTGCTGTTTACGATCTCTTAATGGACACTATTAACACCATTCCTCGCCTTCATCTTCACCATTTACTTTCCTTTTGTCTTTTTGTCTATGCCATCACTGTCAATTACAGCCACCTCCCCTCCCTCCCTTACAGTATAAATCTCCTATTTTCCTTGTCTTCAGCTCTGACGAAAGGCCATCCTGATTTGAAACGTTGGTTCTATTCTCTCTTCACAGATGCTGTCAGACCTGCAGAAATTTTCCAGCATTTTCTGTTTTGTTCCAGATTCCAGTCTCCGCAGTATTTTGCCTTTACAGATAAAGCCTGCCCATAGCCTGCTGTGTACACTCATGTCTATAGTGGAGACGTACCCACCCTTAGCGGATCTTAAAAGATTATTAAGCCACTTTTGACATTGCCTCCGTGTTCTTGGGATGACTCCAGTGCTGCTGACCTCTGTGGCTTTCTCCAGCCAAGCTGCTCTGGTCATACAAGGAGACCTTCTCTTTCCAATGGCATGCTTTAGTACCTCCTGCCTTTTATTCACAGTCTGGAGGCCAGCTCACAGGGAGTATTCATTGAACTTTGCAGTAGCCCTGGGCCTTCTCCCCTTCCTATCACCTCATTCTGTTCTCTCAGCCTCTATGGATGGAGAAAAATAGTTATCAGTCTGCTGCTCCATATTTCCTAATTTTCATCATGCATTCCATGACTGTTTCTCTCCTGTCAAATGTCCTTCACTGATCTTCTGTGAAAATTGTCAAAATGGTTTGAAAATTCAAACACATCTGTGTCAATAATTACAAATCCATTTTTGCAAAATTTTTGCAATTCACAAAGATCTTCTGCCTTCCAGATCACTCCAACCCATTGTACACCTGACATAGTCCTATGCCAAGTTCACGTTAGTAGCCGTGACATCCTTTCGGGTCACAGCTTACCAGCTGGAACCTGGACATTCCACCCTCAAACCCCATTGGTCACCTTCCTGCTAGAAACCCACCAGCCGAAAGCAGGTTGGAAGATTGGGATTTATACGGTGAGTGGTTTTATACGGTGTTCTGGAACTACAGGGTGGGAGTCAGCAAGCCACCCACTGCTACAAAGCATATTATTCATAGAATCTCTGACAGTGCAGAGGGAGGCCATTCGGCCCATCAAGTGCGCACTGACACCAACAGAGTCTCTTATCCAGGCCCACCCACCGCTCCCATCCCCGTAACGCCACATATTGACCCCACTAATCCCCCTAATTTTTGGACAATAAGGGGCAATTTTAACATGGCCAATTCACCTAACCTGCACATCTTTGGACTGTGGGAGGAAACCGGAGCACCCAGAGATAACCCAGACAGACACGGGGAGAATGTGCAAACTCCACACAGCCAGATACCCAAGGCTGGAATCAAACCCAAGGGTTGTGAGGCAGCAGTGCTAATTACTGTGCCACCATGCTGCCAATGAACATTAGGAGGTGTAGACAAAATCACCCATTCTCTCCTAAATGAAAAACAGGTTCACAGCCCATTGAGTGTCCCAGCTGGGGCCTTCTTAAAATGTGGTTTTCACCCGAGTTACAGCTATACTGTCAGTCCTAGATGTTGTAAGACTCTCAGTTCAGGATATGGCACACTTCTTGGCTGCAGCGCACTCGAAAGTCAGCTTGCAAACTGTGAAGCTACCAACACTAATATGAGTATGAAAAGCTTTATTTCAACAGACCAACACTAGCATCAGCGTGGGAGTATTCATCATAAATCTGCAAGCCAAGGGGTAGATTTGTGGATTGTGGGGAATTCCAAATGAATTATGGAGAAAGGTGTTTTATCACAGACTGATAGAGTCTTCATTTTACGGTTCACTTATAAACGCCTTTCAGCAAATTAAGAACAGATAAGAGTTAGGAAGAGATTTTACATTATGTTGCTATGGTTATCCTTTGTGGAGTTTTCCATTTCAGTGCCCCAGGTTTAAAATTAATGGATGGAAAATCAGGGACAAGGAGTGTGCAATTTCTCAACATTTGGAAAATATTTTCTTAGTTACCTGAGTGAGTCATAGATAATTTGCAGGTCAGTCTAGCTAAGATAATTGATCTCATATTTTATAGATGAACCATCTGCGTTTGAAGTGGACAGGAAGTGAATCATTTTTAAGTACCAAGTAAGACAAATATAAATAAGTTGGGAGTCAAAATATTAGTGCTATGTTTATGTATGTTACAACCATTGTGTAGAGGTGGTTTCAAGAAGGTTTGTTCAATTACATTGATGCCTGACAAAGACTGTTTTGGCATGCTCTTTCTTGCAGAATCTGAGGATTCTGAAGATGTATCAGGCAACTCATTTCGCCCAAGAACTAGCCTTATCTTGTCTTCTTTGTGGCTTATGAAACCCTCATTGTGGCCATTCCTCAGTGGTATCTCACAAGTGGCTGCACAGCACTGCATCCTGCTGGTCACTGATGCCACCTTTGCCAAAGCTGGACGCACATTCCTTTACTAACAGGTACAGCCCTGCTACGACAGAGGCAGTGGCTTTCATCTTCATCTGTGGAGCGCAGGTACAGGGCAAGATCAGTTGCACCCATGTGGTTATCAAGACACTGAGTGACTGGCCAGTGAGATCCATCAACAGGAAAGGCTTCGCTAACTCAACATTCAGCTGGTCTATGATCACAACCAAAGCTTCCTCCATTTGTGTACCCCATTGTTTTTCTGGCAGCTACAATGATTCCTTCATCCCCCCACTAGTCAAGGCTGTCGATGATCTTCACTCCAACTCCGAAAGTGCATCGATAGGGGACAAGGGTAATCCCTTGAAGGGATGATGACTCACTCCATTATAGGAGGCTCATAGAGATGAAATGGTCAATGCAGGATTCGGACAAATGGACTGTTGAGCTTCTGAAGGTGTGGTTTTGAGATCTGGACTGGTTGGGTAGTGTTTCCTTGTAAGGGCCTAGGCCATTGTAGTGGTCAGCCACTCTCTTCCAAAGAAGTGAGGTCTGGAAGGAGACAGTTCATTCAGGGATGAGCAAGAGGAGAAAAAAGCAGAGGGAGATGGTGAACAGAGAGCTGCCACTGCTGCACAATAAGGTGATCTCCCTCCTCTCCCTCATGGTCTCCAGCATTAGATCCAGCTCTGCATCGATAAAATAAGGGCCTGCCTCTCCGGGTGTCAGGTCTCCAGTTCCCCTGTGACTTCTCACTTCCCTCTGGTGTAATGAGAAGGATTTAGCATAAATTGCCAATCTCTCCCTCTGGACGACCAAAAGCTGCAGTGATGGCTGCTGTAGGAAGATGAACTAAGTCCCACACTTCATCTGACCTACCTCCATTCCCACCCTCACTGCCTCTAAGTGAACAGGAAACCTGTCCCCAAAACAATTAAGGGCCCCATGAAAATGCCACCAGAAGTGGGTTTCTGACCAACAAACACACCCCACCCCGTTTCCACCCTCCATCATGAAAATTCAGCCCCAGGTCCCTGTTGAGTAACTGTTTAGTGCACACTGGCCCTCACTGAGATGAAAGCAGGGAGCATACTCGTCATTAGGGGCGGCACGGTAGCACAGTGGTTAGCACTGCTGCTTCACAGCGCCAGGGACCTGGGTTCGATTCCCCGCTTGGGTCACTGTCTGTGTGGAGTTTGCACATTCTCCTCGTGTCTGCGTGGGTTTCCTCCGGGTGCTCCGGTTTCCTCCCACAGTCCAAAGATGTGCGGGTTAGGTCGATTGGCCATGCTAAAATTGCCCTTAGTGTCCTGGGATGCGTAGATTAGAGGGATTAGTGGGTAAAATATGTAGGGATATGGGGGTAGGGCCTGGGTGGGATTGTGGTCGGTGCAGACTCGATAGGCCGAATGGCCTCTTTCTGTGCTGTAGGGTTTCTATGATTTCTATTACTCTAGGTGCAGTTCCAATTCCTTCCAGCAGGCCTACTTCTGTGAATGTGGGTTGCTGCTGGCTGGTTCAACATATGGCAGGCTTTATGGTGAGCACAACCATCGCATGATGATTAGCCATGAAATTTAAAAATTGATAAAATTATAAGAAAATGAGGGTGTAAAAATAATATAAAATATTTCTGTCAGAGGAAAGTTCTGACCAAAAGGTGAAAGTAATTAAACATTTTGGGCCTGATTTTCACTGAGGCTACCCAACCCTGGAGGCCTTTTAAAAATGGTGGGTGGGACCTGGATCTGGAAATCCCACTACTTCCTGCAGATCCCAATTTTGCCATTAGGAGGAATGGGGTTGGTTATGAATCGCACAGGCAGGAAACACAAACTCAGCAAGACCATTTGAAATTTGTGTTAAGTTCAAACAGACTGCATTTTTGCTGTCCCAGGGCCTTGATATATTGTGGAACCACAATCTAATGGAAGAAGCGTAAATGCTCTTGAAGAGTGGATAAGGTCTGTTTAAGGGACATAATCTGAACTGATTTGAATCCCTAGCCCTTTAAAAACAGGAAAACTACAGGCTTGCTTCATAAAAGATAAAATAATGGAAATCATATGAAGAGGTAAATAGAAGAAACACTTGTCTGAATACTTTTGATGAGGTCTCATATGGAAGGCTCCCAATTAAAAAGACAGCCATGTGAAATGCAGAATAGAACATGGTACTGATTTAATTTAAAAGAAATGTCCACATGAGTGGAATGAACCATGAAATCACTGTTAATCTGGTTCACTAATATCCTTTAGGGAAGGAAATGTGCTGTCCTTACCTGGTCTGGTGTACATGTGACTCCAATCACACAGTAATGTGGTTGACTCTTAAATGCTATCTGAACAAAGGCAATTAGGGATGGGCAATAAATACAGGCCTAACCAGCGATGTCTACATCCCATGAATGAATAAAGAAAAGTCTGGTGGTGTGTCAGAGAATGGAGCTACAGTGCTGTGGTAGTTTGCAATCATGGCCGTGATTCTCCCAAATAAACTCTAAAACCTGAATGTTTCCCTCTGGTATTAGCAGTGCTCAGCAGACCCCATTCGTTCAATGCTAATGAACCAATTAGACCCTCAACGAGAATCTCGCTGATTTTCCGGTTCCAGTAGTGCCTGATCCACTGGAGTCGGGAATCAGCACTCAGGCCTAACAAGCGGGAGCAACATTCAAGCATCCCTGCCTTTGGCCATGAGCACAGTAAGAGATTTAACAACACCAGGTTAAAGTCCAACAGGTTTATTTGGTAGCAAATACCATTAGCTTTCAGAGCGCTGCTCCTTCGTCAGTCCAACACCGGCATCTCCACATTTTGGCCATGAGCCTCAGGCCCTTCCTGTGACTGCCTCTTCCTCTGAGCCTTAATGACGTTTAATGCCTGGGGTGATTGCTGGATTATCGAGCATGATGGAGAGTTGATAGGGGGATCAAGGTTAGCACGACCATGAGAGGGCACAGCTGCCCTCTGGGGCAAGTAAGGATGCCTGGTGGAACCTCCTACCATCTTTTTCCAAGCAAGTGGCCAGACTCCAAAGAGCTGGACACTCACACTATGACGTGGCACATAAGGATCAAATGGTGGGACACTATTCTGCAATTACACCCCACCACCCCCAAACCTCGTCCAAAACATCCAGTCCTTTCCAGGACATAGAGAGTTGGCATTACAACCCTGTACCATTCAGGGATTTGCTGGCCATCCCTTGGTCTGAAAAGCTACAGCCCTCACAATCCCTCCCACACACATGAGGAACCAATGGATTCAACATTGGGTGTTTGCGATACTCTCTGTGGCCCTTCGCCAGAGTTTCTCTGGGAGTTCAAGGAGGGTGGTGGGGTCCTTGTGCCTTTTTATCAAAGCTGTGACAGTTGTTTGTGTGGTGCAGATGTTAATTCTGTGCAGGCAGATCTCCTTCTGAGAATCTGATATGGTGCCACAGAGTGAAGAATTGTGTCACCAAGAGGTGTTCCTTTGATGAAACCTTTACAGTGCTGAGTGATAGAGCCAATGTTTACAATAAGAGACTTGTCAGAAAGCTCTTGTGATCTCCAGGAAGGGCTGAGATGATCTATGCTATCCAATGGAATAAGGATGAAGCCAGAGTGACCAGGTGCCAGGCAGAGGGAGAACACATAAACATTCACTGATTGTGTCAAAAATTAGGTTTTTGATGTGACATGGACTGTCTGCCAACACATCTTTACATTGCTACTGGGGATCTGATCCTTGTGTGCAATAACCTTGCAATTTCTCTGCCATGGGGCTATCAATGAAAGGAGTTCCAAGAGATGTTCCAACAGTTTTGGCTGACTCAGGTTTGAAATGGAGAGATTCCTAGTGAGACTAACATTTCCTATGGGTGAAAGTGGTTCAGGGAGGGATACCAACAGCTGGGGGTCGTGAAATGACCAAGGGCTAGGATAGATTGTGAGTGGATTGTTGAGATAACCATACAGGTTTCCAGATGGCCAGGGCGCATGGCATTATCACTGAACATGATACCTCACAGGACACAATGAGGGGTGAACACTTTTACTGTTCAGGTGCCTGAAATTGACAGCTAGTTTCAACACAACATGAACCATTCAGCCAAGTTACCCCCATCCTGGGATAGGGGTAATCCCCTGAGGTCATCCATGTCCTCGAGCACAAACCTCCTTTCTCCAGTTGAGAGTACAATCCCCCCCATATACTGTGGAAGAGTTAATAAAAATGTACTTAGTTCATCACTCCCCCTCAGAATTCATGGCACCAGGGCCCCGTTTTTCAACAGCAGCACCAAATTACACCCACGTGACTTCCAGCTGGGGAGGCAGTGCATTAAGGAATCCACTGGGTTGAGCTTCCAGCCTGCTAATGATGTTACAATCATCAGTTTTGCGTAATCAACAGGTTCCTGCCCGGTCTAGGTGGGAACCTGATCAGGGGCAGTACGGCGGGCTGGGTGAATGCCTACAGGTTTAATGCCCGTCGGGAATCCCGTTTTAGTCTGGCACCTCAGGGACATCGGGGATTCCTGCTGAAATAACTCCTCCGAGGCCAGTGTCCCTTCACCAAATTTAGATTTATTTATGTCGTAAGCAACACTCAGACAGGCATTTCCTCATACAGAGTATAAACTCAAAGTGCCAGTAACCCTGACGCTCCACATTATGTACACCTGCCGAGCTCCCTGATTGGACAAGCCATTATTGCCTTAATCAGGGAGCTCGTATTCTAAGAGGTCCACATCGTGAGCCTCGTTCACGTTACATCCACTAGGGGCAAACGGGGCTGGTGAATCCCCGTCGCCCCACCCACCCCCATAGCTTCCCAACTGAGTGTGTGATTTTCTGTGTGCAAATTTGTGGGATGAGTTTACAGTTGCTGCATTTTATATATTTCCACCATTCTGGTAGTTGTGAAAGTGGTAAAGGCATTGTCCTCATACAAGATTCACAATGTGACCCATTCACCTAAAATGTTGGGTCCACAGTTCTAAGAAGTCTGCTGCAAGGCAGCAATCAGAACGAAGCTTCTGTCCTGTCATTCTTTGGAAATCAGAGCTGCTGTGTGGGTTGCCACTGAATTCCTGTGGGTGCAGACATTGGATACAATATAATCAACT
Source organism: Mustelus asterias (assembly GCF_964213995.1). Lineage (NCBI taxonomy): Eukaryota > Metazoa > Chordata > Chondrichthyes > Carcharhiniformes > Triakidae > Mustelus > Mustelus asterias. The sequence goes on from NC_135802.1 coordinate 126,853,601, forward strand.
TATCAAATATAAAAACACCCTGTGCACACAGCCTCTGACTAATTGCTCAGGCAGCTCATTTACTGTAAAAATTGCTGATGGACATCAACAGATCAAATAACATGTGGGCTGCACAGTTAGAGTTGGTGTTGAGGCACTGTCAGCAGCACACAGCTCGAATGCAAATCTGCTTTTTTTACTGAATGATATAAAAATGTTTTTTGATACAAGTAGAGAACAGGTTAATAATTGGAGAATAAAATCCTCTATTGATTTGAGGAATAGATTTATACAATTTACATAAAAAGAATGTACATGTTTACATTTTGCAGACAGATGGTAGTATGTTTACTATTCATTCCAAAGGATATTCACATGATCCAATCCCCATCACCGGCTGAATACCCAAGATACGATAGTTTTTGAGGAAGGCAGCAAAAGGGGTCTACAATTCAAAATGGTCACTGGGTTCAAATCAATTCTATCTCTATCATCTTATTATAAATTCATCACAATACCTTACGGACTAATCCTGTTAACGCATGTTCAATGCCTTGCTTTTGCACAGCAAAGTCAGTGTTCCCTCTTCCTGCCATGTTGAAGGAAGGGATTTGAGACTGGGCGAGTTTTGGCGCAGTGGGTAAAGGCGTCCTGTTGATTGTTAATGAACTAATATTGCTTCCTGGATGACCTTTCTTCCAAATAGCAAAATATCACATTCAAGTGCACTTGTGGTGTTGACTGTTCCCATTGTAACTCTCCAAGTGCACGGCATAAGGGAAACTGCCTAGTTAACCCTCGCATGCTGCAATTAACACAGCAGTGGTGCTGTAACACCTCAATTTTGCAACTGTAGTTCTTCAGGCTGTATTGCAGAGCAATTTGTATGTTACAACCAACTCTATGGGTGGGATCTTGTAATTTACTAATTATTTTAGGGGTTGTGGGTTTTAACAAAAAGAAAAGAACGTAGTTTGCATATGTAGATTCAAACTAACATACAACAAGTTTATTGAAAGAGATTTTCTTTGCACAGAGTACAAACTGAAAGTAAAACAGAAGTCTCTGCAAACAAGCTAATGACGTCACCATCAAACCATATGATTAGCAGCCGTGTCAGACTCAATAATTATATGGAGTGACAGGCAATCTGATTGCCCTTTCTGGGTGCAAAGCCATTTTCACTGGCAAAACAGGGCTGGAAAGGTAGCAATGCAATTCATGCCCTGCACAAATCGGATTTTTTCGCCACTTATGCTATTTCCCAGCTTGCCACGCTGATTGATGGATGCGGCGAGCTGATAAGATCGCGCCTTTAACTTGTGTAAATAAGCATTGGACCAGTGGCAAAATAGGTCTAAGGAAAAAAGCTGCCAATCAAGCAGTGTTTTCCTTTGTGTCTGTATATATTTAAGTGGTTGCATGATTGCTATAACAGCCAGTCACGTGATTTGATGGTGCTGTCATTGGTGTGTTGCACAGCCTCCTGTTTAGTTTCATTTTCTACTCTGTACAGGCAACAACTGCAATAATAAATCTGTTATTTTGAACCTACCTGTGCAAACCACATATTTTTATTTTCGTTTAAAACCCACAACCCCTAACAAAGTTAGAATATTACAGTGTGTACCAGTTTCAACAAGTTAATGGAGATCTAGGCTCCAGTCTCCATCCCAGTCAACCAGCAGGGGCCCACCAAGTGAAGGGTAGTCATCTGATGCAATGCTCCTCGATCATATACAGAACAATATCTCAGCCCATTGATCATGTGAGCTGGGTGATGTTTTCAACAAGAAGCTCCCCTCACTTGCAGGATTCCAACATGTCCACCTGCTGCTCAATCTAGTTGTAAGACAGCTGCCTCTGTTTCTCCAGCCAAAAGGAATGCAGCAACACTGGTACCATGTGACAGCTTAAATCAGGTTGAAGGTGGCTGAAAATGCACAGAAGCAAGCTCAAAAATAAAATGGAAATCCACCAAGTGAAATACTGCTCTGAAGAAGACTCGAAAAGTTAACTCTGTTTCTCTCTCACAGATGCTGGCAGACCAACTGAATTTTTCCAGCATTTTCTGTTTTTATTTAAGCAAAATAGTGTCATCGGCATCCCTTTAATTTGTGCTTTCTGTCACATCAATCAAGCTGAAGCAAATCGCTGGAGGTTTTACTCAGCAGGTTGACTACTCAGCAAGGCTTCTATCCTAATTACAACCCCAACTGTTATGCATTCATGAGGCACTTACCAGCTTCCAGCAGGCACCTTAGCCACCTAAATGAAGTGACCAGTTGAAAGGAAGGGTGGTGCAATTATAGCAGCAATACGGCAGCAAGTCAAATCAATTGATTGCACCTCCATCTCTATTTCTGCCAGATATACTGGGTTAAAATTTACCCTTATGACTGCATTATGTGTATCATCTGCAGCAAGGATTGTCAACTCTCGTTGGATGTATTCCTGTAGGTTTCATCACATGACCTCCTACCTCCAACTGCTCAGTCCAGTAAAGCTTTATCATCTACAATATTTTTATAACTAATAAAAATGTATTCAAAGAAAATGACAAACACAATTTGTTTTAAACTACCTTGATGATGTTTTGTCCCAGAGATGGTTAGGAGATTAGTTTTTATAATACCTAGAGACTACAAGGCAGGTATTTCAGATAATACTACTAAAGGCATCAAAACCTAGTTTGCTTTAATAAAAGTACCTGACACTTCTCTCGTTCCCAGGCTTTCTTAACATTGTCCAATCCTAATCTATTGTTGTCCCTTCTTCAGCCTTATGTTGTTCTTTGGAGTCATTGTCTTCACCTGATCAGTTCGATAGCCAGAGGTTATGGGCAATAACAATATTGGATCTGTGGAAAGATTGGCCGAGTTTCTTTTTATAAGCTGGCCATTCTCAATGAAAGGCAATTTTCTTTCCTGTAACCTGGACGTCAAGCACTATTAACTGCTGTTTATAGTCAGCCAGACTCAATACAAAGGTCAAGTGGTTCATTCGCAGTTGTTGCTAAGATCAGCACAATTTCATCTCACCTTTCACTGAATGGTTTTGTCTACTTTAATACACTAGATGGCAAGACAGCTACTATTTTTGTGGCTCATTTTATGGAGAATGACTCCCCTGCTGACTCTATTTATTGATGTGGAGATGCCGGCGTTGGACTGGGGTAAACACAGTAAGAGTTTTAACAACACCAGGTTAAAGTCCAACAGGTTTATTTGGTAGCAAATGCCATTAGCTTTCGGAGCGCAGTACAGTGAGGTGCTGAGGTGACCGTCCTTAATGGAGATGCGTGTGTCCAAGAATGCAACCGATTCCGGAGAGTAGTCCATGGTGAGTCTGATGGTGGGATGGAACTTGTTGATGTCATCATATAGTTGTTTCAGTGATTGTTCACCATGACTCCAAAGGAAGAAAATATCATCAATGTATCTAGTGTATAGCATTGGTTGAAGGTCCCCCACGATGATGGCATTGCTGCAACGGCCTCAGTACTCAATGCCGTCAACTGCCAGTTTCCAGATGCAATTTTACAACTCATCCGCTTCATCCTGGACCACAATGTCTTCACCTTCAACAACCAGTTCTTCATCCAGACACACGGAACAGCCATGGGGACCAAATTCGCACCTCAATATGCCAACATCTTCATGCACAGGTTCGAACAAGACTTCTTCACCACACAGGACCTTCAACCGATGCTATACACTAGATACATCGATGATATTTTCTTCCTTTGGAGTCATGGTGAGTAATCACTGAAACAACTATATGATGACATCAACAAGTTCCATCCCACCATCAGACTCACCATGGACTAGTCTCCGGAATCAGTTGCATTCTTGGACACACGCATCTCCATTAAGGA